>NC_040913.2:55317233-55917233 GCF_004126475.2 Phyllostomus discolor | reverse complement strand
CAGGCCCTTCATACAATGTGATTGAGAAGTACCAAAAATTGTGTCTTGAAAAAAGACACCCCTCTGCTTATTACTACTAGGGGGAAAAAAGGTGTACCCAGAAGATTCCTATACAAACGGCAATACCTGTGTGAAGGGGCATTCATACACATATTAAGTCCTGAGAGTGCTTAGAAATATGTGCTTAGGCAAGTACATCTTGACAAGAGGGTTCTAGGATGGGAAGAGAAAATTATGCCCGGGAAAGAGATAACTATGTTTATGTCTGTTGGATAAAGATGCAGTATTATCTGTGTAAGGGCAGGACAAAAATATAACCTGTTTGGTGGTTATACCAGTGGCTAGTGTAGTCCTAACATTCCCCAACATTTCTAAGGAATAAACATCAGGGGTTTTCCCAGTAATAATTCCTGATACATATTTTGGAACTTTGTTAGGGTCAATAGTTTTCTAAGAAATGTATTTATTTTGAATATATAGTTAAAAAGTGAAAATAACCAGCAATTCTCATGCTGTCTTGATCAACATATGGACCCAAAAGTCCAACTGAAGATTTCAAACCCTCTCTGACTGGTTAGAAACATTGATCACAGGAATTAGAAAACAACAATACTTTTGTCAAGTTCATTGTCATATCTCTTCAACTAATATGTTCCTATTTCCAAGTATTATGTATTATACTATTGTAATTGTTATATTATGAATTAATATTAAATTACAGAAATTTACTTACCCATTTATTTTCAAAATAAATGAGCTCAAAAACTCTTTTCTGCATTTCTTTTTATTAAATATTTAATTGTTTATGCTATTACAATTGTCCCATTTTTCCTCCTTTTCCCCCTTCATGCATCCTGTGGCCCACTTCCATAATCAATCCCCACAACATTGATCATACCCATGGGTCCTTTATATGTGTTCTTAGACTAATCCTTTCACTTTCTTTCATTCATTCCCAGCCTCCCTTATCCCCTCTTACAGCTGTTAGTCTGTTCCATGGTTCTATGTGTCTGGTTTTATTTTGCTCATTAGTTTGGTTTGTTCATTAGATTGCTCTTATAAGTGAGATCATATGGTATTTGTCTTTCACTGACTGGCTTATTTCTCTTAGCATAATAGTCTCCAGTTCCATCCATGCTATTGCAAAAGGTAAGAGTTTTTTCTTTCTTTCTGCTGAGTAGGGTTCCATTGTGTACATGTACCACCTTTTTTTTCCCACCCATCTACTGACAGGCACTTAAGCTGTTTCCAAATCTTATTATTATAAATAGTACTGCTATAAACTTAGGGGTGCATAAATGATTTTGAATTGATGTTTCAGGATCCCTAAAGCATACTCCCAGGAGTGGAATTGCTGGGTCAAAAGGCAGTTCTCCTTTTAGATTTTTTAGAAAATTTCACACTGTTTTTCTTTCATGGTAGCTGAATCAGTCTGCATTCCCATCAGCAGCACAGTAGGATTTCCTTTTCTCCACATCCTCACCAGAACTTGTGGTTTGTTGATTTATTAATAGTAGCCATTTAGCAGGTGTGAGGTGATGATATCTCATTGTGGTTTTAATTTGCATCTTTCTGATGGCTAGTGATGTTGAGCATTTTTTCATGTCTGTGGGCCCTCTGTATGTCCTCTTTGAAGAAGTGTGTATTCAGGTCTTTTGCCCATTTCTTAACTGAATTGTTTGTTTTCCTGGTGTTGAGTCATATGGGTTCTTTATACATTTTGGAGATTAAACCCTGTCTAATGTATCATTGACAAATATGTCCCCCCATATAGTTGGTTCCCTTTTCCTTTTGATAATAGTTTCTTTAGCCGTGCAGAAGTTTTTTAATTTGATGTAATCCTATTTGTTTACCTTTGCCTTTATTTGCCTTGCCCTCTGGGATATATGGGCAAAAATATTGTTAATGTGAGATATCTGAATTTTTACTGCCTGTCTTCCTCTAAGATTTTTATAGTATTACAACTTATATTTAAGTTTTCTATTCATTTTGAGTTTATCCTGGTGTATTGTGTAAGATGGTGGTCTAATTTCATTTTTTGTATGTACCAGTTCAGTTCTCCCAAAATCATTTATTGAAGAAATTATCTTTTTTCCATTGTATACAATAGCTTCCCTTGTCAAATATTAATTGACCATAAAGACATGGGTTTATTTCTGGGCTCTCTATTCTATTATGTTTATCTATGTGTCTGTTCTCATGCCAGTAACAGACTATTAGGATTACAGTGGCCTTGTGGTATATCTCAACATCAGATATTGTGATCCCTCTCACTTTGTTCTTTCTCAAGACTGCTGAGTCTATTTTGAATCTTTTGTGGTTCCATATATATTTTTGGAGTATTTTTTCTAGTTCTGTGAAATATTCCATTGGTATCTTGACTGGAATTGCATTGTCCATAGATTGTTTTGGGTAGTATGGACATTTTAACTATGTTAATTCTTCCCATCTATGAACACAGTATATGTTTCCATTTATTTGTATCATCTTCAACTTGTCAGTAGTCAAGTACATGTCTTTTACCTCCTTGGTTAAATTTATTCCTAGGTATTTTATTTTTTATATATATATATATATATATATATATAAATTGATTATGTATTACAGTTCTCCCATTTGCCCCTCTTTATTCCCCTCCACCCTGCACACCACCTCCCACTCTCTTTCCCCTCCTTTAGGTCATGTCTATGGATCGTACATATAAGTTCTTTGACTTCTACATTTCCTATACTATTCTTAACCTTCCCCTGTCTATTTTCTACCTACCATTTATGCTACTTATTCCATGTACCTTCCCTCCTGTCTCCCCCCTCTCACTCCCCTGCTGATAACGCTCCATATGACCTCCATTTGACCTCCATTTCTGTGATTCTGTTCCTGTTCTAGTTGTTTGCTTAGTTTTGTTTTTGTTTTTGAAATTTTTTAGGTTCAGTTGTTAATAGTTGTGAGTTTGTTGTCATTTTATTGTTCATAGTTTTTATCTTCTTTTTCTTAGATAAATCCCTTTAACATTTTGTATAATAAGGGCTTGGTGATAATGAACTCCTTTAACTTGACCTTATCTGAGAAGCACTTTATCTGCCCTCCCATTCTAAATGATAGTTTTGCTGGATGGAGTAATCTTAGATGTAGGTCCTTCCCTTTCATGACTTCAAATAGTCCTTCCAGCCCCTTCTTGCCTGAAAAGTTTCCTTTGAGAAATCAGCTGACAGTCTTATGGGAACTCTTTTGTAGGTAACTGTCTCCTTTTCCCTCGCTGCTTTTAAGATTCTCTTCTTATCTTTAATCTTGGGTAACTTAATTATGATGTGCCTTGGTGTGTCCCTCCTTGGGTCCAACTTTTTTTGGAATTCTCTGAGCTTCCTGGACTTCCTGGAAGTCTATTTCCTTTGCCATATTGGGGAAGTTCTCCTTCAGTATTTGTTCAAATAAATTTTCAATTTCTTGCTCTTCTTCTTCTCCTTCTGGCACCTCTATGATTCAGATGTTGGAATGTTTAAAGTTGTCCTGGAGGTTCCTAAGCTTCTCCTCATTTTTTTGAATTCTTGTTTCTTCATTCTGTTCTGGTTTTCTGTTTAGTTCTTCCTTCTGGTACAAACCATTGATTTGAATCCCAGTTTCCTTCCCTTCACTGTTGGTTCCCTGCATATTTTCCTTTATTTCACTTTTCATAGCCTTCATTTTTTCCTCTATTTTGTTACCATACTCAACCAATTCTGTGACCTTCCTGACAACTGGTGTTTTGAACTGTGCATCTGATAGGTTGGCTATCTCTTCATAGCTTAGTTGTATTTTTTCTGGAGCTTTGATCTGTTCTTTCATTTGGGCCATTTTTTTTTATCTTGGCATGCCAGTTACATAGTAAGGGGAGGAGCCTTAGGTATTCACTAGGGTGGGGCAACTCACGTCATTGCACTGTGGCACTGTATATGGGGAGGGGTCAGAGAAGGAATAATGTGCTTGTTCAGCTCTCTGCCAGTTCTCAGTCATTTCCTCTGCTAGCCACAAGCAAACTGGGCCCTTCTGGTGCTGGTTCCTGGGTGGGTTTGTCTGTGTATGTTATAGGACCCTGCGGGCCTCTCCAGTGAACTCTCCTGTGAGGCTGGGAGTTTCTCCCACCACTGAAACCCCCACAGGTTTTTTTAGTCAGAGGCCTATAGGCTTTATTTCCCTGCAATGTAACCTGGTTTGTGAGGTCTGTCTCACTCCCCAGTTGTTCCTCAAGGTTTATGCACATGCAAATGTGAGACCACCCAGGCTGCCAGCTGCTGCCTCACTTGCTCTTCCAGCTGCCACCTTGCCACAAGTCCTCTCCTCCCAGCTGCCCATCTCTTCCCCTCCTACTGGTCTGGATGAATATTTCTTCTTTAACTCCTTGGTTGTCAGACTTTCACACAGTTCAATTTTCTGTCAATTTTGGTTGTTTTTTGTTTTTAAATTGTTGTTGTCCATCTTTTGGTTGTGCAAGGAGGCAAAGTATACTAACCTATGCCTCCATATTGGCTATAAGTCCTTTATTTTCTTTATTGCAATAGGAAATGTCATTGTTTTCTTAGTTTCTCTTTCTGATAGTTCATTATTGCTGCATAAAAATGCCATTGATATCTGAATACTAGCTTTATATCCCACTACTTTGCCAAATTCAATCATTAAGTTGAGTAGTTTCTTGGAGGAGCCTATAGGATGTTCCACATATATTTTCATGTCATTTGTGAATACTGACAGTTTTACTGGAGGCTTTCTAAGTTGGGTGCATTTTATTTCTTCTTCTTCTCTGATACCTGCAGCCAGCACTTCCAGTATTATGTTGAATGAGAGTGGTGAAAGCCAACACTCTTGTCTTGTTCTTGATCTTAAAGGAAATTCTTTTAGTTTTTGTTCATGGAATATGATGTTGACAGTAGGTTTTTCATATATGGCCTTTATTATGTTGAGGATGTTCCCTGTATTCTTGATTTGCTGATTATTTTTATTATAAATAGGTGCTGGATTTTATCAAATGCTTCTTATTCATCTATTTATATGATCATGTGATTTTTGTCTTTCTTTTAGTGTGATGTATGACATTTATTGATTTGTGAATTTGTCCCATCTTTGCATTCCTGGAATAAACCCAACTCAATCATGGTGTATGATCTTTTTGATGCATTGCTGTATCTGGTTTGTTAACATTTTGTTGAGGATTTTAGCATCTATGTTCATCAGAATTATTAGCTTCTAATTTTCTTTTGTCTTTACCTGATTTTAGAATTCATACAATACTAGGCTTGTAAAAAAGGTTTTGAAGTCTTCCCCTTTCTTGAATTTTTTGGAATAGTTTGAGCATAGGTGTTAGTTCTGTGAAAGATTGGTAAATACTTCTTGTGAACCCATTCCGCCCAGAGTTTTTGAGTGCTGGGAGTTTTCTGATTACTGCTTTGATTTCATTAATTGTTACTGGTCCATTCACATTTTCTGCTTCTTTTTGATTCTATTTTGAAAGATTGTATGTTTCCAGAAATTTATCCATTTCATTCTGGCTGTCCAATTTCTTGGCATATAGTTGTTTATAGTAATTGCTTCCAATCTTTTGTATTTCTGTGGTATCAGTGATATTTCTCCCCTTTCACTTTTAATTTTATTTATTTGGGTCTTCTTTCTTTTTTTTTCTTGATGAGTCTGGTTAAACTGTTATTATTGTTTTAAAGAACTAGCTCCTGGATTCTTTTTTATTTTCGAATTGCTTATTTAGTCTCTATGTCACTTTTTTTTTTCTAGATTTTCTAGATCTAGACCTTGGTCTTGATTGTTTCCTTCTTTCTACTCTCTCTGGGTTTTGTTTGTTATTTTTCTACTTCCTTTAAGCACAGGATTCAGTTTTTTTATTTGATATTTTTCTATCCTCTTTAAGTAGTCCTGTAATGCTATGAAATTCCCTCTTGGAACTGCTGTTGCTGTGTCCCACAGATTTTTGGGTTGTTGTGTGTTCATTTTCATTTGTTTCCAGGTACTTTTTGATTTCTTCTTTATCTCATTGTTAACACATTAATTATTTATACATATTATTTAGCCTCCATGTATGTGAATGCTTTGTATTTTTTTTTCTTGTAGTTGCTTTCTAGTTTCAGGTCATTGTGATCCAAGAAAATGCTTGATATGATTTCAACTTTCTTAAAATTTTTAAGGCTTATTTTATGTCTGTGTGGTCTCTCTTTAAAATGATCCATTTGAGAAGAATGTGTATTTTACTTCTTTGGGATGTGATGTTCTGTAGATATTAATTAAATCCATTTCATCTAGTGTATTGTTTAATGCCACTATATCCTTGTTGATTTTTTGTCTAGGAGATCTGTCCATTGTGAACAATGGGGTGTTAAAATCCCCTACTATGACTGTATTGCTGCCAATTTCATTCTTAAAGTCTTCCAAGATTTTTTTATATATTTAAATGTTCCTATATTGGGTGCATATATGTTTACAAGGGTTGTATCCTCTTATTGGGCTGAACCCTTAAGTATTATGTAGTGACCTTCTTTGTCTCTTATTTTGACCTTTGTTTTGAAGTCTTTTTTTGTCAGACAAAAATACTGTTACCACAGTTTCTCTTCATCTCAATTTGCATGGAATATGTTTTCCATCCCTTTACTTTCAATTAGTGTAAACCTTTTCTTCTGATGTGGGTCTCTTGCAGGCAACATATATGCAGGTCATGTTTTCTTATCCATTCAGCTACCCTATATCTTTTGACTGGAGTAGTTAATCCATTTACATTTACAGTTATTAATTTTTTTTTAATTTTACTTATTTATTTTTAGAGAGAGAGAGAGAGAAACATCAATGTGTGGTTGCTGGGGGTCATGACCTGCAACCCAGGTATGTACCCTGACTGGAAATCAAATCTGTGACACTTTGGTTCGCAGCCCGCGCTTAATCCACATTTAAGATTATTATTGATAGGCACATATTCATTGCTATTTTTCCTTTTGTGCATGTTCTCTTTTCTTCTCCTTCTCCTTCTCCTTCTCCTTCTCCTTCTCCTTCTCCTTCTTCTTCTTCTTCTTCTTCTTCTTCTTCGTCTTCTTCTTCTTCTTCTTCTCTCTCGTTCTTAAAGCAGTCCCTATAACATCTCTTTCAGTGCTGGTTTGGTGGAAATGTACTCCTTCAGTCTTCTTTCTTTTTTGTCTGGGAAGCTCTTTATTTCACCTTCCATTTTAAAAGAGAGACTTGCTGGATACAGTGGTCTTGGTTTCAGGTCTTTGCTTTTCATTACTTGGAATATTTCATGCCAATCTCTTATGACCTGTAGTGTTTCTGTTGAGAAATTAGCTGACAGCATTACTGGAGCTCCCTTGTAGAAAACTCACTGTTTCTCTCTTGCTGCCTTTGAGATTCTCTTTAAACATTTAAATAGCAAGGTCTGTAAACCCTGCTATTTTAATAGTGATGTGCCTTGGTGTAGACCTCTTTACGTTCATCTTGATTGGAACTCTCTATGCTTCCTGAACTTGTGTTTTCTGTCATCATTTATTCAAAAAGTTTTTCTGTCCCTTGCTCCCTCTCTTCTCCTTCTGGTACCCTTATGATCTGAATATTGTTATATTTCATGTTGTCCCAAAGCTCCCTTAAATTCTCCTCATTTTTTTGTCTTTTTTCATTTTGTTGCTCTGATGGGGTATTTTTTTTTTGTGCCTTGTCTTCCAAATCTGACTTGAGCCTCTGCTTTGTCTAGCCTGCTTTTAATTACTTCTAGTGTATTCTTCATTTCAGATATTCTGTTCTTCACTTTTATCTGGTTTTTATTCATATTTTCCTACATATTTTTCATGCTGATGTAGTTCTCTTTAAGTTCCTTGACCATCCTTATAACTATTAATTTGAACTCTGTTTGATAATTTGCTTATCGCAATTTCATTTAGCTTTGTGTCTGTTGATTCCTCCTTTTCTTTTATTTGGAGGTTTTTCCTTTGTATCCCCATTTTAGCTGTCTCTTTTTGTTTGTTTCTATATATTTGATATAGCTGGTTTGACTCTCTGTCTTGTGGGATAGCCTTATGTGGTAAGAGTCCTATGGTATCCAGTGGTGCAGTCTCCTTGATCTTCTGATCTGGATTTCTAGGAATGCTCTTTGTGTGGGTCATGTGGAGTCAACTAATATATTTGGGCCCTGTTTGTTATTGGCCTATTTTCTGGTTGTATCTCCCCTTGAGCTGCCTGTTTGTGAGGCTCTACCCCTACCATGTCCTGTGTACTATTGTGCAGATGCTGAAAGTACAAAGCAAACCAACACCAGAAACAAAACCCAAACAAGCAACTCCCCCAAACTACAACAACAATATTAATGACAAAGAGTAAACACTAATAAAAGTGGGAAGAGAAATAGAATAGTAGAGAAAGGTGTGGACAAAAAAAATAAATAGAATGAGAGAAGATCAATAGAAAAAAAGTGATTGTAAGAGGAGAAAAGGGAAAGAACTAATGTGACTATAACTTAAAGAGGAAAACAGGAAAAGGGACAAAAAGAGAAAGAATAACAAAAATATGAAAAAGAAAGGTGAAGGGAGCAATAAGGTCATCAAAGGTAAGAGTAAAATAAGGATATGAAAGAAAAACCAGAGCACCAGAAATAGAAGAAAAAGAAAAAGTAATAACAAATCTATGAAAAAGAAAAATTAAGTAAAATAATTAAAAGAACAAAGTAAGATTCATCTCAGCATAGTTTAGTGCTTGCCTACTGGGTTCTCTCCCTTTGGATATGACTCTGATGTGTCTGAAGCTGGTGTAAGCCTGTGTCAGGTGCTGTCTGTGTCAAGCCCTCAGCAGTCTGTTTGAAGCCACAAGCAATGCACAGCTTATGACTAATTTCTCCAGGCATGGCTTCACCCAGGATGGGCCAGGCTACTCCATAAAGCTGGGTTTTAACACCACTGGGTCCACGGGTATGTCAGCAAACAACCCAAGTCATCAATGTATCCACCTCTGTCTCTCTCTGCCTGCTGGTCTGCTGTTAGTCTTAGACTAGTTGTAAACCTGACTATTTCTGAGAGGGTTTCTGGTGAAATCAGTGGGATGGCACTCCTGGATTTCCCATGGCAGGTGTCTTTCAGACTTCAGGAAAGATGGTGGGTGTATCTCCCTATCCCCACACCACATCTGCGTCTGTTCATGATTATTTCCCTGTACTCAGCAGAGTGGGGCTCCTAGAAGGCTAATAATGGTTGGGGTACCCAGAGTCCAGGTGTTGGGTCTGCTGGAAACCTATAAAGTGTTTCTAAGGCTTTCCTATGGACAGAAGTGCCAGTCTGTATCCCAGGAAAGTATATGGTATGGCTGTACCCTATAACCAGTCTCTGACATCCTCTGAGTTTGTATATGTTGTTGTCTCCTCAGAAGGGGTTAAGATGCTGAATGGCAGAAAAGAAAGAATAAAAGAAAAAAACACAAAAAACATAAACAAACCGAATAAAAGGGGAAAAAAGATGCAGGACAGAGTAAGCAGGGTTCAAGAAGGGAGATGAGGCATGCCATATCCCACAGGGTAAGGTATTTGCTTTCCACCAAGGAGGGGCTTGCTCTTCTTAAGCAAGTTGGCTGTTGCAGAATCCAAGTGTATCTTGGCATGGAAAACCCCACAGCCACTTCCCTACTTTTCTGTCCAGTGCCTCCCACCCTAGATTCTCCTCATGCAATTACAGTCCATGCTGCCTTTCCTTCACTGGTGCCCAAGGTAAGTGGATGCAAATATACAACCTGTGCTTTGGCCCCTTCAAGAGTGAAAAACAAAACAAAACAAAACAAAACAAAACTAGTGCCTTTGTCTCCAGCAGGTTTTGTCTTTCTTTCCCCAGTAGAGAAAAAACCCTGTGGCTTTTCACCACTGGATACTTCATGGTTAGCTTATTCTAACACTGATGCTCTTTGCTTGGGAACCACATTTGTGGACTTGGCTTCACTCCTCTCAAGGGGAAGGTCTCACAGCCTTGCTACCAACACAGCCCATAGGACATATGAATGGGGACAGCCTCTTAATCAACCTCTCCCTTCCTACTGGTCTCAGGGTAGTCAAAAGTCCCATTTTTAGGTTGTTTTCAGTTTATTTCAGGTGACTGCTACCCTCTTTCATTTTATTTTCAGTCTGTTTTTGGGAGGAGGTGTGTGATCTATCCTCCTACTCCACTATCAACTTGCACTCCTTTTAAATTACAGAAAAATTTAAGTGTAGAAAAAAATCACTTACAATTTTGCCAGCCTCACCCTGTTAGTATTTCACAGGATTTTCTCATTTGTCTGTATGCATACATACTTTTCCTACAGCTGAAGGTAGATTGGACATATGAAAGCAGTTTTGGCTTTTTCTACCTTAATTTATGTCATATGTGCACATACAAAATCCTCATATTTGTCATCTTAATGACTGTAAATGATCATACTAAGGTACAATGATTCATTTTCTACTGTTGGACAAATAATTTGCCTACAACTTTTTGCTATTATAGGCATCAATGCATTAAGCCTCTTCATGTATATAGTATTTCACTTTCTGATTATTTTTTGGATACATTTCTGGAACAGCTTATTGACTCTTAGAATTCTGTATGTGGGAAGATATATATAAAGCACATGTAATATAGTAACATAAAATATAGCACAATATAGCACATATAAATATTGTATTTATTTGGAGAAAGCGTAACTATATGCTTTGATCATATATTCTAGTTTTACTAGAAAATAGTTTTCTAAACTTTTAAAAGAATCACTTATTAATGAAGGAATCAAATGAAATCTGGGGAAAAATGCTCACCAAACTTCCATGTTTTAGGTGATTTAGAATTTGAAAGCAAATTTTATCTGAAATATGAGCTAATTTTGACATTTTGAGTGGAAGCCACATAAACTTTCTGAGTTTCAATTTCCTCATTAATAAAAAATATCTAAATCTCCCCCTTGATTTTTGGAATAGACATTTGGATGTCTATTCATATGCATTATTATTTTATGAATACAAAATAGATGTATGCTATGTATTATGTTTCCCAATACATGCCAAGTAAACACTATGCCCAACCACCAAAAAAAAATGACAGAATAGTAGAATACATTGATAAATGATAATAAAAGAGCAAACCAAAATATGTGCTTTTGACTTAAGTATGAAGAAATACAATTAATTAAAAATGTGTATATAAATCTAGCCTGGCAAATCTCTTAAATGGATCTGAAATTAGAAACTAGCAACAGATGGCAACATACTTTGCACAAAGCCAATTTCTCTATAACCTTGACATTCTGAAAGTTCCCTGAAGAAGAAAAATCAGATAGGCTCTTAGCTGGAATTGTCCTCAAGACAGATGAAGCTAATGGACTTGTGTCAAAGAAAAAAGATGAGATAGACATTCTATGGGCCTCTATCCTCCAGGGCAAGGACATTTTGTCATCAGGCATCTGGAATAAATATTTGAGTGGCTGGAAGGACAGATGTGGAAAATATATTGGAAGGGTGGAACAGATGATGAAGGCCCAAGTCACATATCACTGGAGAAGAGATTTGTTGTGTGGTTAAAGTGTATCCTGAACAAAGGGGATCTGGATTCCAATGTCATTTCTACACTCACAGGTCAGAACACTCTAGACCACGTAAGTGAATGCAAAGTATAAGTTTTCACTGCAACACTGAGAATTCTAATGAAGAGTACATAACATGAGGAACAGTAAAATGATTTGATAGGAAATAGTTTATTTTTTTAAGGTAAGTGAAACTTGGTATCATAAAGTTTTCCCACTGTTCATTAGATTCACCACCCTTCATTAAATTGTTGGGATACAGAGTAAAGGATCAAAGGGCATAAGCTCTACTTTCACTAGTTAAGAAGTTAGAAAATTCAAATAATCCTTTATTCATGAACAGGTTTTCTTAGCTCTAAATATCAATTATTAAGAGTCAAATTTTGAAAATTCTAAGGATGATTTGAAATCTGCTCATTCCGCAGAATGTCAGTTCTACCTCACCTTTTATCCATTCATCTATTTAGTTATTTGCTTATTTGTGCAGTAAACTTTATAGACCATCTACCATGTGCCTAGCAAAGGATTTACTCCCAGAAACCTTGGATTTACTCCCAGAAAATGCCTGCTTCGAGGAATTATTGTTCTCTGCATAAATGTATTTATCTTTAGGCAGCCTGTGGCTTCTCCATTGGAGTTTCGAGGGCGAATTGGAGGAAAACAATTTAGGATTATTATTTAGCTTCTGGCATTCCGAAGAGGATTGTATGGCAAGACAATCTGCTTGAGAGCCAGGCTATGTGAAAAGAGGATAAATTCTTCCTAATTCATCAACACCTGAGGCTTGTGAATTTAATCCTTGTCTTTTACAAAATGGGTTTCCCAGGAGCACTGAAAGGAGAAATAAAATAAAATCTCATCCTTTTAAGCTCTGAGATATTCTGGGAAAAGAAAAGCAAAGAAATGGGAGACCAGTGAAGGGAAGGCAAAGAAATTAGAACCATAAGAATGATTCTGGACCACCCCTCTCAGGGTGCTCTTTCACATAAAACTACCAGACCTGGCCTCCTTTCTGACTCAATAGGAGTGTCCATGAGAAACCGGAGCAGAAAATTTGTGTTTACTACAAATTACCAAGAAGCCCTAAAAACTACAATAAGGTATGTCAGCTCCATTGAGTCAAATGGATTTCTGGGCTCTAAAAGGAGCCCCATTTATTCCATTTGCCTTTTCTCCAAAACCAGCAAAACCACCTACTGAAGGTATAACTGCTGAGCATGACCACAAATATAGTTCTATTGCCATGATAGAATGAGCAGCCAGAGGGGAAATAAAGGCAGGGCACTCACCACTGCCATCTAACAAAGAACTTAACGCAGGAGGCTAAAATCAAAGGCACCAGTTGACCCAGTCATCTGAGCCTGGTTTGATAAGGTTGTCAGGCATTCAGAACAAGATAGTGCTGGTGGGGGGAACCCTCAAAAGCCTGTGTGTATCATCTCCACTAGCTGGGAAAAGTAAAAACCTTGAGACTGTGTGATCATCCCAAGGCCTGGAAGGGAGAAGGGGAGGGAGACTACTGTGACCAAAGAAAAGCCCATAAAAAATTTGGTTAATTGCCTGTTTCCCGTAACTTACACAAAATGAACAAATAAAGTCTGGAGCAAGATAAGGATCTGGGCTAACAGACCCCCATAACTAAGTTTGGGTTGTCATGTCTCCCTGGGGGAAGCTGGTACCACCTTTACCTGTCAATAAATATGTAACTTCTTCATCCCCACCCTGCCAACTATGTAAGACCTCAGAACAAAGGACTTTCCCTCTTCTTTTGGCCCTCTTGGCTCTGTTTGCTACACGATGTGGAGGGAGGTACTGGCCAGGGTGCATCTAGACATCTAGCCCTGGAGATCTGAACACCCTGCTTTTCGACCCCTGCTCTAACCACCATGCTTTTGCTTTCTCATTACAACGTAGTACTAGTAACTTTGCTTGCATGCCAGTAGGCTTGCTGATCTGTAATTTTTTACTGCATTGGTGAGAAGAACCAAGTTTCTGGGAGTTTCTCCCATAACACTATATTGGAAGTTTGAACGCTTAAAAGAATGTGCTGTATACATTCCAGATTCTTCTTAAGGAAAACAATGTCCATCCAGGTGACTCAAATTTTGTCATTTTATTCATCAATTTTAAAATCAAGTGAAATATTTAAAATTATCAAGGAATGTGTGGTGTAAGGAAATGGCAATGCATGATGGAGGAAAATGTATTAAAACGAATGTGGAGACATGGCCCCTCTACCACAGTCTGTCTAATCTTAAAATTCCTTTGAATGTAACAATATGAATACAAATTCGTAGCTTATATCTGTGTATATAAACTTTCTCAGAATGAAAAGGCAATGTTTGGTTTAATTTGGAAGATATCAGCTTTATGAAGTAAGTTGTTGTGATGGGGAAGGTAAATCAACCAAAAGAGACAGTCAGAAGGAGAGATTGGCCATATGCTAACCTGGAGATGAGAATGTGGCTGCAAAGGAGACCAGAGCATTTTATTAACAACATTAAAGCAGAGACAGAGAACCAGGCAGTTTCATTAACAATAAAATTCAAACACATTTACCTCATAGTAATTTATATAGATATAAGTTGGAGATATTGGTGCTTAAAAATTAGAGCAGGAGAGTCATTAAAACATTTTTTTTAAATAATTACTATTGACTTTTTCAGTTATATGGTTCATCCAGAAACCTAGAAAGATCTTACACATGCAATATACTGGTATACCACTTATTAACAGTGGAGCCAGCATGAATTAGAAATTTTAGAGGTCTTTACTAAATGTCAATAAATATATTTGGCATTTGAGGAACACTGATGCTGGGAATATTAAGGGATTCCCAGCCCATCAACAGAAAAACTGTTGAATAATAATCACTATTATTCAGCGGTGATTTCTGTAATGACTAAGAAATCCTTTTCCCTCTCCGTCTGCAAATCTGTTAGACTATAATCTCAAACAAAAAAGATAGATAGAGCCATAGTTATTGTATTTGTGTTGGCCTATATCTGTTAGATGTGGCGTATTTTGTCGATACATTATTTGCAGTGTAACCCCTCCCCTATACTCATTTATAACTTCTCACCTTTCTAAAGTGATCAAAACCCAAGGATACAAATGCTTCTCATTCTTTAGGACTCAGCCCAAAGGTCTCCTACTGTATGATTAATGGCTTCTCACACTGCACATGAACAGCAAATTACTCAACATCATTTTAATCAGTCTTTTCTTCATTGATTTCAGGGTTAGACTCTTCCTTTTTGTGTAAGAGCACTCTGTGCATAGTAGCTGCTTATTAAGTATGTCTTTACTCAAACTGCTATACCAAAATAGCAAGACTGGGTGGCTTAAACAACAGACATTTATTTGTCAAAGTTCTAGAAACTAAAAAGTCTAAGAGGTATATTTGGTTCTTAGGAAGGACCTCTTTTCTTGCTTGGAAACAGCAGCCTCCACAGTCTTACATGGCAGAGAAAGAAAGAGCTCTCCTTTGTCTTCCTCTGTTTACAACAGCATTTATACCATCTTGGGGTTCTATACTCATGACCTCATGTAATCCTATTCACTTCCCAAGAGCCCCACCTCCAAATAACAACATATTTGGAGTTAGGACTTCAACATATGAATTTGAGAGGAGGGACCCACACTTTCAGTCTATATAACAAAGTGCTACTTGAATAAAAAGCAATTACCCATATTGTATATTCCCACCACTGTAAGTAAGCTCTTCAGACAAAGTCTAAAATGGAAAACACAATTTCCACTTGTTCTAAAGGCTACCAATTCCCACACCTAGACCTTTAGTCAACCTTTCAATGCTTTATAGTTTTTCACCAATGAGTCAGGCAAACTGAATTCTATTTTGTCAGCATGCATCAGCATTTCAGCATCCTTTGATGTCAGTGACCTCATCCCTAGCAGTGTGAAAAAAAAAGTTCATTAACTTCCTTCACTCAGAATGGAGCTCATCAAATGTTACACAAAAGCACGCTATTTTAACATTATTTACACTCACACTTTTCAGAAAACAAATCTTTTCCTTTTTGTTACAGATGTGATGATACATACTTTTTTTAGAAAGAATTATTCTGTACAATGTTATCTTGAAAAATCCTGTGGTAGGTCACCTTACATTATTTTACTTAAGGACACTAGGAGATGATTCTCATTCTTCCAACAATAAATAGAAGAGGTAAGATAAGCTGTTTAGTGTTTCCCAGCCAATCCAAGACAAACAAGATCCTATCTATCCAAAATTTTTCTAGCCCTGAAGCCCATGTATATTCAACCATACCACCTGGTGTTTTCAAGTTAGATATCTAAGCACTGAAGGGAAACTAGAATATATTGAATACCTCCTATATGTCATGTGTTTAGTACATGAGAAAGGGTTCCATAAAAGTTTATGGGTGGGAGCTGGGGGAAAAAATCTGTCAATTCAAAGCTGTGTATAGTTTATATCTCCAAAAAAGTAGAATTTGATCCTTACTTTGGAAGATGATTTTTATTTATTTATTTGTTGAATGATTAATCATTGATTACTCACAAAAATCCTGTAAGGAATCCATCATTATTGTTATTGTCAGAACACAGTATTGCTTATCTGAAAAAGTTGTAGTAGAATATTATGAATAATATATAGCATACCTAGCACAATGCCCAGGTACATGATATGTGCTCAGTAAATAGCATCTTCATTAAAAAGTCCCCAGTCTCTTCAGTTTATAGACTAGGAAAGTTGTCTGGCAGATTCAGTAGATTTTACTTGTCTGGCAGGTTCAGTAACTAAGATTTGACATATTTCTATAAGTTCCCCAGATTCACCTTTTTAAAGAGTATACAAATTCCTACTTTAGGCTAATGCTTTGCCAATGTATATGTCTGAGCATCTGATTACCTAGGACACTGGTTAAATAAACATGTCTATGAAATACCCTTCTCTAGAAGTGGGGTTTAGGAAAATGACAAAACAAAAACACCACAGTGAGTTCTTATGATCACCCAAGCTTGGAAAACACAACTGAAGTAATTTAAGTTTACATAAAATATTTATTTTAAAATGATACTATTGCAAATATATATGATTATCAATTTCATCTATATTTTCACTGCCAACTTTTTAACAATTACAACCATATTTTTAAATCATCATAATTTTCTCCTTTTAGTGGTGTTGGTATAACCAACAATATAGGCTTTCTATTTTAACAAGAGAGCTGGTATTGTAGCAGGTGTGGTATTATTTTGTATCACACTACAAGGACAAGCTGTTATCAACAGTCTCCTCATAATTTCTTGTGCTCTTCAAATGTCTCCCAGCAACTGACCTGACATAGCTCAAAGATAGTCTGATCAATGTGATAGTATCACACCTGCCCTGGAGCTACAACTGCACATTTCTCTTGTGAAATTCAGTATGCTCAAATAATACAATAAATCTGGGCATTTCTACTTAAAAAAGATACCATAAAAACATAAGATAGGTTATTAAAATTACTGAGAGTACCTGAAAGTAATAAAATAAATTCAAGGTTCATGAAGACATATTACAAAGAAAATTTTATTATAAAATAATGATCTTAAGAATGTATTTAAGTGGAACCTAAACAACAAAACCAACAAGCCAGCAAATTATAACCAGAGATGTGAAAATGAAAAAAATTGACAGTAACCACAGGGGAAGCAGCAGAGGAGATAACAGTGCAAAGAAGGGGAAGGGTCATTAAAGCACATGTATAAAGGACCCTGGACAAAAACAACAAGCAGGGAAGCATTGAATGTGGGAAGTGGAGTAGATAGGGTGGGGGAGAATAATGGGGGAGGGGAACAGGGACAACTGTAATTGAACAACAATAAAAAATAATAACAGTAAAAATAAAAAAATGAAATTAGTAAAAAAATAATGTATTTAAGTAATTCTTTACATATTTCTATATTTCCCCATTTGACTAATGCAATTTAGAAAGTATTTAAAAAATGCTGACACTTGAAATGTACAGTATAGTCATGTTTTCTGTGTGCACACCTAACCTAAGTAGAATGTGGAATATGTGGTATGCTTTTGTCCCTTATAGTACTAAAAAACATGCACTGGTTGAATAAGTGAATAGTAATATAGTCATAAAGAATATCAATTAGCATGAATGATTAAATTCATTATTTTATAATAGTAAACATGACATTTAAATAGTTTATGAAGTTTTAAACCTGCAAGGGGTCTAGTTTATTAAAATATGAAACCTGTGTTGCATATCTGCATTATTTACCATTTTTCCGTACTTTGTAATCCCAGTAATTTAATCTTCTTTCTCCATTATCTCATCCTTAATTTTTTCCTTGTTTGCACTCACATGCTTCTCACTTTATCTCCTTTAAAGAGATATGAATTTAAGAAAAATATATCATATACACAGACCCACTGTAATTATCATTTCTAGTCCTCTTTATTACTTTATGCAATTCCAGATTTCTACAATCAACGTGAAATCATTTCTCTTTTCTCCTGGACAGGGTGCAGTGGTAATAGGTATGTAAAGCTGTCGTTGTCCACCATGTGAAGCCTGGACATGGGGCCATTCCAGGGGTAGAAGAGCCCACATTTGTACCCTGGTGGTATCATTTGAGCCCTAAACTGAGTTACACCTAAAGATAGAGTTAGTCTTTACCCACTGTTGTTCAAATTTTACTATGCACCAGAAAAACCCAGAAGGCTTGTTAAAGCAGAAGACTGAGCTCCACAGTCAGACCCACTGATTCAGTAAATCTGGGTTAGGGCCTCAGAATTTGCATTTCTATCAAGTCCCCAATTGATGCCAGCTCAAGAACCACATTTTGAAAAACACCTTAAATATTTCAATTAAGTGGGCCAGTTAGTAATAACTTTTTTCTTAAGCACTTGGGTTGGGTTTTCTATTACTTAGATCCCCAAAAAGTGTCCTACTCAATATGCCTGAGTATCTGAAATATACCTACCCCCAATATAAGTATGAATTACTCCATCTGATTTATTTTTATATTTAAAAGTATATGAAAAGAAGTCATAAGAAAATTACACAAACAAGAAAGATTTCACAGTATATTTAAGGCTTTTACCTACTTTGTTATATACTACAATTTTCTTTTTTAAAAGATTTTATTTATTAATTTTTAGACAGAGGGGAAGGGAGGGAGAAAAAGACGGAGAGAAACATCAATGTGTGGTTGCCTCTCACACGGCCCCAACTGGGGACCTGGCCCACAACCCAGTCATGTACCCTGACTAGGAATCGAACCAGCTACCCTTTCATTCACAGCCAGCAACCAATTCACTGACCTACACTAGCCTACACTACAATTAAGTTTCATAGCACCATGTAATGAAATATTGGAGGGACACAAAATGCTAATACTTAGATTTCTTTTCCACAAAAATAATGAAAATTCCTGAAGTTTTCATAAGAAATTTCATTGCTGATAACTTTAAAATTGAAGCTATATTTACATAATAAATATAATTAAGACAGCACTTTTTGGGGTACTGTAAAAATAACACTGCACTCAAGAGTTGTAACCAGTGTGTGCTTAACATACAACCTGTAATTTCCTTTTTTAAAGTATACTTTATTGATCATGTTATTGAAGTTGTCCCATTTTCCTCCTTTTATTGTTCCATCCAGAACAACCCCTTCCACCCACATTCCCCCCATTAGTTCATGTCCATGGGTCGTATATACAAGTTCTTTGGCTTCTCCCTTTCCTACACTATTCTTAACTTCACCCTATTTTCTACCTACCATTTATGCTACTTACTCCCTGTACCTTTTCCTCCATTCCCCCTCCTCCCTTCCCCTTTGATAACCCACCATGTGATCTCCATTTCTGTGATTCTGTTCTCATTCTAATTGTTTGCTTAGCTTTCTTTTTTTTTAGATTCAGTTATAGATAGTTATGACTTTATTCATTTTACTGTTCATATTTTTGATCTTCTTCTTTTTCTTAGATAAGTCCCTTTAACATTTCATATAATAAGGACTTGGTGATAATGAACTCCTTTAACTTGACCTTATCTGAGAAGCACTTTATCTGCCCTTCCATTCTAAATGATAGCTTTGCTGGATAGAGTAATCTTGGATGTAGATCTTTGCCCTTCATGACTTTGAATACTTCTTTTCAGCCCCTTCTTGCCTGCAAGATTTCTTTTGAGAAATCAGCTGACAGTTTTATGGGAACTCCTTTGTAGGTAATTGTCTCCTTTTCTCTTGCTGCTTTTAAGACTCTCTCCTTGTCTTTAATCTTGGGTAACTTAATTATTATGTGCCTTGGTATGTGCTTCCTTGGGTCCAACTTCTCTGGGGCTCTCTTAGCTTCCTGCTTCCTGAAAGTCTATTTCCTTTGCCAGATTGGGGAAGTTCTCCTTCATTATTTGTTTAAAAGAGTTTTCAGTCTCTTGCTCTTCCTCTTCTCCTTCTGGGACCCCTATGATTCAGATGTTGGAATGTTTAAAGTTGTCCTGGATGTTCCTAAGTCTCTCCTCATTTTTTTTTGAATTGTTGTTTCTTCATTCTGTTCTCATTGACTGTTTATTTCTTTCTTCTGGTCCAAACTGTTGGTTTGAGTCCCAGCTTCCTTCCCTTCACTGTTGTTTCTCTTTATTTCATTTTTCATAGCCTTCACTTTTTTCTCTAATTTTCAACCATACTCAACCAGTTCTATGAACATCCTGATTACCAGTGTTTTAAACTGTACATCTGATAGGTTGGCTATCTCTTTGTTGCTAAGTTGTATTTTTTTCTGGAGTTTTGATCTGTTCTTTCATTTGGGCAATTTTTCTTTTGTCTTGGTACACCTGTTACATAGTAAGGGGAGGAGCCTTAAGTATTCACCAGGGTGGGGCAACCCACATCGCTGTGCTCTGTGAGGGAGGGGTATGAGAAGGAACAATGCAGGCCACTCAGCTCTCTTCAGGTTTTCAGTCCCCTCTGCTGCTACCCACAAGCAAATCGGGCCCTTCTAATACTGATTCCTGGGTCGGTGGTTTTGTGTATGTTCTAGGACCCTGTGGATCTCTCCAATTAACTCTCTTGTGAGTCTGGGAGTTTCTCTTGCTACCAAAACCCCCACAAGTTTTCTTAGTCAGAGGTTCTGAGGCTTTATTTCCCAGTGCTTCAACCATGGGTTGAGTGGTCAATCCTGCCCCCCAGTTGTTCCTCCCAGTCTATTCACATGTACATGTGGAACCACACACTCCACCTTAAGGTGCCTGGCAGAAAGTCCTCTCCACCTGGAGAGGACTCTCTGCCCCACCTACAGGTCTGGATGAATATTTCTTCTTTAACTCTCTGGTTTTCAGACTTCCATACAGTTCAATTTTCTGTCCGTTCTGATTGTTTTTGTTTTTAAATTTGTTGTTGTCCTTCCTTTGATTGTGCAAGGAGGCACAGTGTATCCACCTATGCCTCCATCTTGGCCAGAAGTATACTTTCACTTTTCATTCATCTCTCCCAACCCTAATGAGAAATGGTTATGTCTAAGGAGTCAACGTGTTCTAGATGCCCACAAATAAAAATATACATTTGAATAATTCTAGAAACATATCCTGATGTGATATTTGAGAGAAAAGGAGTTGAGCTCAGGAGGTGTAACTCCTTAAAATCTTTTCTGCTCCCAGTATATACTCATCAGGTGATAAATTGGCAAAATTTAAGAGTTGATGTAACCTTTGGCTACTATTTGCTGCTTTCAGAGGGCTGTATAACAAACAGCTATCCCTCATCCCTTTGACCTAAAAAACATTGGCTTCTCAACTTTTTGACCCTAATATATCTTCCTCCACTCTCTCAAGTAAGAGAAATGTGAAGGTACTTGTGCTTAGCGCCAGAGTAGAGCAAGGATTTTCTACATATGCAGGAATTAACCCTTTAATTTCAAATCATGAAGAGGCCCAGGCATCTCTGGGGTGAAGATGCGGGGGTTGCAGGACTCAGACTTTTCAAAAACTAGTATGACCATAACAGTTTACATCTCACCCCCAATACCAGTTCCTACTACCCCTGTCACTTCCACCATATAACAAAGTAATTAGCATCACTCTTTCCCTTTTCTTGCTATGGTCAACAACAGTATTCAGGATATTAGTTTTCACTCTTGGTTATTAACAAGCTTTCTCATTGTTCTCTCCATTTAAAGATTTTTCTTTTTTCACTTATTCTAAGATCAATGTCCCTGAAACGTCTGTCTGGAAGGAAATTCTCTGCTCACCATCACTTGCCAAGGACTGTCCACAGTCATTTTATGACATTGAAAGACTCCCTATGAGCTGAACCCCCTTATCTCTTCAGGATCTTCTCAAATAACACTTCAGAAGAAATCCATTTATCTAAACAAGCAAGACTACTCCCCATGGTGTTTTACCTTCAAATGTTGCTATTTTCACCCTCTGATTAGGATGCCATTCCTATCATATCACTAGCTAATATCTTATTCATCTTCAAAATAGCTCAAACTTTTTCTGTGTGAGGCACTTTGTTTCCCTTATACTGTAGCATACTATAATTTAAACCTACTACTACATTTCCCAAGGAAAATAATCATATATTTTAACTTTATAACCCCTGTAGCTACTAATGCAGGACCTAATCCAGAGCAGTTGCTTAAAAATAGCTAGTGATTGAACAAATGATATAATGTGTACATATACAACACAGATATGTACATCTCTTATTTTATATGTATATATTCATCCTTGGCTTTTCATATATAAGAAAACAGTCCATTTTAAGAGTTTCAACTCTTAAAGATGGTAACTAATTTATACAACCTTTCTAATAATTATATACATATTTTTGTCAAAAATATTTATACTCATATGGACTTCCAATAGAACTAAGTATTTTAGATTTCAAAATCAATGAGAAGTTATGAAAAATTAGTCCCTAAAGGACCTATAGTTCTTCATTAGAAACAGAAAATATATTCTGTATTGAGTTTATTAAATATATAACAATGTTGTCAATAAGTTTACAGTGGTTGACTAGCCAACCGATGGCTGTGTTGACAGCTCACAAAATTTAAAACTGCTTACATTCTCCTTTATTCTTAAATAAATTAAATTCTACTGTTGTTTAGTCCTGGCTGGTGTGGTTCAGTGGATTGAGCACAGGCCTGCAAACCAAAGGGTCACCAGTTCGATTCCCAGTCAGGCAACATGCCTGGGTTGCAGGCCAGGTACCCAACAAGGGGCACATGAGAGACAAGCACACATTGATGTTTCTCCCCCTCTCTTTCTCCCTCTCCTCCACTCTTTAAAGTAAAGAAATAAAATCTTTTTAAAAATTCTATTGTTTAAAACTCTGAAAAACAGAAATCTAAATAATATCAAATATGTTAAACAATTCCACTGCTATTTTGAGAATCACAGATGATAAAAGAAATTTCAAAAATAGCTTATTGAAGGGACCAAATATATTATGCTACATAACAGATTTTTATGGTAGAAAAAGTGAGAAAATTTTAAAAAGTGTAATTTAACAAAAGGTAAATAAATGGCTAACTGAATGTGCATATGAAAACAGAAGTCATTGAATCTGTCTTGTGACATGTGTCAATAGTTTGATTTTCACCAAACCATAGTTTTATGGAATTTAGAGCATGCATTTATACAAAGATCAGTCGGAAGATGCCATAAAATGACATATTGAATATATTTAAGTACATGGAAATGAACAGTTTCCCTTTGACCTATTGGACAGTTAGTCTGTATTTAAGGAATTCATTTTCACATGATTGAGATGAATTCCCTCATTGCATTATTAGCTCTAAGTATATTTTTGCTTTTTAATTTTCTTGCCCCCTTATAGAAATCTTCGGATGCCAATATAATTTTCTATACCATTAATTTAGTTACACTTAAAAACAAAACATATTTATCTCCAAAATAAATCTGTGTCAGATATTTACAATCCCATCAACCAACTAATTTCCCTGAGGAGCCACCATATTTGAATGCCTATGTTGAATCCTGCAGCTGATAGAATTGTTGCTGGCAACAACTTAACTCCAAACAATTGAGAAAAATAGAACTAGAGACATGGAAATAAAGAACAAACTGACAGTGACCAGAGGGGAGAGGGGAGAAGGATAATGGGGTAAATAAGGGGAAAGATCAAGGAACATGTATAAAGGACCCATGGACAAAGACAATGGTGGGGAGGGGAAAATTGAAAGTGGAAGATGGGGGATGGGTAGAGCAAGGGAGAGTAATGGGGGGGGGGGAACAGGGACAACTGCAACTGAACAACAATAATAAAAATTTTTTTAAAAAAGAAATTTTAAGATTATAAACAAAAACACATGACACCTGGCAAAAAGAAAGAAAGAAAGAAAGAAAGAAAGAAAGAAAGAAAGAAAGAAAGAAAGAAAGAAAGAAAGAAAGAAAGAAAAAACTTAACTCCTTCCTGCCACACCAACTTGCAGAACACAGGAGAAGGCAGAGCATGGATACTGGGGTTGTCCATGTGGCTCCTTTTGACTAATGGCATGTGAATATAAAGTTCAGGTATACAAAGTCTTAAGGAACATCAAGTATCTCCTCTCACCCTCCAGTGTTCCTGTAATCTGTCATGACATGAGCCTACCCTGAACAGTACAAGGATAATGTGGAGCCTCGCCTGGAGCTTGGAATCCAGCCTTGCCCAGATGAAGTGTAGCTAAACTGCACACCCAAGAGTATGACATAACTTTTGGTTTTGGTAATTTTTTGTAAGCCACAATATTTTAGACTTGTTTGTAATGCGGCATTCTTACAGTAATGACAATAAAGTTCTAAAAGAGACTATTAGATAAAATTCATTCCTGCCTTTGAGAAGTATAGATTGGAGTGATATAGGATAGCCTAATAATAATACCTATAACAATAGTAAGTGTAGTCTCTGGCCGGGTAGCTTAGTTGGTTAGAGCATTATCGAGACATGCCAAGTTTATGGGTTCGATACCTGGTCAGGGCACATACAAGAATCAAACAATAAATGCATAAATAAGTGGAACAAAACATTTTAAAAAATAGTAAGGATAGCTGCTACTGAGCAATTGCTGCATTCCAAGGATTTTCCCGAGTCCTTGTTTTCACAAAAACACTGTGAGATGAGGAAACATAAGCACCAAAATGTTTATTAACTTCTCAAGATCACATAGTTCATGACAAAAAGTCAATTTTTGAACCCACATGGTCCTTCTCTTTTAATTATTCTCACAAATCTGACTTTCACACTTCCACATTTGAAAAAAAAATAATTATTGTGGATTAATACTGCATATGTTAATTCAAAATTGCAGAAGAGAAATTCAAATATTCTTGGGCACTGCACTAAATGGTGTAAGTTAATACAAGAGTAACTGATTGCACAGCTTTTGATGCAAAATAATGTGATCTTAAATATTCCATTAATCTTTCTCAGGCTCAAGCCTTTATCTTTAGAATGGCAAGATGAATTATCCAGTAGATTTATTGTAAGATGTTAGCACCACACAAGAGGCATACAGCAAATCCTATATAAATGTTAACTGCATTATGATTATCATATAGAAATTTCATGTAACACTATGGGATACTATGGGATACACTTATTAGAACTAAACAAAAATTTTAAAGTGTATCCCAAAGGATTTTTTCCTAGACTGTTGTTATTCGCCCCCAAACACTCCATACACATCATTCGCTAGTTGTTCTTCAAACTCATGTGGGTTGACTAGTTAAATTGTCCATGGAGAAGGTAGAAAGGACTATAATTTTTGACATCTACACACTCGGGATGAATTTCAAGATGTATACAAATATTATTTTACTGCATTCTATTAGGCTGTGTGCAGATAGTTGAGAATTAAACAAATGTCAGATCCACTCTATAGAATACTAATGCCTGTATTACAACACCATGTGGACACTGAACAATCATTAAATAATAACTCATGGAAGTGAGAGTTCTTAAAATTCTCAAAGAAAGAAGAGCTTGCAAGGTAACAGGACTTTTCTCTTTCATGTTCATGTGTAGGAAAGGAAAATCTTTCCACCTTTTTCTTCAACCTGCAATCCCACTAGATTCAGCATCTGCTTTTTTTCTGATGGTTCTATTCCCCCACTAGATGCATTTCTGGAGATGTTTAATAAATGCTCGCAGAATTTAATAACTGAAACTTAGAGTAAACTCTTGTGGTAATCCAATCAAAGTTATTTAGTTTTCAATAGACACTTTTCTTCCCTCACCAAGCATTTCTGTTAATTCACATCTCTTTGTTTTCAAAAATGCAATACATACATTAAAAATCACATATATTTGAATTTCTAGATTTTATATTACAAATATATTAATTTCATAAGCACAAAAGATAATTTCTAATGTGGTTTATTCATAATAGCCAAATATGTAATACACAAAATTACATATACCTTATGTGTAATCTATCTATTTATTCTCTTATCTATTTATTCTCTTATCTACCTTTTTTCCCTCTTTTATAGACAAGGAAAACAAAAGGTTATGAAAGAGTTTCTCCCATTGTTGACTCCAAGGGATTCTTATTTAAATAATAGTTGATGCTAAATGCAGTCAGTCTAAGAACTTCAGTTACAGCTGATAGAAAT
Source organism: Phyllostomus discolor (assembly GCF_004126475.2). Taxonomy (NCBI): domain Eukaryota; kingdom Metazoa; phylum Chordata; class Mammalia; order Chiroptera; family Phyllostomidae; genus Phyllostomus; species Phyllostomus discolor. The sequence continues at coordinate 55,891,081 of NC_040913.2, read as the reverse complement.
GCTCTTTGTTGGTGTGACAAGTAACATAAGTCCCAGTGATTTCTGTTACCTGAACTTCTTTTGATGATTAAGAATATCACTCAAATGAATAAGGTCCACTTTTTTATCTGTTCACTTTTTTAGCTTTGATGTGCACTTCTCTGACATTAGACAGAAGTGAGAGTCCAAATCCGTTTTACCATGAAAAAAATTAACAGAATATGTATTTTTAAATGCTAAAAGGATTTCTAAAATTATGATCTCATTTCAGGACTTCAAATTTATGAAAATATTTCCCTAAATATGTGGTTTCAAAACAATTTTAATATGCTTGAAGAGAAGCAATCTAATGATTTCTTCTCAGAGTCACTTAGTACGATAGCTAGAGAATAATTTTGACTACCTCTTAAAAGTAATGTAAGAATTGAATGAACTGTTATGTACAAAAATATTTTCCATCAAAGCATGCTCAAATATAAATATTTTCCCATTATTCTTTTGCATTAGTAACACAATTAATTTTAATGCTTCAATCCATCCAACCAGTAATTGAGAGAAGTTTATCCAGCATATAGCTAATAAATAAAATATTTTATTTCCTAAAACAAATGAATTCTTTGCATGTCAAGATGCTCTTAGAGTCTATATAACTACTGATGTTAACCAAGAAAGTCAAAAAAGAGTCCATATCTTGTCTTTAGCATTTTGGGGAGAAATATATTTAAATGGCCAAATCATTTTGTTTAGAAAAATAACTAGTTTTGTATATTTTGCACAGCAGGAAATAAAAGCTTTGAAATAGCAGTAGTGACCAATTAGGAAATGTATTCACCATGTTTGGATTTTTCTGATGTTGGCTCTTTACCACTCCAACTGGCTAAATCACAAATTTAGTTAATGCCTTGTTATGAGACAAGTTTCTAAGCAATACCAAAACTCATTGACTTTTAAAAATTTGGGGGCCACCATTCCCTATGAAGTATGCAGATACAATAAAAAAAAAAAAAAAAAAAAACAGGAAACTAGCATGGGTAACTATTCACTTGGAATAATTTGATGTTTGAATTGATGACTGTGTACAATTAGGTTGAGAGGGCTCTTAGCATAGAAAATCATCTTACATTACAATTTAGGACTAGGGTGATACAAGGTCAAGCCAGTGAGCATCCTTATAAAATGTCTTATTTTTCTTTTTCCTTTATAAAGCCATCATTCTTCTTCACAGCCCTAAGTAAAATGATTTAGAGCAGACAAAAGAACGAGTTCTATTACAAAATACAGTTTGTTATTTGCCAGGAAATGTGATCCTTGAAAAGACAAAGCATTCTTTTCCAAAGAAAATGAAATTTGCAACTTTCTTGTGGTTCTCTACCATTATCAATTGAAGAGTTAATGGAAAATAGCTTGAGAATTTACTTGTGTAAGGACCTAAAAAATGCCATGGAAGATCCCACCTAGTACTCTTGGCACCGGTAATACTACACTTTTCCCCTTCTCAGATTTGACTCTTGACCTTGAATCCCACATCAGGCCTTGGCACCCAAATTTCCCTAAGGAAAAGGGCTTCAGATCTCCCAGTTCCAACTGATATGAAGTTTCCATTTGCTGAGATCAGCAATGTTTGAAGACACGTTTATTAACAGTTCTGTTGGCTGGAGACTCCCTCCTTCATACTTTGGAACTTAACTTCCTCTGGTGGAAATGTCTGTGTGCAGGTGCAAGAGCCAGAATACTAGATAGCTGTGTGCATGTATGTGTAGAAATGTGTATGTACAATGTTAAATTGGTGTTTGAAAATATTGTTTAAAGTCTTCTATATCAAAAAAACTAAACATGCAATAACAAAAACCAGAAACAACCAGAATATTCAGTAAGACTCAAATAGTTTAACAGAATATATATTCACTCTATAAACATTATATGCTTATTAAAATTTTGAATTACACATATTATTGAACTATACTGATGATCATAATATATTTTAAAGAAAAATTTTAATAGTGTATTATTAAACTAGAATGACAGCTATGGCATATTCTTAAAGAAAAAAAAAGCAAGTGAGAGGGAAGCATATCTTTGTGTATATGTGTATGTATGTGTGTATTTATGACACACATATTTATACAACCTAAATTTAATATTGACTGACTCCAAAAATGATAATTAAGACAAAGACTAAAGAGGAGTCCCCATGCACACATATTTAATGTACTTGAATTCAATTATATGAGCTTAGGCATTTAATGTACATATTTGACAATAAAAGGAGGTAGAATAATAATTTTAACAGTGGAAAGATTCTGTCATTTCATTCAGTAAGCAGAGGCTCCAAGTGGGTGTGAAATGGGAGTGTGAAGGTGTTGTTACCTCCGTGGGCTGACATTCTTGATATACATCCCTTTGAGCATCTTATCAGGCTGAAGGGCCCCCATAGAAGAATACAGATAAAACTCATTTAATACCCAGCCCCAAACCAAAACTGTCTTCCTACCATGGAGTAAATATCCATTTACTGTGGTAGTGTTTGCTGTGCTAGATTAAGAGATGATGTAATGAACTCAAACATGGAGCCTTCTTTTCATTTGTCAGGACAATATTTAAACTTCAAATGTCTAATCTTTGTGCTGATATAGAACCTGCTCTCTGCCTAAAATGCAACCTTATTATTTTTATTTACACACACACACAGTGTGACATTTTGTAGCTAACATGCATTATGTTTTAATAATTTTAATATACAGATAAACAAATTTAAAATATAAGTATTTTAATATGTAAATAATTTATATCTTCTCTCTGGTAATATAATTTCTGGTAACCAGATTTTTAAATACTATACCACTATTTCCTAGAAATAATAACCTCCTAAAAACTGCTAGGTAAAAAAAATAGTATATGTTGAATATATTAAGAAGTGCGGAATATACACCTATCACTGGTCACTTAGTTGCTAGCAATACATTGATCAAAGATGTCTTCCCTTTCTTAGAATAATACCCCTAGAGTTTCTGGGTTTGATAACAATAGTCATAATGGCTACCATTTAGAGTGATGGTTATGTGTCAGTTATTTTATTAAGTGCTTCATTTCTCACTTAAACTTTACAATAACCTCCCTCATAGTGTTCATTGTACCCCATTGTCAAGATGAGCAAACTGAGTCTTGCAGGGTTCACACAGACTGCTGAAGTCCAAGAAGCAGGTAAGCTGGTGTGCTTCCCAGCCCTATTGGCCTATAAGCTCAAGCTCTCAACCTCTATATGTATTCTACTCTTGCCCCATTTTAATAGATTTGAACTTTTTAAATAAAACCATTGTTTCATATAGGGTTACACTTAGCTGCCAGTGGCAGAAAACCCCCAAATGTCAGGGCAAACAAGATAAAATTTATTATTCTTATGTGTAAAACCAGTCCAGGACTGTTGTGGCAACTCCAGAGTGTCCCCAAAAAGCCAGATTCCTGTATTGTGGCTAAGCCATCTTCAGAGTTGGTCACCATATTCATCTCTTGACTCAAAGGGCTGGTGGTACTCCAAGTGGGAAAGGTGGAAAGGCAAAGCAAATGCCTCCCTGCAAGTCAGCTCCCTTTTAGTACCCCAACAGCCCCTCTGCTTACATCTTTTTGGCCAAGATTTCACCCCATGTCCACGTTTAGCTTTAAGAAGGGAAAAAAGTTAAAAAACTGGGATTTTTAAGAACTAGAATGTCACAGATAAATCTTTTATTTTTACATTTCTGTGATTACACAAACCCACCTCCAATGTCTGCAAAATGTTCAGTAAATATTCAAAACCTTGTGAAAGTGAGTTATTTTTATTTTGTTTTGTGCTGTGCTGACTTTTCCACTTTTGTAAGTTGAAGAAGTGGTTTCTAGGATCAACCTATTGAGAATAATACTTTGGAGTAAATAAGGGAACAGCCTGGAAACAGATATGTCATTAAAGGTAAAAGTCAGAATCAGAAATGCAGTGAGTGTAAGCCCTTTGAATTTGCAAAAACCTTAATGTTTCCAATAGAGAAAAAAATTAAATTCCAGATTCAAGGACTAATCATAAAGTATTGAGGGTAGGGCCTTGGAACCTTCCATCTAATCAAGTATGATGGTATAAATCCTGGCTAAGATTGCAGGGACAGACACACAAAAGTCAAGCTCCTGAAAGAGAAACTTAACCATGCAGTGAGTTGGAGCATGAGAGTTAGTTGCTCAGTCTCATCCTGAAGTCACCAGGGCTAAAAGCTTACCCAGCCTGGACACTATGGAACAGACATGTTTTACAAGGTGAAGCAGCTCCAAACACTCACTGACAGTCAAGGGAGGAAATGTGAAGCATAGATTTAAACCTGGAGGAAGATGTAATATAAAAGGAAAATAACTTTCTGGGGAGTAAATATTTTAGGACCAAGTATCAAGCTAGGGAAAGAGAGAGACATCATAAATAAGCATGATAACTCAAATGACTTAGTAATAACTCCCATGTTTTAACATTATTATTATCCTCATTTGCTACTATTATTGTCCCCATTTCACAGATAAGGAAATGGAAGTTGTGAGTGTTATAATAACTAGCTCCACAATTCACATTGAACCTAGACAACTGCTGGACTATATATCACTCTTCATATTCTGTACCAGAAACCTGGTGTTCCTTCTAAGAATTAATGTGGGAGAGATTAAGACCAGGGAAATTAGATTATGAGAATAAGCTCTGAAAAGGAGGAAAAAACTCAGTACTTACATCCTGAATGGAGCATAAGAACAGCCAGGTATAAATAAAGTTGGAACCTCTTTTCCTCACCATTTACACATCATGGCATTCCTCTTGTATTTTACAGAAGGTTGGCTATGGTAGAAAGAATAAGGTCCACAAAGATGTCCACATCCTTGCTCACAGTTTCTGTAAATATATTACCTTACATGGCAAAGGAAACTTTGCCGATGTGATTAAGATTACAGATCCTCAGATGGGAAGATTATACTGGATTATCTGGTAGGGCCATATCTAATCACAAGTCTTTAAAAGTGGAACACTTCTCCAAACTGTGGTGGAAAATGATGTGACAAGGGAAGAAGCTCAGAGCGATGGCATCATGAGATGGATCTGACACCCTATTGCTGGTTGTAAGATCTGAGGGTATACATGCAAAGGACCCAAGAGAGTCATCTAAGAGACCGAAGAGAACACCCAGCTTACAGCCATCAAGGAAACAGGAACCTCAGTCCTATAGCCACATAAAACTAAGTTCTCTCAACAATGAATGACCATGAAGTGGATTTTCTCTGAGAATCTCCAGAAAAGAATGGAGCTTGCTAACACTTTAGCCTTGGGAGACCCCCATTGAACATCTAACATACAAAACTATAAGAAAATATGTTTGTGTTGTTTAAGCAACAGGGTTTGTTTTGATTTGTTATAGCAGCAATAAAAGAACTAATAAAATAGCAGGAGATGGAATTTAGGCAAGTGCTTTACTTCCTAACTCCTCAGACAGGGAGTTCTTTAGACAAAAAAATCATATCTGGGATCTCTGTTTCTATGGAATTGACCACATACCTCCAAACCCTGAGATTCATGAGTCACAGGTCTTATTTAACAATCTGTGTCTTAGGCCCAGAGAGCTGAGTAGCATTTTGCCAGGGTAACGATACACAGAGACATGGGATGTCAGTTTTAGCATCATGCCTCAAAATACATTGAAGAATTTTGATAACTCTGTGAAGGAAGCATATGCTTTGTGAATTTCAAACTTGTAATACAAATATTTTTTCTCCCTCGTGTTCCCCTCTCTTTCCACAGAAATTTTACTTTAAAAAATAACTCCTGAATTTGTCATACTGACATAATTTGATCTAGGTACCATACTACTAAAATGTGCTCTTCTAGAATATCAAGGTGTGAAAATGACCTGGCCCGAGGCCAACATATTTTGATATCTGTAGTTGAGCTTCAGAGTACTGTCCAAATAAAGCAATATTAGTTGAGAGAAAGTGATATACAGGTATGGCACTTTTCTGAGAATGAAAAACCTTTAAATTTATGTGTCACTTGGGGTAAGACAAAATACATTTATCCAAAATGGATGAACCTAGGGGAGTAGGACTCAAACAAGAGGTTTGTATGAAGTGGGTGAGTGAGCTTAGTCATGGGGGGCTCCTGAATATGTTCTCCAGAACTTCAGGAGGTGTTAGGACCACAGTGAAAACACATGAAAGGAGACAATTGAAGCCTGTCTGTTCAACACATTACTTTACTGGAGAGGGTGTTAAAGAACAGGTTTTAATAGTGTTTAAAATTCATCATAATTCTAACTTTATTCTCTCTATGTTGGACTGTAATTTAAGTGACATGTAAACTGAGTTCCTCCTCATCAACTGTCTACCCCAATCTGCTGTGTCATTGGGCACCACATTAATTCTCATGAGCCTGAGTACTAACCATGTTTCCCATGTTCAAACACTTTGTTGCTCCCACATGATGTTTAACTGAGCACAAGCTTCACATCCAGGTTCAAAGTCCTTCACGATATGTCAATCTGTAACTCTCAATATATCTTCTACTACTTTCCCCACAGCCCTAAGATCCATCCAAGCCAAACCTATAATCCCTCACTATTCTCCAAACACACCCACATACTTTTCTGCCTCTAAACCTTTGCTTGAACTTTTCTTCACTCAAAATTCCAACAGTCTACCCTTTAGATTAAAAACCTCCCCAAACTTAAAGGTGTGTGTGCTACCACATTCTCAAGAACTTTTAACTACAATACCACACTATTTAACTTCTGCCTTAAAGGAACTTTCAAAGAAATTTATAGAAATTATATTTTGCATTGCATTATAGGTATTTGATAGTTCTCTTGACCTCTTTACTTAATAGGAAACTCTCCTCACATTTATACCCCCTTCAAAAACAGAGATAATACAACACTTCATCAAGGTTTGCTAAATTGAATGTAGGTAGCTCTTTCCAGTTACTAAAACTAAAACTCTTTTAAATAATATACATACATATAACTTAAAAGAGTAATATATATTATATATAAATTCATTTTACATATTATATACTTATATATCTTTATGTACATAAATATATGTGTATGTCAAAAGTGATTAGAAAAGATTTTTAAGAAACTGATATTTTGTTTAAGTGAAATCATAACTGTTCAGGGTGGTTTCCAGGGATGCCTTAAATGTTAACCGAAAATTTGTCTTTATGAAACCGAACATTTTATTATTCTCTAAGACATATGTCATTAGAACATAACACCCACAAGAACAATCACTGGGTCAGGCTTTATGCTATTGAAGCTTAAGGAAGATGCATGAGACATGAACAAGTGGACACTGGAAGAAATACATCACTTTTGATCTTGTAAATGTAATCACTTTCAACTAGCTCAAACTAAAATAAATATGTTTCTTGTGATTCACAGTATTAGAATTTCAGTGGACTAAACTTTAAAAGGGCATGTGTATCTAATACAGCTGCTCTGAGGCTGGACCAAAATAGCTATCCTTGCTTGACCTTTTGAGCTTTGGATCAATAGCGACAGGCTAGGACTACACTAAGAAAACTAAATTGCTTTCATTGAGTCAATTGCCCAACATACACAAAGCCAGGCCTTCTATTTATCTGTCTATGTATCTATCATCTACCTGCCTATCTATTTATCTGTCTATCATCTATTGTATCTGCCTATCTAATCTATCTTTTTGTCCATCTATCTATCCATACTAGCTCACCTTTTATGCATTGCTATAATAATATTAATAATATTGAGCACTGACTTTGTGCAAAACACTCTTTTAAGTGTTTTACATATGGTAAACCTCACAATAATTCTTTGAGTATTGTTATTATCCCATTTTACAGATAATGAAATGGAGTTTAAGTTACTGCATAAGTTCACACAGTTGATTTATATCCTGGAAAATTTCCTCCAAAGGCCAAAATCTTAACCACTGTATGATATAGTACCTGAGCAGAATTTTGTTTATTCACAGAGGTAGGGGAGGTCTCTGAAAGCTACTCTATTTCTAGAAAGTACCTACAGGAATTATCTTAAAGATGAAGACCAAAGTGCCCATAAAAACATAAAAGACAACCTGCTGTGTCTCTATATTACTAACTCTAATATCGGAACTACTTGTTGAAAATGAAATTGCAAAGCTAAATTTAAAGTACAAAGCAAGTGGGCAAGCTGGCAAGGCAGCATGATGGGCTGTGTATAAGGATTTCCTTATGGTCCAGGCAAACACAGAACATCAGGCAAACATAGTCACAATATTTTCAGGGACAGATTCTGCCCCAGGCCCTGTAGCATAGGTCTTGAAGGGCGTCAGTCAGAGTGATGAGAATGGAAAATGAACACACTTATTTCATTCAGCTTTGAAATGAAGAGGAGCAGTTTGCCTTCTACAGGAACACACACACACATGCAAACAAAACTTCAGGTGACTCAGTACAGCATTTTGTATCAGAGAGAAAGGAATGCAGTGACTAAGATGTTATGGGTGAACAACAAATCACTTTCCATGGGAGGAAAAAAAAGAGCACTGTCTACTGCAGCATTTCCTCTTCATGATTTTAAAGAAAGGAACCAGAGAACTTCTTCAATAGGAGAGTTTTATCTGATGACTCCCATAACTAGTTTCACTGGTTGAAGACTGAATCTTAATTCTTCTTTTCCAAAGAAAGAACAATACAAAATGTCCTTTAAAAATGTATTCAGAACTCATGATATTGAAGATGCCTTACCAAAGGAAATAAAATCCAGAGAAGCTAGGTAGAAGTTGAATTTGGAATGAGATATTAAACAATACTTAGCTTTCATCCCAAAGGGCTGCACTTAATAATACTGCAGCTTATGGGACTGATGAAGTTAAAATAACACATTGTGGCATTCACTACTTTTAAAGGGTTGAGCCACAGCCTTCACAGGATAAACAAACCACGTAGAAGCACCTGTGCTCCTCTGAATTACTTATACGACTATTTTTTTCCACTGCCAAACAGTCTGCATATTAAGTATTCCCTCTATGCTCTTTTAGACCCAGGTGCCAAGAAAAAAAACATTTTGTGATAAACTCATTCTTGATCTGTGTGTGTTAGTGTTGGACTCTTTATTCTTAGCTACATTGTGGGTAAATAAGCTGTGGTTTTTTTCCTACAAATATGCCAAATCCTGGCTGGAATGTGCTGTGTTATCCTTTCACTAACAGAGTGCTTGTATCACTTACAATGACCTAATTGAGGTTCTTGGCCTTAAGTAAATGGCATATTTAGGTGAAACTAGTAGAGACGGGGGGTGTTCTCTATGAAGAAATACCTTGACCCTTTCCAAAATTGGTCCCAAATCACTCCTTAAAAATGTGCAAGGAAATGAATTTATTTTTGCTCCACCCTTACAAAATACCAAGTTTCACTGAAGCTAAAGATTTCAAGCTGCTAAAATAATGCAAAAGCCATTGCTTCTAAGTAAATATGGACCTACTTATTTTTTCCTTGTCACAGTTCCTGATATGCACTTGTATCTGTGAACTATACCCTAAATATAAGAGGGCAAATATGAGTTCAAAGACACACTCTGCCCCCTAGAATTTAAGAAAATATGTCCCTGTATCGCCTTAGTTAGAATAAAACACAGGCTTATGTTCTGCAAATATTATGATCACCATTAATGTTTGGGGTAGAAGAATGCAGCAAAATAACTCCTTTTGTGAGGAAGTTGAGAAGTTGAGTCTGTAATAAGAAACTAAAATACAAACAAGTGAAATTTATAACTAAGTGATTAAGTTTGAACCCCAGGGTGGAGGAAAGTGTTATAATACAATTCCAGAATTGACTAGCAAAAGAATACGCTCACAGATGGCAATAATTTCTAACTTCCTTGATGGCCCAGTGAGCAGATGTCTATGCCTACCCTTCTCTCCCTGGGGGAAATGGTGGAAACCCCAAAAGAAAGTGTTTCCCTGCTCCCTCAGGAGCTGGTGTGTCACGGAGAGGGAATAGTGTCCTCCCTTACCTGCACAGGTCCTCCCGTCGTAGGTCTCGCACACCCACTCGTGGCATTCACACAAGGGCCCAAAGAACACTCCTGGCTCCTTCACGTGACAGATGCAGACCCCACAGTCGCACAGGCCCCGGCCATGGCACAGAGCGACCCCTGGGGGCTGCCCAGGAGCCCGGCACCGACGCTCCGACTCTGCCTGGGACAGCCTGCACGTGGCACCTGACCCACTTCTGCATGGGGCGACAAACCATAGCAGGGCCACAGTCAAGCACAGACACTGCTCCTAGTGCTCTGAGCCCATATTTCCTCCCAGATGGAGACACAGAATCCCTGAGGCCCTACCTTTCTCTGAGGGCCAACATCCTTTTAGAGATGCTGTCTTAGCCCACCACCCACTGGCTGTCACCTGAGAAATAGCCATGACCCAAAGTGTCTCAGTGATGACCTTCCCACCTAGAAATAAAACCATCTTCCATTTGGACAGAGGTGATCCAGCCCTGCCCTTGAAAGTTTGTCCTGAACCTTTTATGCACACTTAGATTGCCTACAAATTATTCCAAAGAATGACACTTTGCTGACTTTTCAGTCCTTTTTGAAAAGTGTCATTATTATCTGATGGCCAGGGGCAGTTATTTTATGAAAAAGAGGAAGTGAATATATAGAAACAGTTATATATGTTATGAAAGCATAGAGCATAATGCTTTCTTAAGTTACATTAAGCAGTGCTTATAAACTAAACTTTAAAAGTTTAGCTTTGCAATGCGCCTCAAAGTCTCTTACAGAATTAATACAAAATATAAACAGACCCATAAAAGAATTCAGCTTTATAGGCTCTAAAAATGTATAGATGCTCATAGATAGAAGTATGTTTAACTTATGGCAGAAATTCCTCCTGCCCTGACTGGGTAACTCAGTTGTCTAGAGCATCATGCCTCTACACTGAGGTCATAGGTTCAATGACCCATCAGGGAATATACAAGTGTCAACCAGTGTCAAGTGAGTGCATTAATAAGTGAAACAACAAATTAATGTTTATCTCTCTAATCAATAAATTTAAAAAAGAAAAAAGAAATTCTTTCTGATATTTTTTGGCATAGGAAGAAATTATTTATTCAGTGATTTTGTTTTTCTGAAGTACAAGAAAAAAGACAGAAGAGAAGCAACACACAGCATAGATATAAGGAAAGGAACAGAAACAGGTTGAAAACAGTTTATCCTGGGTCCAACTTTATTAACTGCTGTTGGCTTAGGGCAGCTGTCCTGCAAGCTTGAGCCCTGCCACACAAAGCAGGGCAGGTCGGTGTTAAAGAATAACAAACCAAATTTACCTCAGAGATGGCGAGAAGTTTTGAGGAACAGCTGACAGCCCCACGAAGAAAAGGGATGACGCCAGCAGCAAGAAGTTCCTGAAGCCTGCGGGACGCATGCTGAGCTCCGGGGTTGTGGAGGCCAGCAGAACTTCTGCAAGGTGGGGCTCACAGTGGGAAGCTGTAGGAGGGCGAGGTGCCACCAGCAGATGGCTGGGCAGACGGACCCACAGACACTCAGGCACTCAGGTCCGGGGCTCTACCCAGAGCTGCAAGTGCCTTGATGAGCTGCCTGGGAAGATTTGGGCAGCGGCACTGCTCTGGGCGGGGTGCTTGTGCCAAACCCCTCAAGTGGAGAGTCTAGGCAGGAAAGTAATTAGAAACAGTTGTGCAAGCAGATGGTTTATTTTGACATTTAAAAAGAAATATCCTGTTCATAGGCCCCAGAAATATTTGACAGGGGAATATTTGGGCTGGCTGTTATTGAAGGGACACATAAACCCCAAAATATGAGGGTAAGGGGGAAGCTAACAATGTAGCATGTCACTGTGAACACTTGGGTAAAAAGTAATTCACCACATGCATTTTAAGAAGCACTATTTGGAGCATGAGTTGTGAGGGGCAAGCAAAATTGACAAACAAAACTTTTATACTTTTTACTTTTCTTTTAAACTATGATTTTTCATTTCTTAAGCCTTTAAAAAGTGTATCAAGATTCTAATTGTTCGAGCCAGTAGTTCATTACACCACATTTTTTCTTGACTTGGACAGTGCAAATTGTGGTTGTCCCAAAAACACCACATTCTCCTCCATGAATCAAGTACAAGAAAACAAAATAAAATATCTAATTACAATATCAGTTGCACTGAAAACTAATCAGTGTCATTTATTAAGAACCTACTATGTGTCAGTCAGTATATTATATCTCTGATTGTCAAGATAACTCCACAATTGTCTACTCATTTAGAAACATGGATTTACCATCTATTAGGTACCAGGCTCTGTGTCAGGGAGAGAGGACACAAAAGGGAAATAAGGAGACAGGATTCCTGCTCTTGGAAAGAACAAAGGGTTGCAAATGGAATGAAAAATGAATACAGTTACTTCCAGATTAGCCACAGGTGCCTGATCTAATCAATATGGTGGCATTTGAGCTGATGGATGGACAAATAGAAGTATGTTGGAGATAAATAGGGAAGAGGTAGAAGATAATGGGGAAGCATTCATATCTCCATTTTAAAGATTAAGAAACTGAGAGCAAAGAATCACTTATTGTTCAAAAGTAACTGACTTGCTCAAAATCACACAGGAAACTAAAATAAGATTTCAGCTAAAATCTGTGGAAACCCCACACACTATCTGCTACATTCTTTGTCATTTGGGAAAACTGTTAGGAAGGATTAAAGGAAAACATTTTTCCTTTGCTCTAAGAAAAGCATGTTAAATGCAATGGTTCCTCATGAATAGAACCATCCATGCTGTGATTCTATGACTTTAAAATCAGAAATAAGCTATAACAGGATGAGATTTCTCCCTGTCATTTATATCAACAGATATAAAAGACCACCTCCAACATTTGCCTACTCGGTCAAGAAGGCAAATGAAAGTCCTCTGACCAGAGCCCACCCCTTTCCTCTCACTTCCTGGGTTTCCATCTGCACCAAAAGGGACTCTGCCTGGGGCATATCCCAGCCCACACAAGTTAAGCTTCCTCCAAATGACTGGGCCTTTGTCAACACTCAGGCCCAGGGTGGTTCTATCATATGGTAGACAGATGGGGGAGAGATGTGTATAGGGCAGAGAGGGGTCAAGGGGGGAATCTAGGAGTCCTGGTTTAGACAGAGTTCATGGTAGGTTCCCTGGATTATATGAACCACTCATCTTGTGGGGAGAGGGTATGACTGGAGGAAAGACAGAGGGAGTCACTAAACACATCATACTCAAAGTAGGATCTATAACCAGCATCAGCAGCAGGACCTGGGAACTTATTAGAAATGCAAGTGTTCAGGTCCAAACCCTAGACCTACTGAATGACAGTGTGCATTTTATCATTATCCTGAGAAACCTATTTGCACATCATAATTGGAAAAGGCTTGCAAAGCCCAGGGCTGAGGGCTGAGGCCACCAGTGCCTGGATCTAAAGGTGGTGCACTAACTCACAGTTCAAGTTCTGATATCATATTCATTCCTAGCCACATGTAACACTATGAGGACGTAGGAATAGGCTCTCCTGCCAATGTCTAAAAACGTTGGTGACTCAGAGAATATGGGAATAGCAAAATGATAACATCGATTCCAAAGCCTCACTAGGAATTTGCACTAAAACTAGTGGACTTTTGATAAATGAGTCATGTATTACTTTTACATATTTTCTGAGGGGAAAAAAGTATCATTGTGAAATTAGGACCCAATGTTTTGAATATTTCTTTCATTAATTTACATAATTTTTTAAACTTGTAGTATTTTCATACAGTGTGGTGTGCAATGAGGAATATTATCATTAACAGTGTGCCAGAGTGGCTCTGGCCAGGTGGCCCAGTTGGTTGGTCTATGGGCGGGCTCCATACACCAAAAAGTTGTAGGTTTGATCCCCGACACGGGCACATTGGGAAGGCAACTGATGTTTTTCTTTCTATCCCTTCCTCTCTCACTAAAAATCAATAATCATATCCTTGGGTAAATTTTTTTTTAAACGAGTGTACTACCATGGCATAAAGATTGTATGTACTGGTGACTGAAAGCATTTACATTTCCAGATCATTATATTGCTGTGATTCAGAAATAATATTCCCAGTAAGTTGAAATAGTCTTATTGTGACTAATGCAGTAGAATGTCTTGTATCTACAGAAACTCTTTCAAAATAAAAGGACTAACTTAAAAATATCTCCTTTTAACCAACTTTTTATTTATGTTTTTGTTTTTCTGCCAAAGGGAAATACCTACTATCTCCCTTCTCCTAGTTTGCAGAAACTTCAAGAAGACATATTCTAGTGAAAGCAGATATAGAGCTTAATTGCTGAGTGGGAGACCCTAAGTTCCTCACTGACCCTGAAGTTCTTGTGACAGCTTTGGAGAAAAGGCAGAGGAGTGGATGCACAGTGGAGGGGGCCTGGGAAGACCCCCCCAGTGTGTAAAACCAAACTCAAAGGAATTGAAAACACCTTAGTCCTTGAATGTAGTCCTTGACTTCTCAGGTCACAAAATCATAGAATCACAGGATTCAAGGTAATTTTAAGTTCATCTAATCCACCCTGGCTGGGTAGCTCTGCTGGTTAGAGCATTGTCCTTATATGCTCAGGTTTCAGGTTTGATCCCTAGTCAGGGCACATACAAAGAATCAACCAATGAATGCATAAATAAGTGGAACAACAAACTGATGTCTCTCTCTCTCTAAAAAAATCAGTAAATAAAAAATATGTAAAATAAAATTTAAAAAAAATCTAATCTGAAACTAAATTTGTTGACAATATACAATGCAACTGCCAAATGATTAGGTAGATTCATTAAGAAAACAAACATTCAGAAGAACACAATTCTTTCTAAGAGTAGCTCTGAAATTTTCATACTTTGGTTTCAGATCTGCTCCATAGCTTTAATGAAAATATTTTAAGCTATAATATATGTGTACCTCAGTTGCACTATCCTCCCCAAGTAATTCCACACTTCTCAAGATAAACATTCTCATTTCTATCACTTCTTCCTTGTGCATTACAACTTCAAGTGTTCAACTCTTTATCCAACTCTCATTTCCTGAAGGTTTTTGTTTGCTATGGATGCTTCTGTAAAGAGTAACATGTGCAACTGAAACCATAAATTAGAAAGGGTCTAATGTGTATGGAATTGTTTTTTTGTAAACTGGCACCTTTACATGGAGAGCTAGGAGAGTCCAAAGAAAGAGTCGGGCCACTCTGGATGTGTAGTTAGAAGATTTAATAAGAGGATTTGTTAGGAACTGCCCTGCCTGGTTTCAGAAGCTGTAACCACCCTCCCCCCCAATAGCTAAGGCTGAGTAAAAAGACCTTGGGACCACAAGCCACTAAGGAGATAAATCTTATCTCCCTGGCAGGGGCACCACCTTTGCCTCCTTTTATTTCACTCTACTTGGCCCCAAGCAGATGTCTGGTTAGCCAATGATGGGTAGGATTCCTCAAGAGAGGAATGACCTAAGACAAGCATGGTCATAATGGGGCCCTCAGGGAAGGACTTGGGGGGCTATAGAAAAAGGGGGTGATGGACCCTCACCGCTTGACTTTGACATAGCCTGAGTCCTCATTGTGTCTGTAAGAAGTCTCCTAATCTCTTGGCTGCCTTACTTCCCTCGACTGACTTAAGTGTGAAACAATGATGGAGGTGGGTGTGGCCCTGTGCTGGAAAGGGTGGGTTCCCCATGGGCAATCAGGCCTAAGAAAGAATATGTAAAATCCTGTAAAACCTGCTTTGCTAAGAATGCCCTCAATTTTCTGATAAGGGTGGAAACATGAAAAGAGTTTGTTCCCCAAACTTTTATTGCCCTTTAGCTAACTGACCCTGACTCAGAATAAGCCATCATAGTTCTTTGAATATTATCCATTGTTTGATCATTACTCCCTGACAATGATTGATCAGCTTTACTTATATTCCTACGCAAACTGAACTCAATAAAAGCCCAGTGAAGAACAGGCTCCTGGCCCTTCCCCTTTGAGAGACTGGCCACCTTACCTCCCCAAGCAGATCATGTCTTGGTAGACTTATTCTCATCTGTGGCATATGGGGGAGGGGAGGCTCTGTGGGCAGAGCCCCCACACAAGGATTGAGGCTTGTCTTTGGTAATTCTCACAAGACGAGATCTCCACACCCACCCACCAGAATCTTAAAAATTTTTATACAGGCCTTAACTAGGTTCAGTCACATATACCATCAAGATGGTCTCAACAACATATTGTTCTCTCAAGGCTATGTTCTTAAAAACTATTCCCATTGTGATAAATTGTGGGCAAAACATATATTTTAAGGAGAGGCAAAAAGGTGCCTCCTATTGCCTGGGTCTAATTCATAGGTTGGTATTTTCAACACTCAGTTCATATACTATATTTCTACTAATAGACTAATGATCAAATTAATTTTTTGACTGTCTCATTACTCCAATAGTGGGCTTTCACAAGTGTGTTTTCCACCAAATACAAGTTGTTGTTGTTTATCTTTGTTCAATTGATGTAAGTTTATATCTTTTTCCAGTCAAAATTATTACAGATACTGTTTCTGCATTTCTCTCACCTTTCAAAGAGAAATTATGATGAGTACATTTTCCTCATTTTTTATCCAAATAAGTTATAATGTAGTTGAAAAAAATTAAGCCAAGAAAAAAGCTTAGGTGAAAATTTTCTTAAAGACAATAGCAATCCCTTAATTAGTACACATTGAATAAGCAATCCAACTTTTTACCAGTGTCCTGAGTTGTCTGCAATCAACTTCTACCTTCATTGTGTTCACAAGGATGCTGTGAAAGATCAGTTGTCTCAGTAATCTTAGTTTACCAGGTAAAACTTGAATTTTCATATGCTTTTTGCCAACACTTACAATAGTGTCCCATACATATTATATACTTAATACATATTCCTGGCATGAATAAATTAATTAGAAATGATACATTACTTGGATAGATCTATGAGTCAACAAAGAATTTAGGTTATGCAGTGCATTCTGGATTACTTGTCAGATGGCATTTTTAAACTTTAGTATTCTCCTGACATCATGTAGATACAACATGATACGAAATAACACCAAATTATTTTTCTATATTCTCAATTTTTAATAATTATGTCATTTGTACCTAATTCTTTTAGCCATAATTCTGAGAGTTATTTTTAGTTCCTCTCCACAATTCACCTGGTTTATCCAGTAAATCTTTGACTCTTATTGATTCTACTTCTTAGTAATCCAGCCTCATCTTTCCTTTTACTTTTATTTGTGCACCATTGTTATAGCCTCCCAACTGGCCTCACTATCTTCAGTCTTATCCTTTTGTGTCTACCCTTAATTGGCTCCCTATTTGATCTAACATACAAATTTCATCACACCAATTCCCTATTAAAATATTTTAATAGCCGTCATTATTTATAGCATGAAGATCAAGTCTTCTATCACTTCATAGAAGACACTTTATGTATGGCCTCTGACTCCACAATCATCCTCTACCCAGATCCCCTCTCCAGGGCCCATGCACCCATCCCCTAGCTGATGGTAGTATCAGCTGCTGATGCCTCACAGCTGTACCTGTCACTAGGAACTGTCCTGTGTGTCACAAACGGCCTCCACTAAGGCTGGTCATTCAGATCCAAGACAGTCCCCTCATCTCCACTTGCAATAGTACTGATGTCCTTATATCCCCTCCTATATGGAAATTGTAGAACTGGCCAGTTTCATTATTGTGCTTCATGTCAGCAAGGCAAGAAAGACTCAATAATTAAAGGCAACAATATGTGGGCTGTGTGAGGCTAGAGAAGATTTTAGAACATTTATTTTATATATTTGTTATTTAGAAGCATGTATATAAGTATGTATTTTCTCTTCTTCCTGTCTCCTTTCTTCCTCTTTTCCTTCCTTCCTTGCCCTATCTGAAGCTGTTCTCCTGATCAGGCACCCTTTATTTTGTTTTATTTTCTTGGCAGTCCTTTTCAGGGTATAATATTATGTTTTCCCATTTATTTACCTACTGTGTAACCAACCATTCCTCATTTAAATGCAAGTGTCATAAGCTCAGGGACCATTGATCTCTTGTACTTTGCTATAACTCTAATACCTGGCACAGAGTACAATCTCAACAAATATTTGTTTAGAGAATGAACGAGTGAATGAATGAATAAATAGATGGATGAATGACTTTAATAGTTTGATATACTTTGATAAAATTCAACAATTTGAACTAAAGGACAGTATTTCAGGTAAAACGGAAAGAATTAACACACCGTTACTAGATGAATTTAGGCAACTAAAATATAAAAACCAGCAAGAAAAATTATATTTGTCATGAAAAAACAAGAAAGCTTATCTAGTCAGAAAATCAACAGCTCTTACTAAACTCTGTCTTTATGTGTGGCACACCAATTGTTCAAACACTCAGAGCCAAGTTTGAAGTAAAAAAGAAAAATCTCAATTTCACTCAAAACACACTTGGGTAATATTTTTGCCAAAAGGAGGCTTCCAGGTTTTCAAATAGTAAAAGATACACCAAAGGTTTCAGAAAGGCTAAGTATTCTCGGGCAGCAATAAAAAGTAATTTTAAATTTCCAAGAAAAAGAACTTTTCAGCTGAGCCAGAGCTGTGGAATAAAACAGTGTTTAGCTAACATCTTTTCCAGACATTAGTGCAGAACCAGAAGGCATTTTTTCTCCCACATAGTAAAAACACCTGAAAATATTAGGAACCTCTGGGATAAGAAATAATTTTTCAGTCTACTGAATATTTTTGCAGTTGTAGTTGACACTGAAGGAAAATTTTAGGAAAAAAATCTAGAAGTTGTTTACATTGACTTCAGGGAGAAAGAAATTTTTATTTCAATATTATTTTATTCTAAGTAATAAACTTTTAATTCTTAAAGTGATGCTGTTAATAAGTTAATAACAACTGGGAGGACATAATGAGAAACACACAAGTGGAGAGAATACTGAACTATTTGTTCAAGGAAGGATTTCTGATGCTGACTCTGTCATCCCATAGCTGCCTTATCTTGGCCAGGTTCCTTAACCTGCTGAATTTTAGTTTCCAAAATGGCATAATGAAGGGAACATTAGTTCTCTCTAATTTTAATTCCTGTCTCTAAGACAAGGGATTAAATATACTTTCTCTAAGAAAATATTTGAGCCCTTGCTGGCATAGCTCAGTGGATTGAGGGTGGGCTGGGAACCAAAGTGTCCCAGGTTCGATTCCCAGCCAGGGTACATTGCTGGGTTGCAGGCCATAACCCCCAGCAACCGAAAATTGATGTTTCTCTCTCTCTCTATCTCCCTCCCTTCCCTCTCTAAAAATAAATATAAATAAATAAAATCTTTAAAAAATATTTGTACAAAGTATTCCTGTAATAAAGGGGGAAAGAGAAATTTATATATGTTTACATTTGCACATATATTAGGGAGGAAATGATGAAAACCAATAATTAGTTTTCTGGTAATGGGCATTTATAGAGATTTATTTTGTATTGCATATGTATTCAGAAGTTAAAAGATATTTTATTCATGCACATTTTTATTTGAACTCTGTGCTGGAGCCTTTTCCACTACAGTGGCTGGTCTACAGAACTGCACCCTGTAGCCACTCAGCTTCCTCCTCATGATAGAACTATGTAGGCTTTTTGTGCAGTGTATGCCATATACTACCAAGTTTTAAAATTTCATTCACACTGCCATTGCCACTATTTTCACTCTTATTTCAACACGACTAGGATCCATTCTCCATAAAACAGGGGAAAAATAAGCTAAAGAGAGACTATCTAGGTAAAGGGAGATGCATGGCAAGTTACATGCTAGTACCTGTGTCAGAAGGCTTATCCTGAGTGTGTTGACTTAGACACTGATAAGAATGATAAGAATCAAAATAGCCTCTTTTTATGTAAATGGTGTTGGGACATCTGGACAAGTACATATGAAAAAATGAAACTAGACCACTAAATTACACCATATACCAAAATAAACTCAAGAAGGATAAAAGACTTAAATATAAGACTTGACACCATAAAATTACTAGAGGAGAAGAACATAGGTAGTAAAATTTCAGATAGCTCATGCAGCAATATTTTTACCAATATATACTTTAAGGCAAGGGATATAAAAGAAAGAACAAACAAATGGGACTACATCAAACTAAAAAGTTTCTGCAAGGTTAAAGAAAACATCTACAAAATGGAAAAGGAACCAACTGTAGGGGACATATAATTGCCAATGGTACGTTGGATAAGGGTTTGATCTCCAACATATAAAACGAACTCACACAACTCCACAACAGGAAGACAATCCAATTTAAAAAAATGGACAAAAGACCTGAACAGACACTATTCCAAGGACAAAAGGGGGCCCATAGACACATGAAAAAAAATGCTCAACATCACTAGCCATTACAGAGATACAAATTAAAACCACAATAAGATACTACTTCACACTGGTCAGAATGGCCATCATTAATAAATCAACAAATAACAAGTGCTGGCAAGGCTGTGGAGAACAGGGAACACTAGTACATTGTTGGTGGGAATGCAGGCTGGTGCAGCCACTGTGGAAAAACTGTATGGAATTTCCTCAAAAAACTAAAGATGGAACTGCCTCCTGATTCTGTGATCCCACTGCTGGGACTATACCCTAAGAATCCCAGAAGAGCAATTCAAAAGAACCTATGCACCCCAATGCTCATAACAGCATTATTTACAATAGCCAAATGCTGGAAACAGCCTAAGTGCCCTTCAGTAAATGAGTGTATCAAAAAACTGTGGTACATTTACACAATGGAATACCACTCAGTAGAAAGGAAAGAAGGAGTTCCTATCCTTCACAACAACATGGATGGAACTGGAGAGAATTATGTTAAGTGAAATAAGCCAGGCCATGAAATACAAATGCCATATGATTTCACCCATAAGGGGAACCTAATCAACACAACAAATAAATGAACAAAATAGAACCAGAGATTTGGAAATAAAGAACAAACTGACAGTGACCAGATGGGTGGGGGAAGAGGGTAATAAGGGAAAGAAAGGGAAGGGACAAGCCAAGGAACATGAATAGAGGGCTCATGAACTCAAACAATGTGGTGGATGGCTGTGGGAATGGGAAGAGATGGAATAGGGGTGAGCAATGGGGAAAAAGACAAGACAACTGTAACTGAACAACAATAAAAACAAGATAATAATAGTGGTATACAAGCCCATATTAGTTAAGCATTTTCCCACAGTAATATGCAACTTATAAAACTGAAACTATAAGTATAAAAGATATACAAATTTGATGCAATTTGTTTGCTAGACAACTTGTTGTAAACATTCCCTTTTTTGATGAAAATTGTCAGCAAAACTTTTTTTCATAAGCAATGAAGAAATTCCATCTGATAGAACATTTCATTTGATATAAGCCTGTTAATCAATCTAGATAAAATATTGTAAATGTGATATGAATTAAATTTCCTCAAGAAAAATGAGAGGGATAAATGAGGACAATAACTGAAAGATGAATATCTGTGTAGCCGTTTAAGAACTGAAATAATAGAGCCAGTTTTTTTAAAAAGATAGTAGTTTGTTATCTTGCCAGAGAGAACTCAGTCGATTGTCACTTCTTTCACCTCCTGCTTCTCCCTTGACCACCACATCAGAAATTACACTTTCCTTTCAAGCTCTGATTAAAATAGTCAAATAACTTTGTCCTTTAGTTAATTATGCTCCTAAATCAGTTATTTTGGTAAAGTCAAAAGAAGTTTCATATTCAACAAGCCTTAGAAATCTAAATGTCTTTAAATAGTTCTTTGTGTACTGAAAAGGTATTGCACACAAGTGACAAAACTGATTAATTTTTTCATAATTGTCATATTTTTTATCCTCATTCAAGGGCATGTTTATTTAGTTTAGATAGATGGGAGGGGAGAAAGAAAGAGAGGGAGAAAGAAAAAGATCGATTGTCCCTAACCAGGGATCTAACCTGCAATCCAGGCTTGTGCTCTGACTGGAAATCAAATCTGCAACCTTTCAGTTTTCGGGATGATGCCCAACCTACTGAGCCACACCGACCAGGGAATAATTGCAATTTTTTAAAATTTATTCTCTTCCTAGGGCTTTTTACAATTGTTTGGATATAACTGTGAATAGAAAGAGAGAGCATATATTTCTTTCAGTTAATAATAAAACTATAGCTCTGACTGGTATGGCTCAGTGGACTGAGTGCTGGCCTGAGAACCAAAGGGTCGCCAGTTTGATTCCCAGTCAGGGTATGTGCCTGGGCTGCAGGCCAGGTCCCCAGTAGGGGGCGCATGAGACACAACCACACATTGATGTTTCTCTCCCTCTCTTTCTCCCTCCCTTCCTGTCTCTCTAAAATTAAATAAATAAAATCTTTAAAAAGTTTTAGAAAATAATAAAAGTATACAATGGAAGATATTAATTAAATGATTTTACTTTTATATTTTTATTTTTATTTTTATTGTGTTAGCTCTTCCAAAATATTACTGCAATCAATTAAGTAGCTAAGTTTTTAAAATATTTGTTATGTAACAAATAATTGAAAAATCAATCCTTTCATGTTTTTTGCAAACCTATCATGTCAGTCACTTTTTATGCCATATTTCATTAGGTACAAGATGGTTTTCATTGTAAGACTTATCATCATTTTATGTGCCACAAAGAAAGAAAAAATGTGGCCAAGTAAACTGTAACATATGTTTTTGTGTTAGATTTTGTATTTCTTACTTACTGAAAGATATAATTAAGGCCTATTTAGAAGTATATTTCTTTTTTATCATATCTCTATTGTATAAATAATAGGGTAAGCACCAGTGAAATAAGTTGGTTGAAATATTCCTAAAACTGTTTTGCATAATCTAATATTATTCAACTATTCGATGTAGAGTTCAGTGACTATGTTTTTTCATAATGCATAATTCTCTATGTCAATAAGTGTTGACTCAGTTTTACTTAAAACAACCAATAAAAGGTTCAAACCCCTTCTGAGCTGAGTTGTTAGCATACTTATAAAGCTAGCCAAATTTTGGTTTCAATGTCTGGAATTTTGCTAAACTCATCCAAATCACCATGATTCACACCTGGTCACTGTACCTATTTGGTTCCAAGATTGCTCTGCTAGTGTTTCTGGGATTTTATTTCAATAGGCTGATGCTATTTTAACAAATTTCAAGATTAGAGCTTTAGATATTTGTGCATCATCATGACTGCCTGGCCAAAAGACATTGCAAGAATCCATCAATTGTTATTGATCTGATTTTAGATGTGTTAAAAATGTGAACAAAATAATTGCCTCTGATTATCAGCAAGATGTGATATTTTATCTTAAATAATTCTATAACTTCATGAGGTAGAACATATATTGCTCAGAAAAGTCAGGCCAATAAGCCAAGATTATAATGCTAGTAAATTATAGATAGAGCATATGTACATAGAGTTAAATTTTGGAACAGAACTGGTCTCATATCAAGTGACAAAAAGGCATAACTTGTCCTGTACCCTTCTTTTTCCCATTTCAGTTACTTCTGGCCCCTTTCCTACTACTTGTTTTCAGGTAACTCGGTATTCTTGGATTCAGCTTGAATATTGCAGCATTTTCTTATCCTTCCTTTAGCAATATTTACCCACCTTCAATTATTCAGTTATTCATACAAACAAAACATAATTTAGTTCTTATCTATTAATGCCATCAAGAATACCAGGTTTGATCAGAATGGCCATCATAACCAAATCAACAAACAAGTGCTGGCAAGGTTGTGGAGAAAAGGGAACCCTAGTACACTGTTATCAGGAATGCACACTCTTGTAGCCACTATGGAAAACAGTATGGAATTTCCTCAGAACAGAAATAATGGAACTGCCTTTTGACCAACCCAGAAATCCCATTACTGGGACTATACCCTAAGAATCCTAAAACACCAAGTCAAAAGAACCTATACACCCAATGTTCATAGCAGCACAATTAACAACAGCCAAGTGCTGGAAGCAACCTAAGCACCCACCAGTAAATGAGTAGATGAAAAAACTGGTACATTTACACAATGGAATACTACACAACAGAAAGAAAGAAGAAGTGCCTACCCTTTGGGACATCATGGATGGATCTGGAGAGCATTATGCTAAGTGAAATAAGCCAGGCATTGAAAGAAAATACCATATGATCTCACATATAAGTGGCACATAATCAACAAAACAAACAAGCAGGCAAAATATAACCAGAGATATTGAAATTAAGAACAAACTGACAGTAACCACAGGGAAATTGGGAGGGGACAATGGAGGGAAAGGGGGTAAGTATTGTCAGGAACATGTACAAAGGACACATGGAAAAAGTCAAAGAGGGGTAGGATCAAGGGTGGGAAGTGGGAATGACTGGTGTGAGGAGGGGGGAGTAGTGGGAGAAATGGAAACGACTGTACTTGAACAACAATTAAAAAAGTAAAAAAAGAATACCAGGTTTGAGATACAAGAAAAACTATTTATAATGAAGTCAGACGCAAGGAATATTTCTTACAATTTCTAAAATCTCTCATCACAAAAGTGGTAGTGATTCCTATTTTATTCCTACAGTCAGGAATATTGTGTCACATGCATTCATAATGTGTGATATCTCTCATTTAGTCACAAGTACAGAAATGAAGATATATTCCATAAAACCGCCTTCCAGAAGAGACTTGTTAACCAGCTGGAAGAAAAGTATGGTCTATTGAAAATTTCAAGTTGTTGATTCCTTAGTTTCCTAGCCAACATCATGCACACTTTTCTCAAGATGGCCCACCATTGATGCATTAAACACAGTGGTATGACAGCCCAGCCATTTCTGCCTAATGTGATAT
This sequence comes from Phyllostomus discolor, assembly GCF_004126475.2. Classification (NCBI taxonomy): domain Eukaryota; kingdom Metazoa; phylum Chordata; class Mammalia; order Chiroptera; family Phyllostomidae; genus Phyllostomus; species Phyllostomus discolor. The sequence continues at coordinate 55,866,260 of NC_040913.2, read as the reverse complement.
CCAAGAGAAAATCACTGCAAGTTCTGCACAGGGGCTAGCACAGAGCAATGTCAACTTGGCGCAATAGTAAGATGGCTTTCTCTGCCCAATTGTGCTTCCTCCCTTTCCTGTTTTTGTGTTACTCCCCACAAAAAATCTCCTGTACTCTTAATTCTTCTCAACATTTATGTAAACATATATGCAAATATTTGCAAAAACATTTGCAAAATTTTGCTTTTTTAAAAAATCCAATTGAAAAGCACTTCTATTCTTCTATCCTCCATGCAGTTAAATCTTCAAGTTTTTTTTTAAAGATTTTATTTATTTACCTTTTTTTTTTAGGGAGGGAAGGGAGGGAGGGAGGGGGAGAGAGAGAGAGAGAGAGAGAAACATCAATGTGTGGTTGCTGGGGGTTATGGCCTGCAACCCAGGAATGTACCCTGGCTGGGAATCGAACCTGGGACACTTTGGTTCCTAGCCTGCGCTCAATCCACTGAGCTATGCCAGCCAGGGCTAATCTTCAAGTTTTAAAGATCTATTTTAGTTTGTATGTTTTTCTTATTTGTTCATTTGTTGCTTTCAGTTTATATCTCACATATAAGCAAAATCACATGTACATTTAAAACCTATATAATCATATTAACCAATGTGACCCCAATAAATTTAATTTTTTTTAAAAAAGATCAACTTTAGTTCAATGCCTTCTATGAGTTTGCTAAGTCTTTTTCAATCCTTAAGAAGAATCTTGACAGTCTCAAATTATTTTAGATTTATAGTGACCCTTCTTAACTAATTGTTGCATTGTATATGACTGCCTTATCTGCCTTATGTAGCTGAACTTTTCTTAGCATCTTCAAGGCATCTACCATAGTTGGCAGACATAATCGGTGCCCTCCACAGGCTGCCACAGATTTGCAATTTCTGAAGCTGTAGGTAGAGTTCCTTTGGTGTACTTCCCAAACACCAGCACCTGCATATCTTCTTCAGGGAACTGCCCTGAGACTATCTGACCACTTTGTCAACAAATGCAGAGAGTCAAAATTGCCTAGATGTTTATTTTTATCCCCTTACCCTCTCCCCTCCTCACTCCTCACCTATCACTAAAAGCTGTGAACCAGTGACTATTGGATGAAAGTACAGAAAATTTGCCTAAGTTTAGACAACTCTGAGGTATAAGTTATAATGCAGTATTCCCCTACATAATCCTGCTAAATACTATTTTCTATGTGCCTAAAATTGGGCCTAAAATTACACAATTGCATATATGTTTCTCCTTTCCCTGTCTTGCATTCTTCCCTTCCATGTTTGTCTCCCTTGGGAGTACTTATTTAAAATTAATTGCACACAAATATTTATCACAAAATTTGCTTCTGGAAAATTCAAATTAAAATAACATTTAATGTACTTTCTGTGTACTGCATGTAGCAACTACCATTTTATGTAGGCTATATTAGTTTGAACCATATAAGATTTCTGTTATTCTACTGTTTATGACCAATAAAAATGACCCATTCTAGTGATGTAATAGTTGTGACTGAATATTGAATGATTGACCAAGAGAAAATAAATTACTTAATTTGGAGACAAAGTAGTTAGGCTAGATTCAGCAACTGCCATTGTAAATAATACTATATAAGCATATACACAAATACATGGTAGAATTCATAATGAGCAATCATTTTATATCTACTCATAATGTGACAAGTGTGGGAAATAGGCTTAAATCAAAGAAGAATATTTTTGGTGATGATTTGATGATTTTTGAAAACAAGAAAACCATTGCCTGAGTATACATATTAGTTACAAAGATTCATTACATGTGGCTTAATGTTATATAAATATAGCCAAATTATGTTCATAATTAATATTTTGTTATATAACATCGATATTTACAGATAAAACATTTTATGAAAGTTTTTCACTGAATATTTTTATGTAAGAAAGTCAGAATAATTTTTGATATGATTTCATTATTGTCCTACCTAGATATAGATGCTAAATTCAATGATGTCTGAAGGCTGTTTCCAGTTCTTCAATGTGAGAATCTTTTGAAGACTAATGAGGACATTCTTATTCAACATCATCCCCTATTTTATTTTCCCACTAAAATAGGAAACTTTGGTTTCCTGGTGGTTTAGTAATTAGATATTATCATGGCTGTGTTTTGAGGTTTATTTCTGGTCAGGGAATGGAAAGTTTTCAGTTTCCAATACACAAATATTTGTCTCACCCGAAGTACCTATTAGATCAGAGAAAAAATTATTCACACAAAGCATTTAAATCTTCAACAACTGAATTTGTGAACTAATTGGTATTTATTTAATTTACTAAATAAATACTGATTAAGCACCTACTGGGTAGAAACATACTAGACAATGCAAAATACATATGCAAAGGCTTATAAGGTTAGGTTACTCTTTTTCAGTACTTTAAAATCTAAATAAGAATATTTACCATAATTCTGAATAATAATGGTAATGAATTTCATGGTAAATAATTACCATTTGAAAGACAGTATGAAAAATAAGAATGGGTCCATATCCACTGGGAAATATTAACATAGAATAATATATCAGGTGAATGTATTTGTCATATATTTCAGAAATTTTTCTCAACTGCTTGTGTTTTGATAGATTCTAAATGTGGACATCTCAAAGTAAAATTTTCAGGCTACTACTGGAGTGAATGAGGTTAAATAGTTTTAGAGATGAACCACAATGCATATTTGTTAAAGCATATTTTTATTTATGTGGTTCCAAATGGCTTCATTGTTTTTTTTTCTTTTTTGCTTTTATGATACATTTTCTCATTTCTCTTCTTTCTCTGTAGATATTGTCTATGAACAGAATAGCTATCAAGTTCTAAGAAATCTATGTTAGTGTAAGGTTCACTGACTTTAGAAAGTAACATAGATCTGATTTTAACTTGTTGATGTGTTTTTATTTTTAGCTCATACAGATACATATACTTTAGTACCTGAAGAAATAATGTGATGTGAAATCAATGGACTTTCACAAGAAGTCTTACTACCATAGTACTGGGCTCAAAGATATTGTATTACTGGTCAGGCTAAACTTAACTCTTAGAAAAACAGATTGCAGTCATTACCTTCACTCACACAACTGAACATGATTAGGAAAAAATATACATGTTTCAAATTACATTTTTAGCCAATAATCTGAAGTGGGCCCTTAAGATTGCCAGTAATCATGCTATTTTTTTTAGTCCAGCCATTCCCCCACTTTCCTTGTTAATAATTTCACAATTTATTTTTCTCAAACCTCCAAGTCTTTCCTCCATCTTCACTCTCACTTCATGAGTTTCTTGTTTCACTGATGTAAGAATAAAATCAATTAGAAGATAATTTCCACAAGCTTGTGCCACCAAACTACTCACCTTCCTGTATTTAGAACTTACATGCCACCTTCTTTTGTATTAATAGGAATGAGTTGATAAAACATCTCTGCTTCTAGGTCAGGCCAGCCCTCCTTTGTACAATGGATCCCATCTCATTCTTCCATCAAGGACGTGCTCTATTCTTTGTCTTCCCTGCATCATCAGGCTTTCCCTATACACGAGATTGGCATGAAACATGCTGTTACATTTCTCATCTTTTAAAAAACTTGTTTTTGCCCCACTTCTTCTTTCAGTTCCACCTCGTTTATCTCCTTCAGTTTATAACAAAGAGTTGTCTACACATAATGTCTACATTCTCATCTCCCTGACTTCTGAATAATTGTGTCCATCAGGCTCAGTCTTGGTCCACTTCTCTTTTATGTTTTCACATAGAAAATTTTGATTTTCTATCATCAATAGATGATTTTACCCAGTCTCTTAATTTAAATATCATCTCTATATTGCAATGATCAAATGCCATTCATATATATAGATATACATATACTTTTGTGTACATATTTATGACACAAATCCTTACTCGATGTCTTCTTTTTGGTGTCTAATAGGCATGTAAAATGGTACCTAACATCAAGTTCTTGTTATTTCCCTACCTCACACCACTTCAACCCAAGTCAGCATCTTCTCTTGCCTGAATTGAAGAAATAAGCTAATAAGATCTTTCTGCTTCTGCTCTTATTCCCTTTAGGTTTATTCCTAACAACTTAGCAAGAACAATCTAAAGCATAGTTAGATTATAGCACTCCTTTGCTGAAAATCATTTCATTACTTGGAGAAATAAAAAATCCAAAGTTTTTAAAAGGAACCAGAAGCCCTTACATGGCCTGTACCCCCATGCACTTATCTTTATACTCACATTGTTCTAATCACATTGAGCTTTTTCATCTTCCTCAAAATTGCCAGCTGTGCCCTCACCTCCAGCCTTTTGCACTTTATGTTCTCTCCATCTGCAATGTTCCTTTTCCAAATGTCTGAACAATTTCTCTCTTTAAAAAATAAAAAAGTTCTTATTTCCTTTAAAAGAACACAAATAATACAAAACAAAACTGAAAATGTCTTTACTATTAATACAGCAGAGAGGGATCATTTATTTCCTTTAAGTTTATGTGCACTTCTACATATCACTAATATCCATTGGTTCATGGGATGCTTTCAATAATTGGAAGCCTAGTAAAAGGTGATATAAACATTAATTGACAAAATTTCAGATTTATTTCAGCAGCTCACCAATGACATCAAGGGGCCAGGTTCTTCTCTTTTTTGCTCCATCTGCTTCAGGCTGTTGGCTTGGGCCTCAGACTTGTCTTTTCATAGTCAGCAGATGGCCAAGCCAAGTTCATGTCTCAGCAACTCGCACAACATACCCAAAATGTCTTCAGGGAGTAAAACATGTCTCTGACTTATGTTCTTTTTTTAAAGAGTGAAAAAAAAGTCTTTCTCAAAAGCCTCTAGAACTTTTTCTTCTAAGTTTCATTAGTCAAAAATATGTCACATACCTCTGTCTAAAGCAGCTATTGGAGATGAAAATGAAATTAACATGGCTATTAGTTGAAGTTGGTGATTGGCTTCTGTCCTGAATACATGGCCAAGAAGAGAGGAAACTAAATTGGTCAGCCCTTACATGGCCTGTACCCCCATGCACTTATCTTTATACTCACACTGTTCTAATCACATTGAGCTTTTTCATCTTCCTCAAAATTGCCAGCTGTGCCCTCACCTCCAGCCTTTTGCACTTTATGTTCTCTCCATCTGCAATGTTCCTTTTCCAAATGTCTGAACAATTTCTCTCTTTAAAAAATAAAAAAGTTCTTATTTCCTTTAAAAGAACACAAATAATACAAAACAAAACTGAAAATGTCTTTACTATTAATACAGCAGAGAGGGATCATTTATTTCCTTTAAGTCAATCAACACAGCCAATCAACAGTGTCTACTAGTAGGTGTTTAGAAGGAATGTTTATAGAAATCACTGAAATTTTTGCTACAAAATTTTGGATAAGACTCATTCCAAAGCCTCTATATTCTTTCTTTTATAGACAAATACATTTCTCCACTTTTTTCAACAATAATTAATAGCTATTTGTTGAGTGCTGCCCTTTGTTAGTAATAGAAATGAATAAAATAGGTCTTAATGCCTACACTAAAGTAGCTGACATAAATTGAAAACTTTTTTACCGAAGAATTTACCTCTGATAATCTATATATAACAAGATTGAGAACTCCCAGGAAAAGTATAAACCTTTCTCTATAATTTACTCTCTGGTGTATGTTTGAATTGATGGTAGACAAGGAGATCTAAATAAATTCCCAATCAATTGTTCAATATTATCTGAAGTGCAAGCAAACTTCAAGTAAGTCTATGGTTTTAGAAATAGTTTTTCATTAAAGTATACCAATGTTAGAAAAACTCAAAAAATGTTTAAATGTATTCTTCTGTGTACCACATTAAACTTAGCCAAATAATAGCAACACATAGGAATTCAGAAAGAACTAACTGCTTATAAAATTCAGAGACATAAACTTAAAAGACCAGATATATTCCCTAGGTAAAGCAATAACAAATCTGGATATATAATGGGGAAAATCACAAAGCCAATAGTGATCCAAATATTTAAAATTCCTAACAATGATTTCTGCATAAAATGTAGTAAAATATAGAAGGGAAAATACACAAATTATTGATAACTATCAAATTACATATCAATGAAAAGAGAGCTGTGCTATTTTCAATTTCCCACAATGGCACTGTTTTGTTAAATCAATCATATGTATTTCTATAATTGATTATACTATTCTATTTCAGTATCCAAAGGCAGTATCTAAGACAGTAGAAATTCCTTTATTAATTCAACAAATATTTTCTAAGTACCTGGTGTTAGAAATGTGGGAGAGATAGAGGCAGGAGAAGCCAGATGATATGATCCAAGTGCCTTTATTTGATGCTGTGCTTACAGGCAGGCTGCATCTAGACTGACTGCAGCCCCAGGAGGAGGCAAAAAATAGGGTTTTTAAAAGACAAAGCACAAGTGTTGTTGGGGGATAGGGAAGGGGTTAGTCTCTTATTCTTCTGGGAAATTGCTTCAGGGTTTTAGGATGTGAGTTGGGACAATGAGTTAGGTAAAGGGCCAGGCTGTTCCCAGGTACATGAGGGTCAGTCTGTCCACAGGCCATTATGGCTGGCATCAGATGTTTATTGTGTGAAGTGGGAGAGAGTTTTGATTAAGCTGTGGGCTATTAAGTGAGTTGGGATAACTGAGTCATGGGCAGTCCAGCAGGTTGGAAAACTGGCCTGACCCTTTCATCCCCAGACTGTTTTTTATTATTTTTGCAAGTCTGGGGGCAAATGGGTGACAGTATGTGTTCTGGAACTGCTTCCATCTGGGAAGAGTCATAGAGCTGTCCCTAAACCATAGTTATGATCTATGTTTCTGCTTGCACTTGCTCTGGTTGATAATGTTGCAGGACAAATACCACCCCAATTTTTTGAACTGCTCCAGCCTGGAAGATATAAACTTTATAAGCAGGTTAAAGATACATGGTCTGAGCATAAGGAGTAGAGTATTGAGAGGAGGGGTCCCAGGAAAGGCAGTAGCCAGGTTAGGCTGGAAAGCCAGGAACTCGGATTTATAGAGGGACTCATATTTTTTATTTTATATGCAGAACTCAGTATACCCTGAATGTTTTGTTGAACCTGGCCTGATTTATTAACATAGAAACAACACTCTTCTTTGAGGTAAAGACATGCCCCCCACCCTCCCATTCTGGTGCTTTGAGTACGTGTAGGGCTCTTCACTTTTGAAGGGCTACCGCTGCTAGGGAGTCTAGCTGTTCCTGGAGTACAGCCAGGGTTTGCCCCATCTTGGTCAGTTCCTCCACTGCTTCTAGATATAACTGGTGATGAATACCTAGGGAGGTGCCACCACAGCCCCAGCTGCAGAGAGATCTTCCAGCAATGCTCTTGTGGGGATCAACAGACTGCCCCTTTTGAATGTGTGCCTGTCCCCTAGGGGGAAAAGGGAGTGAGACATTTTCCCATGCAATTAATATGTCAGGAAGAATGTATCCCAGGGAGTAGATCCTTGTCCATTTTGGGGGCAGGGTCCAATAGTCCTGTGATCCACAAATCCAATACACCCCTGAAGAGTGGTGGATTTCTGCAGAAAGTTTGTATTCTGTAAGCAGAATGGGTTGGGTTTCTATTGAGATATATTTACCATTAAGTGTTTTAGTCCTAGAGTATTTGGTGCCCCAGTATTCAAGTCCATGTGCAGCTAGGGGTGCTGTGACCAGGGTGTCAATGATGGGATTTTGGAAGGGTTTATCTATAGATTCAGAATAGACAGAGCCCTGCTTTTTCCCATAATGAACTTCCACAGTGCAATCTCAGAATGGGGCAGGGAAGGGGGGTGGGGGATGGAAGACCTACCTGGGCTTCTTGGGAAAGAAGTTTGAGAAAGTTAAATTTTCTGGCTGGCTTGCCATTGCAGTAGGTAGATGTCCATGTCAGGATTGTGCTGGTGAGAGTCACAGGTTTTAGGAGCCAAATATGTAAAAAAGCTGTTTTGTCTCTAGGATTTTGGATTCTGCCTATTCCAAGGTTTGGTGACCCTGCTAGGGAGAATTTTGAGATGTTTCTGAGAGGAGGTTGTGCGACTACGAAGCTCCGTTGACACTGGCTTGAGTTAAGTGAGCCAACTGGGGTTTCCCCACTCCTTTGACTTATAATACAGAAGGGATAGGTGGTATGCAAGTGATTAATGATGTGAGAGAATAGGGTGCCCTTAGGAAAGTGCCAATCTTGGGTAGAGAAGGTATCCGGTAACTTATTGTGGTAGTTGTTGGTAACCTGAGGCCCCCCAAGCATTTGTGTGTGTGGTTTTGGAGTCAAGATTGTAAGAGACATCACTCCATTGACTTGGCAGTAGGGGTTGAATATACCCCCAGCTATGGGTGGAGAGACAAAGGTAGCAGGAATAAGCTACCCTCAGGATGTAAGGTCTAATTGTTTGGATAAATAGGCTATAATTTTTAGGTCTGGACCTCACTTCTATCCTAAGAGACCTAAAGCAATGTCCTGTCTTCCATCTGTGTATAGGGTAAAGGTTTTATTGAGGTTGAGAGCCTCCTTTAGCTCCTGAGAGGATCATTCAATGGGTTTCCCAGGTGGTAGTAGTACTTCCTGGAGGGGTCCTTTTATTGTTTCATATAATGGCTTGGCTAGAATGCCGAAGCTTAGAATCCAGTTTCTAAAGTATCCAGCCAAGCTCAGAAAGGAGAGGAGGTCTTGTTTAGTAGTAGAGATTGGCATTGAGTTTATTAATGTTTATCTGTCTGGTATCATTCCCTTGTCAGTGTGTGTTAAAATGAAACCTAGGTGACTGATGTTTGTGGTATTTGAGCCTTTTGGGCCAAAATTTGATATCCTAGTTGTCCTAGATAATTTAGGAGCTTAGCAGTACTTTCTTGGGAGTCTGGAAAGGATGGGCTGCATAGTAGGAGGTCATCTACATATTGTAGGACAGTAGAAGGGGAGAGATCAGTGTTGTGCAAGTCATGGGCCAGTGCCTGTACAAACAGGTGGAGGCTGTCACAGAACCCTTGGGGAAGGACAGTTCAGGTTAATTGTTGAGAATGGTGTGTCTGGGTGCCTTCACCATCCAGGTGAAGGCAAATAAGTTTTGGGAATCAGGGTATAAGCAGATCATAAAGAAAGCATCCTTAAGGTCTAGGACAGAGTATTTGGTGGTAAAGGGTGGTATGAGGGAGAGAATAGTATAAGGGTTCAAGGTTATTGAATGTATAAGAATTACAACCTGATTAATGATTTGTAGGTCTTGGACTAAGCAATAGGTTCCATTAGGTTTTTACTGGTAAAATTGAGGTGTTACATAGGGAATTAGTTGGCCACAGAAGTCCTACCTACAAGAGGTGAGTAATTGTAGGTTTAATTCCTCACGGTTCTTTGAGGGGTATTGGGTATTGGGGCTTGGTTGGGTGTTGGGTCGGGTCCTTGGCACATATAGTGACTGGTTCATGGTGGCTGACAATGACTGGGGTTTCAGTGTTCCATATCTCTGGATTAACAAAGTGGTGGGGGTGGGAAAGAGGAAGAGTAGGCTAAGGATTCATCTGTTAGAGAGAAAAGGGAAATACCCTGAGAGTTTTGAGGAGAAAGAAGTATTTGGGCCTTAAGCCTGGTGAGAATGTCTTTTCCAAGAATTGGTGTAGGGCAGTGAGGGAGGATCAAGAATGAGTGAATAAATAAGTGGTCATCTAATGAACAGGGTAGGAAAGGGGTGGCTAATGTCTATGAGACTATGCCATCAACTCCTACTACTGAGACTGAGGAATTAATTGTTGGTCTGGAGTATTCAGGGATAGCAGAGTAAGTGACTCCTGCGTCAATGGGAAAAGAGATTGGCTTACCTGTTACTGATAGAGTTACCCTAGGTTCCATCCTGTTGATTATGGAGGGGCCATGTTCAGTTTCTGGGCACCATCAGTCTTCTGCTGCTAACCCCAGAAGGTCTGGGTGTACAAAAGGATCCTTTTCCTTTGACCCCACCCATATTCTCAAAGAATTTCAGTATCTGATTATCTCCTACAATCTCACTTAGCAAGACCTTTATGTCATACTTTCCACCTGTCTTTCCCCTGAGGAGATGGAACATGCTTGGCTGGTAGCCAGGCTCACACAGATACCCTGAATAGACAAGACTTTACCAATGGCCCTGTAGGAGCTACTGCTGTTCCCAGTGAAGACCGTAACTGGGACTATCAAGGTGGGAAACCAGGTTGGCAATCCCGCAATCAGATGATAACTTGCCTCGTGGTAGAACTTCAGGCTGCTGCACACAAGGCAGCCAACTATGATAGACTTAAAGAAATCTCCCAGGGGGGCAGACAAAATCCTACCACCTTTCTTGCTAAACTATGGGAAGCCCTCCAAAGATTTACTAATCTGAACCCAGATTTGCTAGAGGGCACTCTATTCCTCCACATGCATTTTATCTTCCAGTCGGCTCCAGACATATGCTGAAAGCTCCAAAAAATTAGAAGCAGGCCCTCAAACTAGCTGGAATGAGCTAGTTAATCTAGCTTTTAGAGTTTTCAACAACAGAGACTAGGAGAAGGCCTAGTAAGAAAGAAAAAGGGAGGAACCTAAGGCCAAGTCCCATAACCAGGCCTGCCAGCTACTTGCCTCAGCATTAAAAAGAGAACTGAGACTCCCCCAGACAAAAGGGATAAAACCTTCTGGGGACCTGTTTTAAGTGTGGAAAACCCAGGCATTGGGTCAAACAATGCCCAAACCCCTAAGCCCCTCCAGGGCTGTGCCTGTTGTGCAAACTAGAGGGCCACTGGAAGTCCAATTGGCACTGGGCATCTCACAGCCTGTTGGACCTGGTCCTGTGAGGGGAGGGAGGTGGAAGATCTGAGGTGGAGTCAGGAGAGGTAGGGGTTTCATAATCTATAGTCCCAGCCCTGGCCTGGTTAGATGGAGAAGAAAGGGATGCATAAGAAGGGGGAAGAGAGTCCTTTGAGGGATCAAAAGATGTTTCTTCTGCCAGGGCACTGGGAATAGGCAGATGCTGCTGGGGGAAGGAAGAATGGAGGAGAAGGATCTGGTAGGTGGATCAGGTCTGGCATAGGGTGGAGCAACTGCACAGCTCAAAGGAGGCCTGGACATATGGGACCTCACTCAACTTGCCAAGACACTGACAGAAATTATAAAGGTCTATGAGGATTTGAGGGTTGAGTGTCCTGTTTTCTGGACAGATGGACCCATTATCCAGATTATATTGTAGCCAGGCAGTATTACAGAAGAAAAGAAGTCTCTTAGGTTTTAAGTCCATTTCTAAATCCAGGTCTTTTAAACTTCTGAGCAGACACCCCAAGGCGGTTGTAAGGAAAATGGAATCAGTCAAGCTCCCTTACCCGGATGTCTGGGCAACTAAGATACACAGTATTTGAAAGGTTTTTTTAGGCTCTTCTGAGGAATAAATGCTAATTAGCCACAAAATTAGGCGGTATAGCGCTTTATTGGGGTTTGCATGCCTGGGCCACATTTTTTTTTTTGGCCCACGCAGTGGGGGTCTGAGAAACACCACGCTGCACAAGGAAAATGGCGGGGTTTTATTTTGGGTTGGCTTTCCGTGGAAGCTGGGGATTGGTCCCTTGTGAGCAAAGCAGCAACATATCATTGGTGGATTCCCTCGAGCCCTGGTTTGACGTCAGCCATCTCTTTTGGGTTGTAGTTCAGCCACCATATTGATTGTAGTCCAGCCACCATTTTTATTGTAATTCAGCCACCATTTTGTCCTACCCTGACCATCTTGACAGTATTCCCATAAGCTTTAGAATGGGCCCACATGTGCAGAATCATGTTTTATCATATAATATCTTGGCATTGTGGCGACTTTGTGTGCATTTAGTATATAAGGGAGTTGGCATGCCCTGCCTGTGGACCTGCGGCTTATGGAGTTTGTAGATCATGCCACTCTTAAATAAAGGCATGTCAGTCATTCCCATGGCTTCGCGAATTTTCCTCCATTTGCCTGTATCCCAAGTGAACCTGTCTGTCATTGAAATTGCAACTCAGGGGTGTTATAAGAAGGTAAAATTGACCCCCCCCCCCACTATGAGGCATAAGATTAAGAGGGGGAAAGGAGCGAGCTCAGTCTCCCTACCCTGGGTCAAATGAAGAGGTGTCCCACCCTAAAATGTTTTAGGGTCATGACAGGAAAAGGGAGGGGAGAAGGGAGGCATCCCATCCCACCATTCTCTCACTTCCAAGGGTCAAGGACCCAGCAGGCTGTGACTACCACCCAGCACTGGGAGTTTTGAGACATTGTCCAGGACAATGAAAGAGAAACAGAACAGAGCAGCAGAACAGAGAAAGAGAGTGTGAGACAAGGGAGAGGTCTATATTCCTTACTCTAGTTGATTTCACCAATGTAGATGCAAAGGTCAGGCAAGAGGAGGTCAGTCACAGGCCTCCTGGGTTTCAGCAACAAAATATTATAAATGCATTAGAGATAGAGGCAAAAGGAATTGGATGATCTGATGCAAGTGCCTTTATTTGATGCTGTGCTTACAGGCAGGCTGCATCTAGACTGACTGCAGTCCCAAGGGAGACAAGAATGGAGTTTTTAAAAGACAAAGCACAAGGTTTATGGGGGAATAGGGGAGGGGTTAGTCTCTTGTTCTTCTGGGCAGCTGCCTCAGGGTTTCAGGATGTGAGTTGGGACAATGGGTTAAGTAAACGGCCAGGCTGTTCCCAGGTGCAGAAGGGTCAGTCTGACCACAGGTCTTTATGGTTGGCATCAGATGTCTATTGTGTGAGGTGGGAGAAAGTTTTTATTCAGCTGTGTGCTATCAAGTGAGTTGGGATAACTCAGTCAAGGTCAGTCCAGAGGACTGGAAAATTGGCCTGGGTCATGAGCAATTGGGCTGGTTGGGAAACTGGTCTTACCTTTTCACCCAGTATGTGCGCTATGCACAGTTCCAGGTGCCAAGAATGGAGTAACAGGTAAACAGACAAAAATCCCTATTTTCATGGAACTTCTATTCCCAAAGCTTAGACAATGAGCAAAATAAATAAGTAAACTATAGAGAATGGTAATATGTTTTTAAAAAGTTTGGGAGAAAAGATTAAAAAAATAGAAATAAGAAATATTGGATTAAGGGCATTGACATTTTAGATTGAGTAGACAGAAAGGGTTTCACTGAGAGATTAAGGAGTGAGAGAGCCAAACGGATTTCTGAAGGATGAGTACTTCAGACAGAGGAAAGAACAAGAGAAATTACTGTGATGTAGAAGCATGCCGGATAATTTGAGAAATTAGTGGGAATAGTAATGTAGGTAGGTAGGTCAATAGTAATGTAGGTCAAGAAGGTAGTGGGAATAGAGGGAGCATTCCTCAACATAATAAAGGCCATATATGAGAAACCTACAGACAACATTATACTCAATGGGCAAAAATTAAAATCTTTTCCATTAAGAACAGGAACAAGACAAGGATGTCCACTTTCACCACTTCTATTCAATATAGTACTGGAAGTTTTAGCCACACTGATCAGACAAGAAAAGGAAATAAAAGGAAACCAAATCGGAAAGGAGGAAACAAAACTGTCACTGTTTGCAGATGACATGATAGTGTACATAGAAAGTCCTATAGACTCCACCAAAAGACTGCTTGACCTAATAAATGAATTTGGCAAAACAGTGGGATACAAAGTCAATATTCAGAAATCAAAGGCATTTCTGTACACCAACAATGAAACAGAAGAAGCAGAAATCAAGAAAAAAATCCCATTCAAAATAGCAAAAAGAAAAATAAAATACCTAGGAATAAACTTAACCAAAGAGGTAAAAGACCTGTATTCAGAAAACTACATAACACTGAGGAAAGAAATCAAGGAAGACACAAACAAATGGAAACATATACCGTGTTCATGGATTGGAAGAATTAATATCATCAAAATGTCCATACTACCAAAAGCAATTTACACATTCAATGCAATACCTATTAAAGTACCAATGGCATATTTCACAGACATAGAACAAACACTCCAACAATTTATATGGAACCATAAATGACCCTGAATAGCTGCTGCAATTTTGAGAAAGAAGAGTAAAGCAGGAGGGATCACAATACCTGACACTAAACTATACTACAAGGCCACTGTAATCAAAACTGCCTGCTACTGGCATAAAAACAGGCACATGGACCAGTGGAACAGAACAGAGAGCCCAGAAATAAACCCAAGTGTCTACAGTCAATTAATATTTGACAAAGGAGGCAGCAACCTAAAATGGAATAAAAATAGCCTCTTCAACAAATGGTGTTGGGAGAACTGGACAGCTACGTGCAAAAAAATGAAACTCGAGCACCAACTTACACCTTATACAAAAATAAATTCAAGGTGGATAAAAGACTTAAATATAAAACGTGACACCATTAAAGTCCTAGAAGAGAATGTAGGCAGGAAAATCTCAGATATTTCACGCCGAAACTTTTTTATTGACATGTCTCCTAGAGCAAGGGACATAAAGGAAAGAATAAACAAATGGGACCTCATCAAAATAAAAAGCTTTTGCACAGCTAAAAAAAAAACAGTATCAAAATAAAAAGAGAACCAACTGTATGGGAAAACATATTTGCCAATGATACCTCAGACAAGGGTTTAATCTCCAAAATATATAAAGAACTTACACGACTCCACTCTAAGAAAACAAGTAACTCAATTAAAAAATGGGCAAAGGACTTGAACAGACACTTCTCCAAGGAGGACATACAGAAAATCCACAGACACATGAAACGATGTTCAATATCGCTAGCTTTCAGAGAGATGCAGATTAAAACCACAATGAGATACCACTTCACACCAGTCAGAATGGCCATTATAAACAAAGCAACAAACAAGTGTTGGAGAGGTTGTGGAGAAAAGGGGACCCTAGTGCACTGTTGGTTGGTCTGCGGACTGGTACAACCACTATGGAAAGCAGTATAGAATGTCCTCAGAAAACTAAAAATGGATCTGCCTTTTGACCCTGCAATTCCACTGCTGGGACTATATCCTAAGAACACCGAAACACCAATACAAAAGAACCTTTGCACCCCGATCTTCATAGCAGCACAATTTACAATAGCTAGGTGCTGGAAGCAACCTAGATGCCCATCAGTAAATGAATGGATCAAAAAACTATGGTACACTTACACAATGGAATTCTATGCAGCAGAAAGAAAGAAGGAGCTCCTACCCTTTGCAACAGCATGGATGGAGCTGGAAAGCATTATGCTAAGCGAAACAAGCCAGGCAGTGAAAGATAAATACCACATGATATCACCTTTAACAGGAACCTAAACAGCAAAACAAAGAAACAAGCAAAATATAACCAAAGGCACTGAAATAGGGGACAGACTGACAGCTACCAGAGGGGAGAGAAGAGGGAATTTCAGGGGGGAATGGGTAGGGTTTACAGGAACAAATTTGGAGGACACACGGACAAAAACTAGGTGTGGGGGCTAATGGGGGGAAGAGAGGAGGGTTGGGTGGGCTGGAATGGGAGTAAGTGGGAGAAAACTGTATTTGAACAATGATTAAATAAAATTTAAAGAGAAAAAAAAAAAGCAAGAAGGTGAATATGACCAGAGAGATATTCCCGAAGGAGAAGTTTAGTGGAAAGAGTAGTCAGAGTGGTAATGAGTGGGCCACATGGTAGCCACATCTTATGGGGCATAGTAAATCAGAGGACCTAGAATTTCAGTCTGAGTGTAATGGGAATGGTTTCACAGTGTTTCGAGGAATAATTAGTTTTGTTTATTGCTCTGGTTGGCTGTGCTGAGAATACACTGTAGTCAGTGCAGGTAGATGAGCAGGAGACTAGTTAGGAGATAGAAAAGTAATCCTGATATGAACTGGAAGAAGTATGAAAGTAGGAAATGATAATACTCTGTTAAGTTTATTATAAAATTTTTCAAACTTAAGAGAAATTGAAAGAACATTCAGTGTTCTCACAAGCATTCACCACCTAGTGCCACCATTAACAGCTTACTGTACCTGCTGTATTATGTGTCCGCCTATCCAAGCTTCTTCTGTCCATCCATCAATCCATCTTACTGTTTGATGCATTTCAAAGTAAATTGTAGACACCCATACATTTTTGCCTAAGTAATTCAACATGCAAATAAACTATAGTTCAATATATTTTATAGTCTTTTATGTTAAATTTACATAGAGAACTTTTTAAATGTGAAGAATATTCTTATCACATCTCCAAAACTACCCTCATTCCCCTTCCCAGTTAATCCTTTCTACATATCAAATTAGCTAATATTATGATATTTTCCACCACTATTTTTTCTAGTTTTGAAATTCATATTGATAAATCCAAAAAGTAATAACTCCTGTGTCAGTTTTCTTAGCACATTTAGATTCATCCATGTTGTATGTACCAGCATTTCATTCATTTTAATGCATTTCCAATTCATTGGTCTGACCTAACTAAATAATTACAGAGAAATCTAATTTATTTCCAAACAGATTTGGTTACACAAGATAGCCTGTATAACTAGGTCATCATATTTTTACAAATTACACTGTGCTTAAAAATGTATTGTTGAATTCTGGAGCAGCTGTCATTTGTGAAATAAGTAGTCCATAGTTTGTAACATGGTTAACTTATACCCCTTTAGTGTCTTGCACAATAAGGATTATTATAAAATTTACTAAAACCATGACTATATAGTCTCCTCTGTGACCTGGTGATAATTATTTTCATAAATTTATGGCTGTTTGTTACCAAAGTTCTTAAAAGAATAGAATCTGGGTGACAGTAGGGCCATATATATATATATTAGTTTGCAAACTTGGGGATTCCCCAGGTGAAAGCTGAACCTGGCCTTCATACTCAAGAGCGTAAGGCAGACCAAAGAAAGAGGCAGACCAATCCAGATTGGTCGACAGCAGGCTTAATAAACAAGGGAACAAACTTACAAGGCTTGTTTTTGGTGGGCATAAAATGAATATATCCAAGCACCCGACCACCAGATTCTTAAAAGTTTACATAGCAGCCTGAAGTTCAGGCACATATTCAGTCTAGGTGGTCTCAACATCTTACTCTATCAGAGCTGCATTCTTGAAAATGGCTTGCTTTCTGTGAGAACAATGGTCAGAACATACATTCTAAGAACGGAAGAAGAAGTGAGGAGTCTTTGATTATCTTGGTCTGGCTTGCAGCCCAACCATTTGTCACAATCTTTTGATGACCTTCTCCAGCAGTATGATAAGTCTTGTCCTTGCCCAGCTCTCCAAAGACTCTACACAGTAAGGTACAATAAATCATCTATTACACCTTTGTCTGTGAATGACATATAATTATGTTTGAAATGAGTCAACATTTTTATTTAGAAGGTGATTTCAACATTAAGAGACATTTGAGTATGGGTAAAATCAACCATGCTTTTCTAATTTTCCAGCAAACACTGTACTAGGTATACTAAGAACATGTTATATTGAATTAGTAGAGTCAAAAGCAGAAAACAAATGCCCTGATTTTATATTCCGTAATGGCAATTCCAGAGTTTTGTGAAGTAGCAACTTTATGCTGTAATATAGAATAGATTGAAAGTGTTACATTAGAAAATTACATATTTTAAATTGTTTTCTGACGTCTCCAAATGGACTAATTTTACCTGAATGTAAAGGTTTTATTCAGATGACTGCCAAATATACCATGCCACCTGATAATGACTATTAATCATCCAATCAGAAGAGTTAATCCTGAAACAAAAAGGTATAATCTTGTTTTGATCCAGATATAAAGTAGCTGGTCATTATAAATAAATTTTTTCAACTTGTCCATTTGCTCTAGCTGTTGTCCAATGCTTTCATTGGAAAACATAACTTAAGAGAACACTTAAGATCTTTTGATAGTATCATTCACAGCATTAATAGATTGAAGGATAAATATCATATTTATCTCAATAGATTAGAAACAGCATTTTTTACAAAAGAAAACCTTTAGTAAACTGGGAATTAAAATAACTTTAACCAAAAAAGTTTTCAACCAAAAAACCGCTAACAAATACACATAGTGTTAATCATTGGAAACTATCCATTTGAGATCCAGCACAACTTCTGTGCCCAATATCTCCAAGGTGGCCAGTGGAGAAAGGCAAAGAAAAGAAATAAAATGTGTAAGTTTGGAAAGGGAAAGTCAAACTGATTTTCCGGAGATAAGGTAATTATGTATGCAGAAAAGTTAAGAATCCACATTACATTTTTTTTTTAATTCTCAGTGTTGCCAGTAGAAAAAGGAATCTTCCACAGGATCACAAGAAAAGCATTTCACAAACTCATGCATGGAGACTGTGGTATGGCAAGGTTTATTCTGGTGGAAATCTTCTCCTGAGTTTCCAATGTCCCATCTCCATTTGTCCCCCCATGAAAAATTCCAACTGTGTCTTCAGCAAAGCCAAAATATAGGTCAGTGTCCAGCGTTTATGTTTTATGTTAAAGCTTTGTCCTCGGGAGCCCACACAGTCTGCTGTAGGCCCACATGGCTGCTAGAACCACATGGCTGTGTATGTTCTTGGACAAGAGAAAGAGCACACAAACAAACTGGTGAGTAAGAGTCACCAAGTGAGAGAAAGTATGAACAAATGGGGTGAATGTGAGTTACCAAGTGAGACAAAGCATGAATATATGGGGTGAGTGTGGGTCACCAAGCAAAAGAAAGTTCCTTGTTTCCCTGGGTTATAACCAGGGGCTTTTTAAAAATAACCAATCAACTTCCCAACTTTCATGTGTTTTTGATGGGCTCACCCCTAGTTAGACTGACAGGTCTCTATGGTCAAGTACCTCCCTCTGAGCCCCCCAACAGTCTGGTACTGGAGGGTGGACAGTGTTCCAGGAGAGATTTTCTCCTTGGTGGCAGTCACCTGGATTGTGTGAGTGAGTCTGTAGATACTGTAGCTTCCTGGCTAACCAAGCAGGCTTATGCTTCTCAGTTTATTAAACTCAATGTCTATTTCACTTTGTTCTCTTTATAAACAACTAGCTAACTATCTACAGTAACGTCATGACTAAAATTTTGGAAGGTTCCTGGATGCAGAGATGACTAATAAGAAACTGAAATTAATAAGTACTATTACGATAGCATGCAAAATAGAAAGTTGTATTAGATTAACTCCCCAGAAGCAGGGTCTGACACAAGGACTCTGGGAGACTTTTAGGAGAAAAAGAGTGAAGGTAGCAGTAGAGAACAGGAGAAGGAGCCAAGGAGGAATGCATTTGGAGTCTAGCATCAGCTTGTTCCTACTGAGAGCTCTAGAGATGAAGTGTGCTAGAGCTGGCTCACCTTTATGCAGAAACACCAGCTTGTCTTTTTCTCATTGGTTTCAGACTGCCCACTTCCCCTTGCTGGGGATGGGGTTGTATCTTCCAGGGTCAGGCATCTCCCATTCAAAAGAGAGTCATTTTCTGAAAAGGGGGACAGTTATGAAAAGTTAGCACTGATCCTAACAGCAGTTGGCGGAATGGATAGCCTGGCCTGGTAAAGACCCTCTGGATGTGGCATCAATAGGAACCAACACTGTTCACCCTTTCTCAGTGCTACTGAGATCTACTTCTTTCTCTCATTGTTTTTTCCACCCAGAAACAAGATTCTGGTTGGTCCCAATTTCTGGGCAATTTACAAGAGGAGAATTCGCAATATGAACAACAACAACCATTGCTACTACTGGCCCCAAGTTAATAACTGATTCTCATCAGATGTTTTATCTGTCACCCATTTTAGAGCCCTTTTCCCCTCAGCTAGCACTTTTGCATGCATTGCCTTGTGAAATGCTCCATCCCATTAATCTTGAAGGGATCTCATCTCTTAGTTATTATGAACTTATTGAGATATTTTATATAATAAATGAAATCTACAAGATTATTTTCCAGAACTCAAATATTTACTGATACCCAGGAGAAGCTTTCATTATTGAATAGTCAAAACATGCATCACTTGATTATTGACTGATTCTTGTGAAACATGATCTTCGTTTTCAAAGTCCACTAGTTCCTTTGAGCCATATGCTCACCTGCTGTACAAAGAGACCTGTTTTGCTCTCAGCATGAGTTCTTAATTGATATTATCATTCATTTCTGATTTCACAGTCTTCCTTTTCTTTCTTATACCTAGCTTCCTCTGAAAATATAATCACTTAGATTATATTATAGACAGGATGGTGAACTAAGAATTTTTTAAATTAATCTATAAAGTATGGATAGTGGGAATGCTACACTTACTTGTATACCACATAATTTTCCAAGTCAAGTTTGTCCTCTGGAATCCTTCCTATATCATTAGGCAGTCTATTTTTCCATATGAGAAATCAATGGCTTCTCTCACCCCAGTATATTTCTGCCTGTTTTAATAGTCATAACTTCTGTTTAGGGTATGTATCATCTTTTTTTAGTTGCTGTTGAAGAATATGCTAAGCCTATTTCCTATCCATGACTTATTTAAATGCAAATAGAAACTACTTGAAACATTAACTGGCCATATGACAACCTTGCAAAGACTTCAAATCTGACTTAGCAGATGGTCTTTTACCACCTAGGTGTGCTCACATATTTTTTAGTTATTCAGATCATATAGTTACAACATAAGGGCAGGGTCTACTGGGATTCCTGAGCTTCTCCAGGGTTCACATGATGATGGAGATGCATAATACTTGTTGGAGAGGGAAGAGAGAAGGCAAATCCACTCTGTCTATTGGGAAAGAAATGTTTGTGAATAGGTACCAACCACTGGAACTATGTTGCTCAAAGGGCTACCTGTTTATTAAGAGAGATTCTTCATAGTTGCATGTCTCCCTCCAGAGATGCTTAATCAGAATCTTCAGGGAATTATTTAAGATCACCCAGGTGATTCTTATTATCAAGAAAGTTACGGAAAAATTACCTTGAGGAAACTGTAAGATGTAAGGTGCCTTCCAAAACCTTGTAACATTTAAATCATGAGTGAATACTTTGTGGTTGCCTGGAAAGCCTGTTTATGAAAAGACAAGGACATCCCCAAAACACTCAATGTCATGTTTCTTCTAGGAGGTGTAGGAAACAAACTGTGTTAAACCTTCCCCGGACCATCTATTATCAAAATTCCTCAATTCTGTTTGTGCTGATCCATGCAACAGTGAATATCTCCTGGTTGGCCTGTTTATATTTTTTAAGTAGGTCTTCTGGACCCTTTTTTCCTGGCTTCAAATGTCTCTAACAGAGGAAATTCAATTATATCAATATTTGGTGGTTAGTGGACCAAATGTGGACCTCAAAATCACACAATATTAGCAAATGTGTACAGATTAAAATCAATCTTAGCAAGCATCTTTAAAAAATTGGAACATCTTAAGTAGTTACCCCGGTGTAATCTACCTATAAATCTATTATAACAGAATTTTTCTGGAATCAAATTGGGTTTTATATTTACAAAGAGCACATGGCATTCCCCCCATGGATTTTAAATTTATTTTTTTTAGTATTGTTATTGTGTTCTCAGCTACTCTCTATGGGTCAATTGAAACACTAATTTTAGGTGGAAATAAACATTAAGAACTGATGAGTTAGTAAGAAACAAATATCTCATTTCATTCAATTTTTTTTTTAAATTTCATTTCATAGTTACTTCTATTCCAAAGCACTTTATCAGACTATGAACACAATTTTCTCTAATTCACAGTTTACTGCCCTTGTTGTAGATCAGCCTGGCTTCACTCTCTGTATTGTAAGATTTCTTGTATTTGACTCGTTCTCTCTGTTTGACAGTGCTCCTTCCCCATAGTGTTAAATACATGTTTAATGGTAAGGGCTCACTTTTCAAATGCTTTCTGGAGCTGGGCATTGAAGTGGGCTGGGGGCGGGCAAAAAGGAAAAGTACACTGAAGGGAGACACAGGATGCCTTTAGCTATTTTGTCACATAGAAATGCAAATCTAACTTCATCAGATATTTTTATTTTTCATATTAAACTAAAAAATCTCATGGTTTTCAAATGTTGGTAGTTGATATTGATTTGTCAAAAATATTTCAAAACACATCTCTGAATTATATTGTACCCATAGAGCAGTGATTCACTTTCATTACATTACAGCATAGTTAGCAGATCCCATTGGACCTGGAAAAGATGCTTGTCCATCCTCCCTAATTTTACTGATAAGAAAATAGAATAATGAGCAAGTAGAAGGAGTTGAGTGATATTTGGGACATAAGTATTTGCCTTTTAAGATGATCATCTACTCCTATACACAGTAAGTTGCTACAAATTCCAGGATGGATGTACTGAGCTTCTCTATGGCTGCTTCATTGAAGCCCATGAATTCCTCATGACTTTCTCCACTATGCATGAGATTGTTTGGTTCCTATGCTTGAATTACAGATACTCATATAAAGGTAGTTCAAGAGTGGGCAGAGAAGGGTATGAAATGCCTGATTAGTTAGAAGTGGTGCTGAGACTGGGAACATTACTGCCCTTATCACTTCTTTCAAACATTTATAAATATCTTGGCTTTAATTATTTCACTAATATAACTTTCTAACTGACAATTCCAAATTCCATGAATGATACACAGCTATAAATTTTTAAGATACAAACTCAAGTAAACTAGCATTTAGATAAAATAATTGAAGGCAGAGACTTAAGATGATGAAATAAATTAGTTCATAGATCTGACAATTTTTTATAATGTACCATTTAAGTTGTATTCTATTTTCTATTATTTAAATAGTTCCATATGATTTATTTTATCCCTTGTTTAAAACTTAGCTTTTTATATAGTTGGTCTTTCTGAAACCTTTGGAAATTTGAAAAAAATTATTCACATATATGTTAAGAAATGCTAATTACTTAAACATTTTCTTTAAATTATAAAAAATGTGAATTCAGACAATAAAATAGCTCAAATATTGTCCTGAAATGAATGGATTGTGAGTAGAAATTTTTAGATGGCAACTTTAAATATATATAACCATGGAATACAACCCATTTAAGAAAATACATCTTAAAATGTGTGTGTGTTTGAGTTTACTTCCATCCCTTTGGCTGTATCATTTTGTGATAAGGAACTGTTCTTCAGGAGTTAGTATTTTTTGGTTTAGGAGGGAACTTCATTAAGTTTTATCTCTCTATCTCTAACTGCGTCCCTATCTGTGTATGATGTCTAAATCATAGTCAAGGGTTTCTTAGTGGATTTAATATCTGACTACAAGCCAAATGCCAGCCCCCAGAGTAAACTTTCCAAGGAGTGCAAAAGGATAGATGATGATGTCCCCTGGTCTTGTGCATGGTGCTCAAGATTCTGCTATCTCCCTAAACCTGTTCTGCTAGGAGCCAAGAAACATCAGATGCAGCTTTTTCTTCCACTAAACTTACAGTGCATGGAGGTAACTATTAATTTTTATTGGACATCCAGCCTCATCCACCTAACAAAATATTTTAATTTTAAGGAAAAATATTAACACGTTTAGCAAACCTAAGTGTCACTGATGCACTCCTTTCATACTCAAAGCTGAAATAATCGGCATCTTCAAATACTATGTCCAGTAAGACAGGACTGCACACACGCACACAACGCACGCACGGGCCTTGTTCACCTCTTTGTACTGGCCCCGTGTGTGTCAGTCTGGAGTGCATATGGCCGTGCTCCGTGAGCACGACAGAGATCACGAGAGGAGCTGGCAGAGGACAGCCCAGCTGTTGCTGTGAGATCGCCAGTGGCAGCTACAGCGAAGAAACCTGCTAGCACAGACTCTTTGGCTCCCCACCAACTGCAGCGGAGCCTCCTCTGCCATTTCTGCTTTCAGCCTGAGGCATCCTCTGCGGCAAAGTCAACTCTGATTAAAAAAAAAAAAAAAAAAAAAAAAAAAAGAAGAAGAAAAGGCTTTAGCCCCCTACCTCCCTCGCTCCTAGGCCCCGCCACCCCGGTGGCAGTAGCGCGCGCTAGCACGACCAGCGCTGAGCCGCAGCACTCGCCGGGTGGCGCGCGCCGCGCCGAGGAAGCCGCAGGAGGTGAGGGGCCACGTCCCCTTGCGGTGAGCTCGGAGCCCTGACACCCTCCGCCTCAACCGCGGCACCATGACCACTCTGAGCATCAGGGTTACAGGTTGGTCACGGCCTCCCAAAGCCCGGGTGCGCGTCGGTCACCTTCTCCCGGGCCGGGCCCAGGCGGGCGGGGAAGGGTGGGGGCTAGAGTCCGGCACCACGGGCGGGAGGAGCACCCCCACCTTCCGCGGGTAGGGGCGCAGGTGGCCGAGATTTGCTTCCTGGTCGCCTCAACGAGATACACCTTCCCCACCTTCCGAAGCATACGGGTAGGCGATGGAAGCCTAAGGCCGCCAGACCTCGGCCTGCCCCGGGGACATCAGGGAGGCAGGTGGCTGGGGATGTGGTGGATTCATGAACCCCTCCGTACCAGAGGAAGAACTCTCAGTGTTGGGGGGGCCGATCTGCTCCAGCAGGTTTCAGAAAGGGACGGGGACATGGACAGGGACAGGGCCTTGGCTACCCCACCCCCATCCTCCGGCAGACTGCTCTAGGTTTCATATCAGTCATTTTATTAATTGCTCTGGCTGAGCAGCCACCATTAGTGTGGCCACACAGCAAGCAAAACAGTGACCTACCAAAGCAACACTGTTTTGTCATTGAGCCCTTAAGAAACTGGTGTAGATCTCCAGGCTCTAATCCCAAGGCGGGACCAGGACCCTGAATTATAGGGAGGTTATCCCTCTGACTCGAATTTTCCTCTTTCGGCATGGTTTAAAACTCTGAACTCAGATCCTTACAAATTCTTGAGATATCATAGGATAACTTCTAGTTTCAGGCATAATTTTTCAGGGAATGTATTTATACACGCACAGGTTCAGGCCTCTGGGCCATAGTCTTAAATCTCGTGCGTGTGTGGTCATCAGTGGGTCTGGATTCCATGGTTGTAAAAAGGGAGGTGGGTACCAGTGACTGTTGTGTATAAGAAGACCAAAGTTGGAGGAGACCTTAATAGGGATCGGAAATTAACAGGTGGCTATTTTTTAAATTCATCATTCATATTTTCAAAACTACAACTGTAATTTGGTTTGAAATGAAGAGAGGAGGAGAGAGTGATTATGGCCAATATACTTGAGGCACGCATACAACAGGAGTGGCTTTTTACAGTCAGAGATTAAGTTTCATCAGTTCTAAATAAATATCATGACTTTTCAAATCTCTACAACAACAATGATTCGTCTCCTCACTGGTTGGCTTTCATTCTGTGGACATTTCTGTGTTGGATTTTTCATTCTTCTGTAGTGTATTTTGAGCCAGCTATGGTTAAAACCAAGCAGAGTGTAGGAAAAAATCAGGCTTGGGAGAAAATTTTTCAAATGAACAGTCTCATGGGACCCTTTTAAGTATTCATAGAAGACTTGACATCTTGGAGAACAGATGTGTTGACGCTGATAAGGACTATACTAGAAGCTGTAATCTGAGTTGAAGATAAGTCATTTCTTGTGAGTTGGTGGTAATGTAGTTGAATGAAACCTTGGATATGATTTGCAATAGAGGAAAATACACTTGTAAAAGAAAAAGACCTATTCAAAATAGTATCATTTGCTTGAAGATTAGAGAGCCAATGATTTGAGTAGCATTTTCTTCTTTGGGTATGGCATTTCTTTGAAATGTTTCCATTTGCCTATCTTCTGCATACATTTTGAGATGTGTGTTTGTGTGTGTGCACACCTGCGCACAAATGTACATTTTTTAAATCGTTTATCAATGATGAAATAATTTCAGAATCTTTATAGCTATGTAAGTATATCCCAATGGAAAAGAGTCACATGTGGATTTAGAGTTTGTGAAGGAAAAAATCACATCTACCCACAATACTATCTCCTAATTGTAAGTCAGGCACTGGGGTAGGAGCTGGGGATTCAGTGAAGAAAGAGATAAACCCATATACCAAGAAAGACAAATCTGTAATTAGTGCATAGACAGTGAGATGTCTTATTTTCCAGTTTTGGTTTGGAAACTATGACATTCAATTTAAACAAGTTCTGAACTTCACCTCAAAAATGGTACCATTTTAGAGTTTGACTATCATGTTATATGATTCTTACCTGTCTCAAGGACTTGTACAAGGAGTTTTTGTACCTTCAAAACTGTTTGTGTGCAAACATTTAATATTTAATTTATCCTTTGAATTTTAAAATAACTGGACATGATAGAAATGACAGAGCTGATAGAAAGAAGAGAATAAACACCACTGTCCTAGCAAGCTAATGAATGACTGTAATATTAAGACTATATATTTTGACTAATTGTAGTGATAATATTGTACATTTTTTACTGTTTTTCATTTAATATTTATCGTAAGCATTTTCATGTATCTGTACAGTTCTGTTACTTAGAAAATTATAAATGTCTATCTAAGAAAACTATATCCCATGAATGTAGCCTGAGTTATATAGACATGATTCTGTCATTGCATAGTTACACTTTCCAGTTTTTCATAATTATAAATAATGTCTGATAGAGTATAGGGAATTTTTCCTAGAGCATGTTATTTTTTTCATGAAAAATTCAACACAATGATACTTCTGAAAACTGGATTATTTAATTTAGTATGGATATATAATATATAAATAATTGTGTGTATATAAATATTATATGTGGATATGAGCATATTTTCAAATTGGTTTTCCAAAGAGTATAATTATGAATAAGATACTTTATATGATTTTTGAGGTTGACCTGCTTTCTTTTGAGTGTGTGAGGATTATGTCCCCTCTTTTACAAGAATAAAAGAAGATAAAATAATAGCTTAACTTAAACTTATGACCTTTGCACTATATAAAGACTTGATCTTTAACAAATCATCTGATATCCAGATGATAAAATTTGCCTCTTAGAGCAAAACTAAAGTAGGAATGCTGTAAAAGTGGTAAGCTGAAAAAAAAACTAAAAGCAAGTTCTTTTAGGAAAAAAGAATTTTGAGCTCCAGAGTGTAATTATGCTTTTTACTTTTCTGCTCAGATTTCAAATCAATGATCAAAGCAATTTATATAGCGAGAAACTTTTTAAAAAAATTATTTTATTGTTGTTCAAGTGCAGTTGTCTGCATTTATGCTTCACTCACCCACCCCAGCCATCCCCGCATCCCTCCCCTGGTTCTACCCCACCTTTGTTTTGTCCATGTGTCCTTTATAGTTATTCCTGAAAACCCTTACCCCCTTCCCTCCATTATCCCCTCCCACCTCCCCTCTGGTCACTGTCAGATTGTTCTTAATTTCAATGTCTCTGGTTATATTTTGCTTGCTTGTTTGTTTTGTTGATTAGGTTCCACTTAAAGGTGAGATCATATGGTATTTGTCCCTTACCACCTGGCTTATTTCACTTAGCATAATGCTCTCCAGATCCATCCATACTGTTGTGAAGGGTAGAAGCTCCTTCTTTCTTTCTGCTGCATAGTATTCCATTGTGTAAATGTATCAGTTTTTTTGATCCACTCATTTACCGATGGGCACTTAGGTTGCTTCCAGCACTTGGCTATTGTAAATTGTGCTGCTATGAACATTGGAGTGCATAGGTTCTTTTAAAGAATTGGTGTTTCGGGGTTTTTGGGGGATAGTCCCAGCAAGGAATTGCCAGGTCAAAGGCAGTTCAATTTTTAGTTTTCTGAGGGAATTCCGTACTGTTTTCCACAGCGGCTGCACCAGTCTGCATTCCCACTGACAGTGTACTAGGGTTCTCTTTTCTTCATGACCTCTCCAGCACTTGTTCATTGATTTGTTCATGATGGCCATTCTGACCAGTGTGAAATGATATCTCATTGTGGTTTTAATTTGCATCTTTCTGATGGCTAGTGATACTGAGCATCCTTTTATGTGTCTCTGGACCCTCTGTATGTCTTACTTGGAAAAGTGTGTATTCAGGTCCTTTGCCCATTTTTTAATTGGGTTGTTTGTCTTCCTGGAGTAGAGTCCTGTGAGTTTTTTTATGTATTTTGGAGATCAAACCCTTGCCCGGGTATCATCTGCAAATGTATTTTCCCATACAATTGGTTCCATTTTCATTTTGCTGATGTTTTCTTTAGTAGTGCAGAAGGCTTTTATTTTGATGAGGTCCTATTTGTTTATTCTTTCATTTATGTCCCTTACTCTAGGGGACATATCAGTGAAAATATTGCTGTGTGGAATATCTAAGATTTTCCTGCCTAAGTTCTCCTATAGGACTTTTATGGTATAGCCACTTATATTTAAGTCCTTTATCCATCTTGAGTTTATGTTTGTGTATGGTGTAAGTTGGTGGTCGAGTTTCCTTTTTTACATGTAGCTGTCCAGATGCCTCAACACCATTTGTGGAAGAGGCTATTTTTTACTCCAATTTATGCTTTTGTTCCCTTTGTCAAATATTAATTGATCATAAAGACTTTTTGATAAAGCTGTACCTTATCAAATGCTTTTTCCTCATCTATTGATGTGGTCATGTGTTTTTTGTCTTTTATTTTGTTTATGTGATGTATTACATTTATTGATTTGTGAATATTGTACCATCCTTGCATCCCTGGGATGAATCCCACTTGATCATGGTGTATGATCTTTTTAACATATTGTTGGATGCCATTAGACAATATAGTGTTAAGGATTTTAGCATTTATGTTCATCAGTGATATTGGCTCATAGTGTTCTTTCTTAGTTGTGTCTTTATCTGATTTTGGGATAAGCATAATGATGGCTTCATAAAAAGAGTTTGGGGGTCTTCCCTCTTCTTGGACTTTTTGGAATAGTCTTTGAAGGATAGGGGTTAAGTCTACATGAAATCCTTTGGAAAAATCTGTTGTGAGATTGTCCAGCCCAGGGTTTTTTTGTGTTGGGAGTTTTTTTATTATTGCTTTGATTTCATCAGCTGTTATCCGTCTGTTCAGCCTTTATGCTTCTTCTTCATTCACTTTTGGAAGATTATATTTTTCTAGAAATTTGTCCAGTTCACCCAGGGTTTCACATTTCTTGGAATATAGTTTTTCATAGTAATTTCTTAGAATCCTATGTATTTCTGCGGTATCAGTTGCAATCTCTCCTCCTTCATTTTTTATTGTGTTTATTTGGGTCCTCTCTCTTTTTTCTTGATGAGTCTGCTTAAAGGATGGCTGATTTTTTTTTTTTATCTTTTCAAAGAACCAGCTCCTGGATTTATCCTCAGAATTGTTATTTTAGTCTCTATGTTGTTCAACTCTGCTCTGATTTTGGTTATTTCCTTCCTTCTACTCACAATGGGTTTTGTTTGCTGTCATTTATCCTGTTCTTGTAGATGTAGGGTTAGGTTGTTTATTTTATATGTTTCTATATTTTCTGTGTAACCTGGATCACTATGAACTTCTCTCTCAAGACTGCCTTTGCTGTGCCCATAAGTTTTGGACTGTTGTGAGTTCATTTTCTTTTGTTTCCAGAAACTTTTTGATTTCTTCCTTGATCTCATTCTTAACCCATTCATTATTTAGTAGCATGTTATTGAATCTCCATAAATTTGAGAGTTTTTCAGTTTTTCCTTGAGATTGGTTTCTATTTTCTGGGCCTTGTGGTCGAAAGAGATGTTTGATATGATTTCAGTTTTCTTGAATTTGTTGATGCTTGTTTTGTGTCCTATCATGTGGCCTATATTTGAAAATGTTCCATGTGCATTTGAAAAGAATGTATATTTTGTTTCTTTAGGATGAATGGTTCTATATATATCAGTTAAGTGCATTTGATCTAGAGCACTGTTCAATGCTGCAGTATTCTTGTTGATGTTTTGTTTAGAGAATCTATTCATTTTTGACAGTAGGGTGTTAAAATTCTTTAGTATAAGTATGTTACTGTATATATCTTTCTTGAAGTCCTCCAAGATTTTCCTTATATATTTGGGTGCTCCTATGTTAGGTGCATATATATGTACAATGTTTATGTCTTCTTGATGGATTCTTCCCTTGAGTATTATGAAGTGTCCTTCTGTGTCTCTTTTTATGGCCTTTGTTTTGAGGTCTATATTCTCTGATATAAATATTTCTACCCTGGGTGTTTTTGTTTCCAACCCTTCACTTTCAGTCTGTGTAGGTCTTTTGTTTTGAGGTGGGTCTCTTGTAGGCAGCATATGTGTGCATCATGATTTCTTATCCTTTCAGCTACTTCATGTCTTTTGATTGCAGCATTTAAGCCATTTATGTTTAAGGTTATGATTGATAGGTACTTATTTATTGCTGTTTTACTCCCTCTGTACCTGTGTTTCTCTCCCTCTCACTCTTTTTCCTCCTCTTCTTAAAGCAGTCCCTTTGCCATATCTTGCAGTGCTGGTTTGGAGGTGTATTCTTTCACCCTTCTTTTGTCTAGGAAACTCCTTATTTCACCTTCCATTTTAATTGTGAGCCTTGCTGTGCAGAGAAGTCTTGGTTGCAAGCCTTTATTTTTCATTATTTGGAATAATTCTTGCCAGTTCCTTCTGGCTTTCAGTGTTTCCATTGAGATGTCAGCTGCTAGTCTTATTGGGGCTTCCTTGTATTACTTCTGTTCTCCCTTGATGTCTTTAAGATTCTCGCTTGTCTTGGAATTTTGCCCTTTTAATTATGATGTGTCTTGGAGTAGACCTCTGTAAGTTCCTCTTGATTGGGGCCCTCTGTGCTTCCTAGATTTTTGTGACTTTTTTCTCATCTAATTAGTGAAGTTTTCCATCTTACTTTTTCAGACAGGTTTTCTATCTGTTGCTCTTCTCTTTCTGGTACCCCTATTATGCAGTTATTATTACATTGCATGTTGTCCTGCAGTTCCCTTAACACCTCTTCATTATTTTTTGAGTCTTTTTCCTTTTCTTGCTCTTTCTGGGAGTTTTTTTCTACCTTGTCCTCCAGCTCACTAATTTGATCCTCTGCTGCATCTACCCTGTTTTTGATTCATTCTACTGTGTTCTTCAATTTAGAAATTGTATTTTGCATTGCCTCTTGGCTCTTGTCAATAGTTTCTATGTCATTTTTCATGTTGATATAGTTTGTAGTAAGTTCCTTGTAGTTTCCCTGTAGTTTTTGGTAATTCTCAGTGAGCTCATTGAGCTTCCTTATAACCATTGTGCTGAACTCAATATTTGATAGTTGATCTGCCTCTATTTCATTTATCATTCTTTCTGAGGATTCCTAAGGAGGAATTTTATTGGGGGTTGTTTCTTTGCCTTTCCATTGTTTGTGAGTCTCTTGTTTGCCTCTGCTTCTTAAATTGATCTGTTTTGACTTGCTGAGTTTGTGGTGTGAAATTTTATTGTAGTAGACCTGTGAGACCAGTGGTTCAGTCTCCTCGATCTCCTTAACTTGATTATCTGGGATGTCCCTTTTGCTGTTTATGTTGGCTCTCTGGGTGTAATTGTGTTTTGATTGGTGTTGAGTCATTCTTTGGTGGGTCTTTCCCTCCAGGTGATTGACTGAAGGTTACTCTGCCCACCACATCTTGTATGCTGTTGTGACAATGCTGCCAGAAGAGAAGCACAGAGGCTGGGGAACAAACCCAAATCAGCAAAAATATCTTCCCCTGCAATCCCACTACCAGTAGCAAATGAATCACTATTGTTCAGTTGTTCGTTCTGTATGATTTCTCCACAATTTAGTTGTAAATTCAGATAGTCCTAGGAGGAGGTTAGTGTGGCTTCCATTCACTCCTCTGCCATCTTGTCTCTTACTCCCCTATTCTTATATATAAAATATATTCTATACAATTAGTTTTAGGAAATTCTGAAGTCCTCTGAAGAAAAGTTGAAAATAGAATATACTGTGTGTAAATGCAGTTATATCAAAAGTTTCCCCCAGATTTCTATTTTCCTGTGTTACTTATAACTAGTCTATGTAATTTTTTCCCAACCAGTCTTGATTATAAACAGTAAAATTTATAGGCATTAAATGCTTTTCTGAGCATCTGGACCAGTACTCCCATAGTTGTTTGGGACCACTTCTGGGAGAGTGTGTAAGAGTCACCTGGGAGTGTGTGCCCAGGTTTTCACTGGCTCTGTTCCCGGGTTTTGGCTTCCATTGGGCAAGGAGGCTGGGGTCTGTGGGGCTGGACATTGACTGGTGGGGACTCAACCTTACAGGTGCACAGCTGTGCAGGCAAGGGTTCGTGCTGTTGGGGGTCAGGGTTTGGGGGTAATCTTGAGGGCCAACTGCCCCCATGGACTGATTTCAGAGCCCATGGGCAGAGCCGTTGGGGGCAGGACAGTGGCTGAGGTGGTGGCAGATCCAGGCCCAACCTGTCTGCATCACTGGGGTCTGACCAAGGTTCACGGAAATGTGAGAACCCTGGGGGAGGGGGCGGAGTCCTGTGTTTGTCTCCTAGTTGCAGATCTAGCCTCTCCAGGAGGCACAGAGGTCTGGACCCTTGGAGCCACGCACCTGAGGAGCAACCCCATAGAGCCTCTGGAGCCTTGGGGTAGATCAGCAATACCTGAAGGATGCACTGTTAACAATCTACACTTTTTCCAAGAGCAGCAGAAAATGCATGGATCCTGGGGCATGAATACTGGCTGATGGTACTCACAACAATTCTCACAGGGTAGGAAGAAATGAATGTGCTGCTACTACCAGGAGAAGAGGCATGTGTGGCTGAAATAAGCTATCAACCTTGATTGGAGATACTGGTGTAGAGAGGGGAAAAACATACAAGAGGAATCACGTTGTGAAAGAGGAAGAACAGTGGGACAAGGGAACGGCTGAGGGTTTCAGGGCATGTGTGTAGGACAGCCAGCATCAGGGAGGTCTCTGACAAGGTGGAGCAAAGGGGAGTACGCAAGATCTACTAAGAAAAAAGGGGACTTGATGTGCTAACAACAAAGGGATAAGGTTTGGGCTCAGATCCCAGAGGACCCGAACCAGAGACAGAACTGCAGTCCACACTGCAATAAATGCTGAGGTCCCCCAAAGGATGTGGTGATGAGGCATCCAGTTGGACTGGGAACTGTAGGCTCAGGAAGCTCCCCGCTGCCCCAGAATAGATGGTAGAGCAAGAATACCTCTTACCTTGTCTGAGAGCCTCAGGCTTCTGTCAAGGAATCCTTTAAATAACAGGACCCTCTGTGAAGAGAGGACAGGTGTTAGCTTATTGACAGGAACAGGGATACCATGGGAGTGTTGTAGGGCAAAGAGAAGAACCATGCCCCTCTTAGGGAATGTTCAGGATTGTGGCCAAGGCTGAGGATGACAGGAAGAGAGATAGAGGATTTTGTTCCCTGGACAAGGAAGCAGGGGTGACACCACCCCTACCCACCCAGTCTGGTCTGAATGACAGAGAGGATGTCATAGTATATCTATCTACATGACTTGCATCTTAAAAAATTAGTGATGCTTCCTTATAATGCAGGAATGTATCCCTACTGATAGCATAGTCATTATGTCAATTGTGCAGTTGACAGTCACATCAGGGTGCAAAGGTGGCTAAATTATTCCCCATTACACAAGTGAAGGTATTTAGATCCAAAAAGCCAGACAAAACCAAGATGTCTTAGAAGGTACAGTTGAAACCAAGCATTCTGAGCTCAAGTACAGACTTATTTCACATCTGGTATAATCCAGTATCACATCTAAGTGTCTCTAATTAACAATCAATACAGAGTCCTTCTAGGATAGAAAGTGTACCAACTAGCAGGAAATTCTTTCTTATTGGGAAAGAGTACTTATTGGAAGTTTTCTCTTTAAAAAATGGGATTGGAGGTGCTAACCAGGGTCTTTTATTACCCAGCAGCCTGGTAAAAGACTCATGGTGTTCAGGTAGCACTGTCAACACATACTTCCTCCTGAGCTTCATCTTAAGTAAAAACAGTGTGTCCACCATCCAGATGTCCTTAGCCTGAGGGGAGGTCTCCTCCTCTGTTGATCAGTCCCTCTTCTTCTTATGGCCATTGGACCAGGACTGAGGGAGGCAGCAGGAATCTATGCTGAGGGCTGAGTATAGAAACCTGGTATAAAATAAAGCTTTTGCCTTTGGAATCCAGCTACTAGTCACCTAAACCCCACCCCCAATTCCACCCCACTTATCCCCCTAAAACAAACCCCTCTATTCTCTCCAGTCTCATAGACTACTGGCCTTCAAGAGGAAAAAAAAAGAAATGTTCCACTGTTTTCTCCCTTCCCTTCTATCATTCTTGAATCTTATTTGCTAATCTTCTTTTCTTGCTTCCCAGGCTTTCTTTTCACAGGAACATTCTTGTCCCCAGCTCTATAATCTCCAACCCATGGCTTTCTGAATGAATCTGTTCTTTTCTTTTACACACATCTTACTTAGGTCCTTTTTTCTGCTTAATGGTCACCTCTCTGAAAACCCCTTTGACCCCACATTCCTCACCTGATGGTCCTGGGTTGACTTCAACCACTCTCACCTCCAAGGAGGTGACTGGGGACTCTGGTTCTCAGGTTGGAAACTTGGCTCACAACTGGCCATGAATCTCCCAAAAACTTCCAGGAAACATAGACTCTGATCTTTTTAAAATTTCCTCCTGAATTCTGAGCAAACACTGATTATTATCCCTTCTCCAAATGTAGATGAAGCTAGGATGGAGGAAAGCTCTAGAAAAGGCTATTGTCCACCTCCACTTCCAAGCACCATGGAGTTTGAGCCTTCTAGTCAGGAAGTTTAGAAGTCTCTCATGCCATTGGTCATTCCAACTTGACAACCAGTTTGAAAGATTCAAACACATATATGTAACTGCCATTCATGTAACTGTCATATATATATATATGTAATTTCCATGTGTGCATTTCTGGAGATCAGGGATAAACAGTATCTCCTGCTACTGTCCCAACAACCTCAGACCAGCCCCCACAACTGACCTTAAGTGTCGTCATAGCCCTTTACCTCCTCCCTAGCAGACACTCTGTTCTCTCCATTCTGAGCTTGAAATATGTTGGTCTCTCTTATTTCACATTCTTATTTCAGAATGTAGCCTGGTGGAAGAGGGAGGTGACAAGGACATTTAGCAAAAGCAGAAATGCTAAGATCTTACCAGAATGAGACAAATGTGGAAAGAAGATCTCACATATATTGACCTGTCCAAATTAAAAAGTGACTTTAAAACACTCAGTTTGGCAAAGCTCTATGTTTACAGATAAGATGTTCAGGATTCTGTATAAGAGACATGTATCCCCTACCCTCAGGCAGATTTTAGTACAAGAGACATTGTGAGAACCTAAAATTCTAGAAAATGTACATGTGCTCACTAACTGCAGGATGGCAGTATGCAATTTCAGTGAATCTATGGATCTCCCAAAGCCTGCCCCTCACATGCAGTTAAGAAACTCTAGCTTACATATCAAAATTTTCAGTCTGTGTACCACTCTTGACCCAGAAATTTCATCACCACTCATGTATCCTATGAATAAAATGTCACACGCATAAAAAAAAAAAAGAATCCCTGGTGAGTGTTTTTTAAAAATACCATTTCCCATACTCCACCCTGGGAGGTCTGATTTAGTGTGTTTGAGGTGAAGGATGACTGTGGTTGATAATGTTCGAAAAACCTTAGAGGATTCAAATGTTAAGCAGTCTTTGGAAAGTAATATTTTTTATATTATAAAATCTGTTCTACACATTTTAAAAATTTTTTCAGTTACAATTGATACTCAGCATTATATTAGTTTCAGGTATATAATACAGTGGTTAAACATTTATATAACTTATAAAGTGATCCTACTAATAATTCTAGTACCCATCTGACACCAATTAAAATTATTACAATATTACTGACTATATTCCCTATGTTCTACTTTTCATCCCTCTGACTGTTTTGCAATTGCCAATTTGTACTTTTTAATCCCTTCATCTTGTTCACTCAGCCCCCAACCCACCTACATAGCAGTTATGTTTTTTCTCTGTATCTATGAGTCTGTTTCTATTTTGTTTGTTCATTTATTTTGTTTTTTAGATTCCACATACAAGTGAAATCATACTGTAGCTTTCTTTCACTTAGCATAATACCATCTAGGTCCATGGAAACTACTATTTTAAACCATTTTCCTTTGTCAATTTGTGGATTAATATTACATAGTTAAACAACCACACACACACAAAACTAGGTAACTCCTTTCAATTTTCCATACAATTTAAGTACAATTTGGAAAAGTTTTGAAAACCACTTTTTTAAAGCATCCACCATCTCTGTCCAACCTTTGTAGATATTACAAGATTAAATAACCACAATAAAAATAGATTATCTCCTTTTCTGATTTTTCATAATCTTTAAATTGTGGCCACTAGTCAAAATAAAATGTCTTTCACTGAACTATTGGATGACGAAAATCATCGAAGGCTCTGCCACTACTTGGAGGCTGGGAGAGCTTGTAAGGGACTACTTTGAGATTAGGAAACTTGACATTCATAAAAATCCCATAATCAACATGTGGTGATTTTTAACTCTGACAAGCTATTCTTAAAATTTCCTTATACCTACACTGTGCCCAGAATAACTCACAAAAGTCCGAACACATGAAATCCTTTTCAAACATGTAGTGAAAGACAAGGACTTGTTAAGTGGACTGACTGATTTTTTTTGAGTAAAGGCTGTGGAGAGGCTGCTCAGCCTACATGTGCCAGCTGATTGCCTTAATTTGTGATCATTACTATAGTGACTTAGGTGACACAAATCAACTTTATTCCTTCTTCTACTTCTGGTCAGCTAGTTTGGCATGCAAAGTACAAAAACAAATGGATAGTGGGCCATTTGGGTCATAGTCTATCCTGAATTCCCTTGCCAAATCCCATAATTTTTAAAAGTCAAAGAAAATTTAATTTTCACAGTTAAGAAAATAGAACAAAATCCTTGGTGAAGTAATGACACTGTTTTGAGGTATTTGTAGAAAGAGCTGGAAAAAAATAATATGTTGCTCTTAAGGGATTTAGTAAGTAGACTCAATATAAAAAGTAGAAAACAGAACTATTTTTTGTTTTCAATCAGTGTGTTGACAAAAGGAAAAGGGGAAAGAAGAGCCTGTGTTGGGAGATGGCCTTTTGAAAGGTTTGGCAACCTTTGTTCAGTAGCTCATCTTGAGTGGTCCTTGAAAACCAGCTGAGACTAGACTGTGCATGTAGCACTCTGTTTTTGCAGGGGTACATTCTGGTTTGTAAGTTCCAAGACATAGATGAAGCACCCAGATGAAAAGTGCATTTGGAGAGAGAGGTGGAGAGAGGTCAGAGAGATGGTTGCCGTGAACCCAGTAGTCAAACTTTCAGTGATGTCTTAGTTTTATGGCTAAAGTGATCAGCTCTGCTGTGTCCTTGGGGCAGATATGGAACTCGGGCTGTTTTAAGAGAGAAAAGAATTCAGCTGCCTGCCTTTCCTCTGAGCAGAAGCCTGATTAGAAGGAAAAACACATCTAGCCCATGAAATTCATGAGCAAAGGGGACTGATGACAGAGGCTGGCTTGAGAGTGGTTGGGAAAAACCGACATTATAGTTCTAGGGATAGTCATGTTCTAATTTAACTTCACTCTTTAGACTTGGGAAAGACAAGAATTGGAAACCCCCTGTGCCTAATCTCTGGGAAAGAAGGTTCTATTCACAAAGCTGTGGAAAAGTCAGATTGAAAGATGTGGACAGCTCAATATCACTGGGGTAAAGGTCAAAAGTGATTTCAGTCAGGGTATCTACCTTCTCTCAACCTCAGTTTTATCTGTGAAATAGGAATAATAGAACAACTGTCTCACTGGGACATGGCAAAATAATAGATGAGATAATCCACTCAAAGCTCTTATTCTCATACATTATAAACTCTCAGCAAATGTTGGATATGATTTGTTTAAGCTTAAAAATAATTATTGTCACATTTTACTTGTTTTAAAGACATAAAATGAAATTAAATATTGTTGCAAAACATTTTAATTTTACAAAAGTTCTTGAGGTTCAAAAGTAAGAAGAAAATTTTCTGCCCATTTTCTCCCTTCCTCCCCTACCTCTGTTCTCCCAACAAAACAGACTTCCTGGGTTCTAAATTTGTTCCCAGCTTGTGGATCTAGGCCAAGTTTGCCTGAGACTTTTAATTTGTTGATGTAAGATTATCATATTGGAGTTACTTTTTTTTCTATTTTTTCAAAATTCAGAGAAAAGATAATAAAAGATTATAGAATATTTTTAGAATTCATCCCCAAGGAAAAGGATGGATGAATGAATAAATGACTTCAAAAACCTGGAAGTGACATTTAAATAGATTTGATAAGAAAGCTTGATAATTTCTTGCTCCCACTTTAAAAAAATAGACATTTTTATAAATGTGTGGCTGGAAGAATTACAGAATTAATCATATAGTCAAAATTGATTCAATTTTAAAAGATAAAAAATGTCTGTATTATTTTCACAAACAGTAATTGATGCTGAGAGAATTTATAATCATCAGGTTGAATAAAGAATACAGTGACAAAGTAGTTTTTAATTATCTCATATAATAAAATGAAATTTTAATTTAATAGTTCTATAAACCACTTATCTTGGTTTATATCCTTTCTCTATGTCTAAATTTCCTCATCTATGAAATGGTTCTAGTAAGAATTAAAGGACATGATGCATGACATGCTTAGAACAAGCCTGGCACATGACATGTTCTCAGGAAACATTTTTTGTTGGACAAATCTATTTTTGCATGGCAATCAACAGAATTTGGGAGGATATTAACTGATGAGCTTGCTATTTTACCATGGAAACTTCCTTATCTTCCAAAGCATTTTGTCACATTTTTGTGAGATTTTTGGTAAATCTCTTTCTCTCTTGGTGCGTTTCCTTTTTATAATGTAGTCAGATAAGTAAATATTCATTCAGTTTTACATCAGTTTCTATCTTTAACACTTTCCCTTAAAAGGTTTTGATTATTAAGATCAAAGGTAATTATTGAGCATCACTAAATGGAAGACACTAGGGTTGCTGGAGTCCAGAGTGGGCTGTAGAGGCTACAAGAGGTGAGCTCATGGAAAGAGTTCTGCTGAATGCTGAGAGAGCATGGAACATGGTCCTCCATGCCCTTAGCAGAGGAACAAGATAACCTGGGCTTGGGTGGAGTTTCAGCCATTCAAGATGAAGTGCGAGTTTTGATTTTCTTCAGATAAAATCCTGCAAGTAGAGTTGCAGAGCACTATGATAGTTCTATTTTTAATTTTTTTTGAGGAGTCCCAGTACTGTTTTCCATAGTGGCTGTACCATTTTACTCAAAAAGCCTCCAGAGTTTGTGCACCTAAGTGACCGGAAGAGCAGTTGTTGATTCTGATGTGCTGCCAACTGTAGTGACACTTAACAATTAAAAATAAATAAATGACATGTTTTCTTTGAGGTATCATAAAGTCAAATAAATGCTACGAATCTATTAGAGTGTATGATTCTCTTGTCTACACTTTTATTCTCAAACATTAAATCTTCCTGTTATAGCCCTGGCTGGTGTAGCTCAGTGGATTGAGCATGGGCTGTGACCCAAAGTGTCGCAGGTTCAATTCCCAGTCAGGGTACATGCCTGGGTTGCAGGCCATGACCCCCAACAACCACACATTGATGTCTCTCTCTCTCTCTCTCTCTCTCTCTCTCTCTCTCTTTTTCTCCCTCCCTTCCCTCTCTAAAAAATAAATAAATAAAATCTTAAAAAGACTTGTTAAAAAAGTTTTCCTGTTGTAACATACACATATACTCTTCATAAGTTAGGGACTAGGAAGGACTGATGTGGGATTGGCAAACAGACAGCAAAATGGACACAGCTAGAATGAAGGATCTGAAGTCATTGAGAAAGGTTGGAAGATGGTGGGTAATGATATGTTTAGCCAGTTCAAGTGGAAGCTGTGGGTATAAGGATGAAAGTAAGTGCTAGTAAACTCAGTGTCACTATGTCCTTGACACATCAGATTAAATAAAGCAGGCAGATTGTAAGCTCCACAAATGTCATTACTGTTTCATGTTGTATACCCAACACATACTGAAGTGCTTGATACCGTAATGAATGCAAGTATTTTCTGTGAGAATGAATGAATGAGAAACAATAGGATAAGCTGAAGTTTTCTGGAAAGAACTTGTCAGTGTGTTACGAAGCTGATTTCTGATATAAAGAACAAGACATATTTAAAAGGTTGATGTTTGTGACAGTCCAGATCTGAGGCTCCGCGGTTTACAAAGGGCTCTAGCAATGGGGATAAAGTGAAAAGAGCTTTTTACATCAATGAAATGAGAAATAACAAAAGAAACCACCAGTGAGAATTTGTAGAAAGAAAACCCGCACAGTCCTTCTGCACATGTAAAGACTTGCATATAGGTTCTGAAAAGCTGAAGGCAGACAGATCTAGGAATTGAGACTGATGTCAAGTTGTCTTATTGATTTTTAAGTAATAATGGTGTTGGTATGGCCTATCTCTAAGGGAGAAGTAGTGTAGAGACATGATATAGTAATAGTAGCTGGATATCAATAGATGGTGATGGAAACTGTAAGAACAGATGCTCATTTAGGAAGTTGAATATAGAGAACAAACACATGGGACAGCAAGTAAGAGACATTCTGGAATACATAATTTAGAAGACAGATTCAAAATAGTTTAATGCCCACCCAAGAGGACTACAAAGAGAAGAAATGACCTATAGTGTTGCAACACCTTACTGTTAAAGAAAACTGAATTAATTAACTTTAATTTGTCTAAGACAGTGGGAATGACGTAAGGAAAGTATATGCCAACAGAAGTGAAATACAGCTATCAAAGAATATAACACTGTATTTTAACCACTTAACAGAGAGCAAATGAACCAAAGTACTTTCTCTGCCTGAATTGCCATTAGCTGTTTCTGAGTAACTCAGGATTTATCAGTGGATATATTGTAACTGTGTATCACCCTCCTCATACTATTGAACTATTTAAATACCAATTACTTTTAATGACTATGAAAAAGCTACTGGAAGCCATGCTTTTTGAATTTAGCACAGTGCTTCATAAAGCACACTTCTGTAAGTAGAAAAAATATTGGGTTATAAATACATAATAGTGATAAGGCTAAAATACACAGAAGCAATTTCCTATCAAATAATAAGCTTACCTAGGATACTTAAATATACCTGCTGTTCTTTATCAGGGGAATAACAGGTTTGCTGCACTCAGTTATATTGATTCAACATAAATGAATGTGTAAAACAATACTGCCTTATGTAAAGGAAAATTATTACAATTGATTGCCTCCAATTAATTTTGTATTCTTTATCAAGGGTGTCAAATTTATTTTCACTGGGGGCCACATCAACCTTGTGGTTGCCTTCAAAGGGTTACCTTCAAAAGACTGTATAAATGTAACTACTCCTTAACTAGGGTCAAGAAACTCGGTGCTGCTGCAGGGTAGAAACAAGGTGCCAGGCAGATAAAACAAGGTGGAGGGCTGGATTTGACCCACAGGCCTTGTGTTTGCCTCCTGTGCTTTATATGTTTGTAACTTGAACTTATTTTGCTACTTGCATGCTTTACATAATATTTAATATTATTAAAATAGTCAAAATTTTAGTGATTCAGGTGATGGTTGTTGAGTTTTTATGTATGTGTGGAATTAAACATGTACCAGCAGAATTTGGAGAGATAATTTCCTTCAGCACTTTGATTTTATGGCACTTTTGCAGTGGATAAAATCAGAGTAAAAGTGGATGACAACTAATGTCACTTATTATAATTGCACTATTTTGGTGGGCTGAATAATAACCAACATGGAGATTTTTAAAAAAATGAATTCTGGATGTCTACTTATAAAAAAACATGTCCATAATCATTGGTTTTGCTTTAGGTGGCATATTTATAATAAAAGGTGCATGGCATTCATATGTGAAGGTGTCACATTTATGCATCAAATATTTTTCAGATCATAACTTAGGGTCAAGTCATAAGAACAATAAATGGCCATTTATAAGTCCCTACTGACTCAGTGAAAAAGGTATTAAGACTAGTGGCTTAATAAATTTTCTTGTATGAGTTTTGAACAACATTGTGATGTCACTGTTTTTCTTTGTTTCTCCTCACCCAAGGACATGCTTATCAATAATAGAGAGAGGGGAGGGGAGAGAGAGAAAGAGAGGTAGAGAAACGTTGATGTGAGGGAGAAACATTGTTTGGTTGCCTCTTGTGCATGCCCCAGCTGGGGACTGAACCTGCAACCCAGGCATGTGACCTAACCCAGAATTGAACCTGTGACGTTTTGATCTACAGGATGATGCTCAACAAAGTGAGCCACACCAGCCAGGGCTGAAGCCAGTCTTTATTTCCTCCCTTTTGTATGTAATCTTAAAGGATTTCTGAAAGAGTCTGTATTCAGTTTTGGGTACATAAGAGACTGTCATTCAAGAAGCATACAAAATTGAGGCCACCAGATGTTTCTCCCCCACACTAAATCAGAAAACAAGCTTAATTTGAATATTTTGCATAAATCTACATATCAATGTCAGGAGTCCTTAACTCCAGTTATGTAAAATAAAATTAATTAGTTCAGCCTACTGCAAGACCATGTTTAAATCTAACATTTGGGACAAGACAGACTGGAAATACCTAGCCCATCTTAAAGCAAATCAGTTTGTTTTCTTCTGCGTATAGGAGGGTTAGGCAGATGTACCTACCTAAGTGCATCAATGAGAACATATACATAGAGGCAGGTGCTCAAACATATGGAATCAGATTCAAAGCTCATTTTTTCTGAGCTTCTGTGTTCTCTTTCCCAGTGTAAATTGAAATT
This sequence comes from Phyllostomus discolor, assembly GCF_004126475.2. Classification (NCBI taxonomy): domain Eukaryota; kingdom Metazoa; phylum Chordata; class Mammalia; order Chiroptera; family Phyllostomidae; genus Phyllostomus; species Phyllostomus discolor. Next base: position 55,823,640 of record NC_040913.2, on the reverse strand, counting down.
GCACATTCTATAAACACATTGCTTCCATCTTCTGCTCCTCCAGGATTGTCCTTGGTTAGGGTTCTTCTCTAGTTCCAAGGAGCATAAGCTAAGAGTGCCAGCGCACCTTTCTGGTTTTAAAACTATTGGCATTTTCTTGACTTGGCATCTTCACAGTTATGGGCTGCCCATAGGACCTAATCTCTCCATTACTTGCTTTTAGAAGTTCTCCTAATCAGTCCTCAACATCAGCATGTTCAATGACAAACACCTTAGATTTTGTAGTCAGAGTTTCTCTTAAATTTCAAGTTTACTTGTGTGCCCGTGGTCAAGTTATTAGCTTCCTCAAGGCTGGAGCTTCTAATGCTTTCTTGAAAAGACAGGAAACCCCTTTCTTCTACTAGTTGTAAAGGATAAATAAAATATCACTGCAGAGTGCCCGAACATAGCATGTGTCCAAAACCCATTCACTCCTCTTCCTCCTTTAAGACTCAATCCAAGTGTTAATCAAATGAGGAATGTGTCTGTGGGTACACAGTGTTATCAGGCACCACCTGCCTTTACATCTCTTGCACTTGTTTGTTTTTTGTGTCCTTAATGTCAGACATATAGTACGTCTCCTTTCTTCAATGGCTGCTGGATTATGGAGGGCATTAGCAGTGACAAAAAGGAGGCAACATATATAGCAAGATGTAGGTGATCAGAATTGTGGAAATTTAAATCTAGCAGGTGTCTCATCTCCCTCATCAATGTAATTTGAGTTTAGTTCAGAGTAGCTGGAAGAATTGATGTAATCACATGATTCATAAGAGAAGAAAAAACTCCATTTACAGTAGGTTCTGCCCCATGCTCTCTGGCCCACATTATTTATGGCAAGGACAAAATTGGGAGATTAACTTGGGATTTTCATTGAAAATAAGTGTCTCTGAATGTCACATTAAATTAACCTGAGGGAAAATCATGGGAAACATCTGAGTATTTCATCTGGACTGGTTGTCTGTGCTCTGGCAAGACCACCTATATGTGGAGGCAGCTCTAGGTGTATGAGCATAAACCTCAAAAATTTCCTACTCATATGTGTACCCTGAGAGGCAAAACTATTTCACTCCAGTTAATCTAGACCAGTAGTATCTAAACTGGCATGCAAACTGTTTATGAAGTACATGAGATAATCTATTGGGTTGAGAAAAAAATTCAGGCTTTTATTGAAATTGATTTTTACCTCATTCTTTTAAAACTTCTATTTGCATGTGTTTATTATATACAGTATAATGGAACACATAATTAACATATGAATGGACATACATTGGGTACTCATTATTTTTGGGGGGTAGTTTGTGATCAGGGTGTATAAAGGGGTAGGTTACTAACACAGCTCTCTCTTTCTTTTCTCAGACTGTTGTTTTGTACTCACTCACCAGAGCTAACTTCAGCATGCTTAAAAGGAAACAGAGCTCCAGAGTGGAGGCCCAGCCGGTTACTGACTTTGGTCCTGATGAATCTCTGTCAGACAATGCTGACATACTCTGGATTAACAAGCCAGTAAGTTTCTTTTTTAAGTATGGTGAAGCACATGCTGATGTAAAGGAAATTTAATTCATATATTCAAAAATCATGTACCTTTGGCTTTGAAATGTATGTTTGAGTGCAGTGGAATATGGTAAGTCTAGGAGTCTGGAAGTTAAGAACAACTGAGATGAAATAATGAGGGTTCGCTCTGGTGAGGTACTCACATAGAAAGGTATGGTAGGTGGTATCTCCTCCTCTTCTGTACATGCTATCCTCACAGTCACCCCATGTAGAGATGATACCACTTCACAGGCTGATCCAAAGCTAAAGTCCTACATGAGCAACCTCTTCTACCAAGCCTTCTTTACTTGTAGTTCTCAACATGCATGAATCTGTAAAGAGGAAATCAAATGTTTGGAGTTAAAGATCTCCTTCTGTGTTGCAAGTTTTGAGTAAAAGTAAAGGTTAATGAGAGAGTGGGTAGTGTCTTTGAAGAACTTTGTCACCTCTCTGTCTAATTAAGCTGATGGGCATTTGAGGGGAGGAGATGCTATATCAAGTATCATTGTATATTAGACAGGGTAGCAGCCAGAGCTAAGGTGGAATGGCATATTCATGGGTCTTGGAAACTCAACTCTATAAGCCGGAATAGGATAAATTTCACTATGTGTCAGAAATTAATGCTGGCTCAGAGGACACAAAAAATGGGAACAACATGGTTATGACTCATCACTACTTTGTAGTCTGATATGTATATTTTATTTATATACAATAAACATTTATACTTACATACAAATATAAAATTGTATAAGTGGAAGCTGAAGTAAGGGCATGAACTGTTACTCTCACCGTGCTTGTCTTTCCTTTGACCAAGATAAAGATCATCTGCCTTGGTCTCCCTGACCTTTCCAATCTTTCTTCATTTAATCTACCCTCTAGACTACTTCTCCACCCTACTCACATTTTTTTCCATGTTTTCATTTCTGTTTACATTACCCTTCAGCTTTATAATCGTTGAAATATTCCTATTACCCACATTGCAAATTAAAATGCCTTAGTATTATATTTAGGGCTCTTTACCTTCTGATTCTAACTTGCCCAGCAACTGCTCTTTCCTAGATCTTTATACTGTCCACTATAACACCCATATCTGTGACTTTCTGCTCCTCTAATATATCTGGCAATTGCACATTGTTTACCCACAGGCCCTTTCCTTGACCCTTCATTCATGAAGGTCATCTCCTATACCACCCCTGCCCCCATCCACTCTGAAAAGTTCCCCATTTGACACTTTCCATCACAGAGAAAATAAATCTCTTACTTTTCTACATATTTTATATGTATATATAAGTATATTGTATATAAATAAAATGTACATGTTATTTATATCATACTTCAAAGTAGTGATGAGTCAGAAACCTCTTGTTTCCATTTTTGTGCCTTCTGCATAATTTCTGACACACAGTAGATCTTCTATTTGTGTTTAAGTAATTGAACAGAATAGAGAATAAAGCACTCACTAATTTTTCTTAGTGTCCACCACATACAGAACTTTCTGACAATTTCTAACAAAGGGACTATTACAGATGTAGCCTTGCAAGCACTAACTAATTAATATTTAACTAGAATTCATACTTTAAATTTGAAATATGTTGGTTGTGAAAGAACCCTTCTTTTAGAGCTCTTTTGTGTAATTACATTCTTTATGTTGGACATCCAGATGGGGCTAAATTCACACACTAATGTTTATTGAAAACTTCCAAATTGCATGAAAAGTACATCAACCCTTAACATAAATTTAACCATCAGTGATATATTATGGTATGATACTAGTGGCAAATATTGCAAATATAGCTGTCAGATTAATATTAAAATCCACTCATCAGCCTACAAGTTCCTGAGTCTCCTCAAAGTTCTGATAGTCTTTTCTGTTTTTTACTTTGGGTACTTGCAGGCTTGCGTGACTACAGAAACTGTCCACTATGAAATTACAACAGGGTTTTTCAGGGGGAGAATAATATAAGGGATCCATATGAATATACATATATATGTATATATGTGTGTGTGTATATATATATGTATATATATGTCCAAGATAGTCAATAAATAACATATTTAAATTATATTTAAGAATGTGCACTAAAATTAACTAGAATATTAATTGTATAGGGTTAGCATAAAGATGCAATCAATATTTTTTTATCCTAGGTATTAGTTTTTATAATAAAATAGTATATGTGAGTAATTATACACACTATACATATACATAGGTAGTGTACACATGCATACACATGTTTATCTTTCTACTGTCTACTTCTGTATGTTGGGGTCAAGGAAAATCATCACATAGCACATGGACTGCTAGAATGAATTATAGAGAAACTTGATTTTTTCTAATTTTGGAAAAGCTATCTGGGCTAAATTTATATAAAACATATTCTCCAAAATAAAGAGGGAAGTCTATTTATTATCTTTTGAAAATGTAGGATAATACCAGATTTTTAAAAATATTTTTATACAAAGGTTTAAAAAATATTTTAATATTTTTATACAAAAATATTTTTATACAAATACAAAAATATATTAATACAAAGTATTATGTTTCCCAAATGTTGTGATTGATTACATTTGACAGTGTTAAATGATAACTTTGGACCATGTTTGCAGTGGGTTCACTCTTTGCTGCGCATCTGTGCCATCATCAGTGTCATTTCTGTCTGTATGAACACACCCATGACGTTCGAACACTACCCTCCTCTTCAGTATGTGACCTTTACTCTGGATACATTATTGATGTTTCTCTACACAGCAGAGATGATAGCAAAAATGCACATCCGGGGTATTGTCAAGGTAAGGCTTTCCATGTTATTGAAATTAAAAACCAAAATGCATTGAAAATTTAAATTGGTATAATATTAATTTTAGTAAAGTGATGTATGTACATCGAAGTCTCTTAAAATAGGGTGTTACTCCAAAAATTGGTAAAAAAAATGATGCATAATATTTAAAAAGTGAAATAAATTATGTAAGGCATAAAGCCTTAGAATATCTGGGAAGGAGCTAGGTGACCTGACCACCAGCTTTGTGAAGGCTAGAGTAGAATCTAGAATGTCACCTATAGTAATAGGGTGGCATTATATGACCTTAGGCTAGGTCATCAATAGGGTGACCACTAGCCCAAGATGAGGCACCTATTGATTTGTAGAATGTTGAATAATGTTATGTTATAAATATTACAGACTGATAATATTCACCATGCATGTCATTAACCTGAAGTGTTTTGAAGGTATAAAGGTATAAAACGAAAGGACTTGAGATGAAAAGGAATTCTAAGACAATAAGGTACCTTGATTCTAAGTCAACCTGGTGTAGCTTGATATTGCCACCAATGGAAAACAAAAATAGGTAAATAAAAAGAAAAGGAAGGAAATCTCTTTTGTGAGATATCTCTTCCTTCTGTAACATTAACCTTCATAGAGGGTTAGATGACACTGTCTCTTAAGTATTTCACACTGTGCAATTGGATGCATCTGATAGAGGTTAAGGACAGTAGTGAGTTTGGAAGTTCATCTACAGATACATTTATTAATCACCCCAGTTCTGCTCTCAAAGAGTTTGTTACAGTTTGACTTTCCTTCTTTGATTTTATTCTCATAGTGTGCTTTAAATAAATAAATGCAAACAAGCCCAAAGTCCTTGGAAGTTTGTATAAGATTCCTGGTTCTGCAGTAACAAATAACTATGACCCTGGTGGCTTGAAACAATAGAAATTTGTTGTCTCACAGTTCTGGAAGCCACAAATTTAAAACAAGGTGTCACTAGGCCATTATCTCTCTGAATGTTCTAAGAAAAAGCCCTTCCTTGTCCCTTCCTAGCTTTTGGTGGCTACTGGAAATCCTTGGAATTCCTTAGGTTATCAATACATCACTCCAATCTCTGCCCTATCTTCACATGACCTTCTTCTCTTTGTATATCTGTGTCTTTTTCTCTTCTTTAAAGGACACCAGTCGTTGGATTAAGGGACCATCCTAATCTAGTGTAATCTCCACTTAACTAAATATATCTTTGTTTTTTTAAGGCCACAATGTAATTTTTTGGAGAATTTTTAATGAGTTTTTCTTTCCCTTTTCCTTTTTTTAATTATTGTTCAAGTACAGATATCTCCATTCCCCCCAACCACGCCCCCTCGCCCCACCCATCCCCACCTCCCACCCTCAATCCTACCCCCATTGGCTTTTTCCTGTGTCCTTTGTACATGACCTTGACAACCCTTCCCCATTTTCCCCCCATTATCCCCTCCTCCCTCCCCTCTGGTTACTGTCAGTTTATTTCCATGTCTCTGGTTAAATTTTGCTTGCTTGTTTGTTTTGTTGATTAGGTTCCACTTATAGGTGAGAACACATGGTATTTGTCTTTCAATGACTAGCTTATTTCACTTAGCATAATGCTCTCCAGTTCCATCCATTCTATTCTGAAGGGTAGGAGCTCCTTCTTTCTTTCTACTGCATAGTATTCCATTGTGTAAATGTACCATACTTTTTTGAACCACTCATTTACTGATGGGCACCTAGACTGCTTCCAGAAGTTGGCTATTGTAAATTGTGCTGCTATGAACATGGGGGTGCATAAGCTCTTTTGAATTGGTGTTTCAGGGTTCTTAGTGTATAATCCCAACAGTGGAATTTCCTGGTCAAAAGGCAGTTCCATTTTTAGTTTTCTGAGGAAATTCCATAATGTTTTCCACAGTGGCCGCACCAGTCTTCATTTCCACCAACAGTGCACTAGGATTCCCATTTCTCCACAACCTAACAAGCACTTGTTGTTTGTTGATTTGTTTATGATGGCCATTCTCACTGGTGAGAAGTGATATCTCATTGTGGTTTCAATTTGCATCTCTCTGATGGCTAGTGATGCTGAGCATCCTTTTATATGTTTCTGGGCCCTCTGTATGTCCTCCTTGGAGAAGTGTCTGTTCCAGTCCTTTGTCCATTTTTTAATTGGATTGTTTGTCTTCCTGGAGTGGAGTCATGTGAGTTCTTTATATATTTTGGAAGAAGAATACCTGAACAGATCAACAACAGCTGGCAAAATTGAAGCAGTAATTAAAAAACTCCCAGTACATAAAAGCCCTGGACCAGATGGTTTCACAGGAGAATTTTACAGAACATTTAAAGAAGAGCTAACCCTGATCCTTCACAGACTATTCCAAAATATCCAAAAAGAAGAAAGACTCCCAAACTCTTTTTATGAAGCCAGCATGGTCCTAATCTCAAAACCAGATAAAAACACAATAGAAAAAGAGAACTACAGGCCAATATCACTGATGAACATAGATGTTAAAATTCTCAACAAAATATTGGCAAAGCTCATCTAACAATACATTAAAAAGATCATACACCATGACCAAGTGGGATTCATCCCAGGGATGCAAGGATGGTACAATATTTGCAAATCAATAAACATAATACATCACTAATTACATCTTTGAACAACCTTGTTTCCAAATAAGATTACATACTGAGTTTCTGAATGGACATTGAGTTTTGGAGGACACTATTAACCCCACTACACAATTAATTCCAGATAGACACTTGAACAGCCAGCTGCTTGCAATTGTAAGTAGCTTTGAAAAAGGTTTTCTGAGCTTTTTGGGGTGACTCCAGTATATTGGGATGGGTAATACAAAAGAACACGTTCAGTTCAGTATAATAATTTAACCTGAAAGGAATCATCAAAGCCCCAATCATCCAGAAGCAATTGCCAAGAATACAGTAAACTCAGAGACTCCCCCAAGAGGTAGTCATGAGTGCAGTAAGCATGGGCCCCAGGAAATACAGTGTGGCTATGAGATGTAATAGATAACCCACTGCAAAAAGTGTTGCTACATGGAAGTAGTGGACACCCACCATGCCTCAACCAATGAATTTCAGAGTGATTCCAAAATAGTCTTGAGTCTTCCACAAGTGGTAGACAGCTAAAACTAATGCTATTGTAAGCATTAGTTTTAGATATACCTGGGTTTCAAAAATTGGTGTCTAAACCAGATCACCCTGGGGGAAAGTTTGTCTTGTGAGAGTGTTAGAAATATCTGTTAGGTAACTGTAAGTTTAACTTCCAGCATACCCTAATCATATTTTGAATTCTTTGATTCCCCAGAGGACCTTGGATAACCCTGGCTTGTGTGTATATTGGTCATTCAGACATTGGCAATCTCTGAATATTCTGGGTGGAGCACTTTTGAGTTGAAATACCATGCGCTGACTTTTATGAGATTCCAACTTGAATGAACAAAGACATGATATTTTCCTACAATAAAAATTTTGTTTCTTAAGCTCTTTAATAAATTAAGATTTGGATTTCACATCATGAAAATGATGTAGGCATTGCTTTAATTGTCATAATCAATGATAAAAAGAGCAGAGGCAGACTTGACACATAAATTATATATTCATTCCAAGTGAACAGAACAGTGAATGAACAGAGGTCTTAATAGTCTAAATATGAGAAATGAAAGCAATTTTTAAAAGAAAATACTTAATTTATGACCAAGTTGTTTTCAAAATGATGTAAATGAGCCATTTTAAATATTTTCTGAATTTCACCAATATTTGGATGAATTACTAAAACTAATTTTTTTTTAAATTTTCAATCTGTAACCATTTAAAATTAACATTAGAAAAGATTTTTCTGTTTTTTTACTCAGGTATGATTGGATTGAATACAAACATGATGTAGATTTTAATGGCATTGTTAATTTTGTCTTGAAGTAATCAGCACCCTTCACATTTCATTAAAACTGGTATTCAATGTTTAAATGCTAGCTGAGATTTAGGTCAAATGTGGTTAAATATGAGGTCCTGAGCCAACTTGAAATGTATCAGCTCACTGAATTTTCACCATTGTGATCTTCCAAATAAAGTCATAATTTTACTGATATCATTTTTGTACCACATGCTACTGTTGATATGCATGTTAACACAGATGAAAGAGTACATTTGTCTTGAGATTACATGCTTTTATTTTTTTCTTTTCTTTTTTTAATTAATATTCAAATATGGTTGTCTCCATTTTCTTACTACCACTCTCCTCTATCCTACCCATGCTCACCTAATTTCTTTTCCCAGAAGTGGGATTGTTGGATCATTAAATATTTGTAATCTGAATTTTTAGGAAGCTTCATACTATTTTCCATCATGACTACACAAATTTGCATTCCCACCAACAGTGCATAAGGATTCCCTTTTCTCCACATCCTTGCCACCACTTGCTATCTTTTATTTAACAGGTGTTAGGTAGTATCTCATTTTGGTTTTTATTTTATTTGCCTAATGATTGGTAAAGTTGAGCATATATTCATACTTTTCATACTTATTTGCCTAATGATTTTTAATAATACTTTTCATACTTATTTGCCTAATGGTTTTACTTAATAATGATTTTATTTGTCTAATGATCATTGAAATTGAGCATATATTCATACTTGTTGGTCATTTGTATGTCTTCTTTTGAGAAATCTATTCAGGTCTTCTGGCCTTTTAAAATTGAATTATTTATTGATTGACTTTTTGATATTGAGTATAACAAATTTATATATGTATATAAAATTATCAACTTGTGCATCTTAAATATGTATAATTTTAATTGTCAGTTATATAATAAAGCTGGAAAAAACTTAAAGTTTTAATCAGACTCAGTTTTAGCAAAAAAATATTATCTGTCACAGGCAATGGAAACATCATTGGCTTGCTTTGTATCTTTATATTTGTAAATTTGTTTTGGTTGTACAATTGCATGAGAAATATGTACATGTGTGGATATTTAAGTCACAACATAATAAAGTACATTATCCCACATAGGGGCTTTGTGATAATTTTTTAGGGAATCTCATGTTACTCAGTATTGAGTTACTATGCTTTTATCAATTAACCTTAGTCTAATTTTTTAAACCTTTATTTAACACATATCTGATAAAAAAACATTTTGAGATATTTCCATGTTTTTCTACTATCATTTATTTGCTGGCAGCACTGAATTTTTCCTCACTTAATTTTTTAGACATTTTTCCCAGAATAATTTGCAAATATGTACTATGTTTGTTCACTTATGTGACTTACACAGTTTTTCACACTTTTGGGGAGCAATATGTATACCTATGTATACATTATTCTATTTGAAGCATGAGGTTACTCTTAATATGTTTCACATTGTTTGGAACAGAGCTGTATATTTTAGTTGTTCAAATAGCTGTTTCATATACAGGGGTGCAAAAAGGTAGGTTTACAGTTGTTCATATGGAAAATAATATAAAAATTGATAAATAATAATAATACTAGGATAAGTTGTTTTGTGTATTCAAAACTATAAACCTATTTTTAGCCTCCCAAGCACACTGATTTTTAACTAAAATATTACTCAGGAATCATATTTAGTTATTTAGAAAATAACTCCAGTATGTTATATGTCTTCTGTATGGAAGAGTATGTATGAATTGAGGTATACACATGGCAGAGATATGGGGAATATTAGATTTTTATTTTTGGAAGAATTTTTTCCATGTGTAAAGCTATATTAGTACATAATAAAATATTTATAAAACCAAACCTGTCTATTGTTGCCCAACCAGCATGCATAACTCTTTAAAATTATAAACTAGCTTGATTTGGCAATGTTATGGTACATATAAAATTCACACCTAATGCTTAAAGTAATGTGATCTGATAATTCCTAGTTTACAATCCTAGTTATCTACAATAAACCAAACCCAGAAGCTTTATTATTTAAAACAAAAGTACTGCCCTGGCTGGCATAGCTCAGTGGATTGAGCATGGGCTGCGAACCAAAGCATCGCAGGTTCGATTCCCAGTCAGGGCACATGCCTGGGTTGCAGGCCATGGTCCCCAGCAACCGCACATTGAAGTTTCTTTCTCTCTCTCTTTCTCCCTCTCTTCCCTCTGTAAAAATAAAATAAATAAAATCTTTAAAAAAATAAAAAATAAAGCAAAAGTACTGAAGCTGTGGCTTTCTAGTATTGCCCACTAATGTTATTGACCTAATGATTTTCCTTATATATTAAACTATACATTCAAATTTTAGATATTAAAAATTTAATATAGGTAGTATGATATAAATATAAAAGAGAATTATATATTTAAACCCAACTACAATCCCCAGTCATTCAGTAAACATTAATTGAGCACTTAAATGATCTCATAATTGCCTGAAGAGAAGAGACAGAACAGAGCAGAACTCCTATCCTGAGAGAATGCCTGGCCCACTTTGTGGAGCTGGGTTGTAAAGCACCTGCACGCACTTCTAATTTTCTGCATCCAATTTATTTCTGAAAATATGTTGGATAGTATGTGTTCAGAAAACAGGAGCCCATATTTCATTATTTTAAATGGAAAAATTGATCCATTACACCAACCTCAACCCATATCTCCAAATGTCACTAAATCACTCTCTCACATAACTACCCACCTGCTTATTTCTATGTAATAGTCAGCACTTAAACACCCACCCATGGTTCAATATTTGTACTTATTGAATTCAGTACTGGATGTTTTGTATGCACCATACCAAAATAGCAACATGTACTCTTATATAAATAATCAGAGAAATAATAAGTTCAAGTACTATCTACCATGAGGCATCACTTTACAGGTCCTTAAGAAAGAAAAAATGCTGCTAATTATACTTTGATTGTAAGATGTCAGATTGTAATTCACTCATCAATAATAAGATACATTCTAAATTCAGAAGTGTTAAATTGTGTTTTGGGGGATGGTAGAGTATGTCTTAAAATCCATGAAATATGAGCAAACTGACTGGGGTTGATAGATTTAAATTTTGGATCCCATGAAAGTCTTATATATCAAGGGGAAAATCATTAAGGAAGAGGAAAGTATTGATTCACTTAACACTTTCCACTGTTATGCAAATAAACAATGCCAGACAATATTTAGCCCAAAACAGCAACAGAACATTTGACACACTATACCTTTTTGAAGGAGTCGTGGACAACTTAAATGTTTCCTCCAGCACACTTGCAACTTCATTATGGTGGTTCTAGTTACCTACTGATTTAGGAAAAATATTTATGCAAATGTTAATTATGATTATTTGAATAGTGAGAATTCAGATAATAAAAGATAAAATCTTTAGTGTTTTGTGAAAATGCTATAATGATGGGTAAAAGGGATGCAGAGAGGAAGCACAAAAAATAACAAAAAATTCTGCATGAGCATATTATAAAAGTCTGGAAGAAAGAAGAATGTGAATGTCTTGAAAGATGAGTAAATGTGGCCAATGACATGGGCAATGGGGCATGGAAGTAAAGGATTTCACAGAAAGAGAAAAGGAGTACTCCGAGACACAAAGATGTAGAGCAGCCTAGTGCTTTGGTGACCTCAAAGTAGTTAAGGAGCAGATAAAAGATTCACAGAGAGAAGCTAGAGAGGACTCTGTGAAGGTGGGCCTAGAGGAATCTGTGCACGTGGAAAGCCTTACATTCCCTGCAAAGAGCTCAGACGTTATTTTATGGTCAGTAAAGATACACAAGGGATTCAAATCTGAAAGTGACAAGATCTGATTTGTATTTGAGAAGTTTACTGTGGAGGCAACATAAGAGAGAAAAATTGTAGCAGAAAGTCCGTCTGTCAAGAAATGTCTTTAAAATATTTTTTAGAGTATTTAAGGATTTCACAAATTTTATGTTTTCCAAGTTTGAAGTTATCTTTCAGTTAATTCCCACTCTTTAATAATTTGTTTCTAATTGTGTCCTCCACTAATTCCTGCTCTGAAAGGCATTTAGCTCCCCATCCCTTAGAGAAGCAAAAATAAAGCATTTCAGAGATATATTTTTGTGATGTTGCAGAGCACCCAATGTATTATTGCAGACTGTGAATTCTTCAAACAACTCTCAGTTGTCTACTTTCCATCTGACAAGAGAACTAGGTAAAAGAAACATGCATCCTCTGAGCACTGTTGAAGTAATAAATAATAATGCTGAGACACAGTGATAGATGGACCCTGGGAACTTCCCTATAAATGTCTTTAGATAAATGTGTTTGTGTCTCTGTTTGTTAAATACTTGCATGGCAATTTAAGTTACTCTCTTATACTGTGTAATTGGCAGCTTCGGAGTCTTTGCCTTTATGAAAATTGGCAGGCAGCACTTGCGTAGCTCATCTCCCCAGTCACTAGCATGCTGATTTTTGCCTATAACTCAGGCAGACGCCTCTTTCTGTCCTCCATTTCCTGTTGATATAACAAACAAATTACAGCTTTCCTTTCATATTTAAGGTGTTAAAACTTTTTGAGTACCACTGGGCATTCATGTGTGTTATTCTGATTGCTATTTTGGAAGCAGGTAGAAAGAACAATTTATTATTTGCTAATATTATAACTCAGGTATATACAGTAGGATTTTAAAACAATCTGGACATAATTATAACCTAAATCACAGTAACCTTTAACCAGTTATGGTTAAGAGTACTTAAACATGTAAATTGAAAAAGAGACAATTTGCTGAATATGTCAGACACAAAATGCAATATGACATTTTATTTCATAGTGCCAGGTTTAAAAGTCTGTATTCTATTTATTAAAAAGCTTTTTTAACCTTATGAAGCCTTAGTGAGTATATATAATATTTAATATGATATCAATTTCAAATCAACCATATTTACAATTACCATATAAATTACATAAAACTTGACATGATTTCTATTTGCTTGACATGTAGCCCTTGCTTATTCAAACTATAGTAATTCATGAAATATCCAAAAGTTATCTCATAATTTTATATGTGATATATCATGATCACATAGGAAAAGAGGTTTAACTTTAAGATACTACCTTGAAAGGTAGTATGAACATCTTTCTCTTTTTGCCAGGAGTCAAAGAATCATTTCTTTTATGGAACAATACCAGGAGTTTCAGTGATTGGATGGATGAATGGTTCCCTTCATAAAGGATATGACTTGACTTCTGACTGTATGCATTGTAATCCACAGAACCTATCTAAGACATGGTTCAAGTGGTTACTAATAACTCATTTAATATCTGCTGTTAATGTCACATACTGTGGTAGGTGGTGGGAATGCCTCCTGAAATGGTCTACTTTAAAGTCTCAAGGTGCTACTAATTTTCAGAACAGACTGAAACATTGACAATGGGGTATAGATGTTTTAATGCAACACCAAAAGATTACATCTGATAAGTTGAAGGGCCTAAAATATAAATATAAATTAATTAAGCCACCAAATGGGGATTACAAAGGACTGTTCTGTAAATTACACAATAATGGTATACTATACATATCAGCTGAGTTTCCAGTTGTTTCATGATGTGTGAATTGAAACACTGATCATGGTAGGCTGAGGTCAGATGAGAGTATAGAGGAAAAAAACTGTTATAGATGTAGCAGAATTTTTCAGGAAGACAAACCATGAACACTAAAGAACAAAAAGTTATTTAAAAAGATGGGAAAAATCTGAGTTGTATTGGTCTTTGTATTGAATGACTCTTGCAAACACGAACCCAAAAATAATATGCAAAATGTATGCTAAGTGGATTATTTTACATATTTTACCAGAAAAGTAAAAAGAAGCCAATTCTATCTGACCATTACATACCACCCAGTGTGTGGTGGTGTTATTGGCTTGGCTACAGGTAAATGCCAGTACGAATATCTGGAAAGTCTAAAGCAGAAAGCACTCTGAACAAAGCAACTAAAATTACTTTCTAACTGAAAAATACTTTCTATGTTGTGCAGCAGAAGTTTTGTTTAGCTAGTTTTTATAATATGAGGTCATTTGAAAATAGAATGTGCTGGCACACTTTTGTTTTATTTGGAATTGCCATCATGGTGTCTAAAATGTTTTAAAATAATTCATCTTTTTATAATGTTCAAAATACAGTTTGGGTCAGCTTTGCAACATTGATTTCCTTAGCAAACAGATTTGTATAGTAAATAAGAAGCAAAAATTCATCCAACTATGTTGTTATTGATTGTTTTACATTCTGAATTTGTTAGGCCCAAATTTCTCAAATTTGATTTTATTTATGCCAACTAACAAAATGATTTTTGTGAAATCTAAAATGTTTACCTTTTAAAAAATTTAATTTTGAAAATCTATTTTTTAAAATATAGCACATGAACATTAATCAAAAGAGAAAACTGTGGATATACTGTGAACACTATGTCTCTCTTGGCCACTTTCATCTGCCTCCTAAGAAAATATCACTGTTTTTCCTCACTTTTTATATTTTATTTTATTTTTATTTTTTAAAGAGCCAAGCTTTTTTTAAAGATTTTATTTATTTATTTTAGAGAGGAGGAGGGAGGGAGAAAGAGAGGGAGAGAAACATCAATGTGCAGTTGCCTCTCATGTGTCTCTTGTTGGGGACCTGGCCTGCAACTAAGGCATGTGCTCTGACTGGGAATCAAACTAGCGACCCTTTGGTTTGTAGGCCATCACTCAATCCACTGAGCCACACCAGCCAGGGCACACTTTTTACATTTAAATAATCCTCAATCTAATGGAAGCTTCCATCCTCTCTATTTTATTGAATATAATTTATTACTAAGCATATTATGAGCAATAAAAGAGGTTAATTGCAGTGAGACTTACATAACATTTTCAACAACAAAAAAGAAAGAAAAGAATAATACCTTTGAGGGAAATACCATATAAACTCATTCTCTTTGGGTACCTGTGCCCACAATGATCTATAATTATTATTATTTTCCTTCCTAAGATTTACTTTTATTTGTTCCTATTTTAAAACAGATTTCTGCTAAGTCCCATAAAATTTTGGTTTTTGTTTTTGGACTTCTCTGTATTTTTAAAGAATTTTTATGAGTTTATTTGAGCCAAACTGCAACAACTGCCAGGAGGCAAAATCTCAAGGGCTTGAGAAAATGCTTCAGAAAATGGCAATTTTACCACTTATTTTACACATCAGAACCAAAGGTGAAGATATAAGGTGGTTACAAGAAATCCATTGGTGATAGATTAGAGAGGTGAGGAAAAGCTAAGCTGGGAAATCTCTGGGGCTGGATTGAAAGTAAAAGGAATAGACATGTACTTCTTTTCCATAGGTAGGTATAGGATAGATAATAGTTAACATTTATAAACAATCACAACTATGCCTAGTTCTTAAAATAAAGACCAAATGGTATTTCTCTCTCTCTTTTGCCTAACACACAAGTAAAGAACATATTGTTTAATAAAAGTTAATTTGAAGCCCTGGCTGGCATAGCTCAGTGGATTGAGTGTGGGCTGCGAACCAAAGCATCACAGGTTCAATTCCCAGTCAGGGTACACCCCTGGGTCGCAGGCCAGTGGGGGCCACATGAGAGGTAACCACATGTTGATGTTTCTCTCTCTCTCTTTCTCCCTCCCTTTCCCTCTCTAAAAATAAATAAATAAAATCTTTTTAAAAAAGTCAATTTGAAAATATACACTTTTATTTTCTATGTAACACTTATCAACATTTACTGTATATTTTACATTTTTAAAAGTCAACTGTAAATGTAAGTTACAATAGGACAAGAAAGAGTATTTTGTTCACTCCGGTATCACTGCTGCTTTAAACACTGCCTAGTCCATAGAGGTGTTCTGTGCATGGAGTAAATGGAAAAATAAACAAATTTTTAAAATTGTTTTATTTTTTAAGCAATTCAAGGGAATATTCAAAGCACAACTTTAATTTGTATTCCATTATTTTTAGATATTAATCAAAATTAGGCTCATATAAAATTATATCTAGTTTATAATTAATTTATATTTTCAGTTAGTTGTGTAATATACAAGGCAAATATAATGCCTGTGGGAAAAGATGTCTTGTGAAGGTCTGAAGACAACTATAATTTTTAATTATTTTGTCTATATTTAATATGTGTGCTTGTGTATATATAACCAGTAGATCCTGAGATATAGATTTTCTCTTTATCAGGTTTAAAATATCACATACTGATCATAGCAGGTAATTTAATAGTGTCATTGTCCTCATTATCCAAACCCAAAGTCTTAGAGTTTGCTTTCATGTCTGTTTTGTGTCTTCTTAATACATAACACATTTGGTTGATTCTCTTGGCACTGAAAAAATTATTCATTCATTCATTTGGGAACTGGCATTGTTTTCTCTGAAATTTCCATTGAATTAATATTCTTATCTCATCACCATGTTTTTAGCTTTATTATAAGTTATTTTGCCTTTATATTAGCTGGTTGTATGAATATCTGTTGTTCTACATAAAATTAGTGTGTGTGTATGTTTCACTAGGCATTATGCATCCTCTTATGTAAAGTAGGTGCTTAATCAGTGTTCACTAAGTTGAGTTTATACTTCATATCTGGGTCAGTTAACTTTCATTTGTGGTTAATCATGTCATTAGTTTTACAAACAACAAAATATTTCTGGAAACTTCTGATGGAAACTTTGATTACCCTATTTGTCACTAAGGGTGGAAGGTTCTGAAAATTATTTTCCTAAATATCCTAAAATATATTTTACTATTTATTGAAAATCTTGGTATGATGTTCCCATTTTTATTTCAAATACAGGTTCAGTCAGAGCAGTAATGATAGATGTGACCAAATTTAGAATAGAATTTCATGGATTATTGAAGAAATTGTGACTTAATAGGGTTGTCCTAATAAAGCAAAGACCTTTCTATTTAAGGTTTTCAATTCTAACTTCATGGGTCTTTTGTTTTGTTATTCCAAAGGAAATTTTTTCTAAAATGTTCATTTTATGATACGCACTCTAAGTAGATTCACTACTACAAAAAAAAAAAGAAAGTAGGCCTTGGCTGGTGTGACTCAGTTAGCTGGAGCATTTTCTTGTAACTGAAATGTTGTGGGTTCAATTCTCTGGCAGAGCACATACCTAGATTGTGGCTTCAGTCCCTGGTCCAAGCAGGGCCACGTGTGACCCATGGTCCAAACACATGCCAGTCATCCCCAGTACTTGTGCATTTGGGAGGCAACCAATTGATTCTTCTCTTGCATTGATGTCCCTCTCTCTCTAAAAGCAATGAAAGAAAATGTTCTTGGGTGAGGATAAAAAAAATTAAAGCACTATGTCTTCTTTATTTTTCTTTTACATGTATAATCCCAATGAAAGATAAAGTCATTATATGTTTTCTTTGAAAATAAAGACAAATTTCTTCTCCTTCACTTTTAATTTAGCTTGAGGTGAACTTCTGGTTAATGTCCCACTAACAGCGGTTGATCCCACAAGTGTAAAGGCCTTCACACTGACCACTGTATGTTCTTGGTTCTTCAGGAAGATAGTTGGTTCAGGGTAAAGCTGCCTATTGAGTAGAATGGCCTTTGGTTCATTAAATGGTAGAATTTGCATAAAGAAAAAGTAGTGATTTTTTTCCTTTGCATACATTTAAAACTCTATATGCAAATTTCTTCAGTAACTTGTGTTTTACAAATTATTTTCCTCATATATAATGCCATTTAAGTGCTAAAAGTGTTCTTTTATAATACAATTTTTTATAATATAAAAAACCATGGATAGCTTTTACTGTATTAATGCTTGACCATTCCTTCTACAGATATTGTTTGAAATTATTCCTGTTGCCTGATAATGTTATGTAATATTTGTTTTTAGGGGGATAGTTCCTATGTGAAAGATCGTTGGTGTGTTTTTGATGGATTTATGGTCTTTTGCCTTTGGGTTTCATTGGTGTTGCAGGTAATTAAAAACTTTTAAATTACAAGGGGATATTTTCCAAAATTTGTGTTGAAAATCTAACTAGATATATTAAATAATATATAATTTGTCACTGTGTACTTTTCTACAACATTCTGTTATTTTAAATGTTGGATAAAAACCTAATATTTTAATCATTGTCAATCACATTTGTGAATTATTTCTCAAGCAGAAATGAAAGTCAGTAAAATAGGAAATTATTTTTTATTGAGCATATATAAAAATATATGCATTGAAATAAAGGAAAGAATATGGGTGAGACTTCAGTATTTATAGAATAAAAAAATGAATTTAAAAACTAAAATTCCAGTCTTTTATGTGACTGAATCTTCACTAAAAACAGCTAATATAGATAGATAGATAGATAGATACATTGAGATAGATACTAGTCTACATAAAATACTATATTTCAAGTGGAAAATACCTTACTATGAGAAATGGGGGCCCCATATTAAAAAGGTCTAAAGGAGGAATTTTGTTTGAAAATGGTAGAATTCATTCCATGCATTCAGTCAGTCTTAATTTTGCATTTAATTCAGGTAAAGTTACTATATTCTTCATGAATACATTCATAATAAAAGAAATCCACAGTTAATTCTACATACTTATCCATAGTGCTTATTGATGGCTTTATTTTTATAAAGCTCACTTATACAGTTGTCTAATTTATCCTGCATAGTAATTTCTTCTTTTTTTATTTAATAACTATTATATAACTGACAAACATTTTCTAATTATTACTTTGCCTCTTCATAAATGTTATAATTCCTTCCCACATTTTTTCATATTTCTAACCCTGTCTCCATTACTTCAGTTTCTACATATTCAAAAAGTTCTGCCAAAGAGCATGATTAATGAGGAAGACTTTGCACACTTTTTCTATATTCTAAGTTGGTACTTAGAATATAGAAATGAACAAGATTAATGGCACTTTTGTTAGTTTATGTATTTGTTCCTCTTAAGAGAGCTATAGCTTCAAAATGTTCTCAAAAGACAATTGATTTAAATAGAAAATAATATAAGGCAAAATTCACAGGACAGGGTGCAGCTCCTGATGCTGTCTGTATATGCCATGTCTACAAACCATGCTAACAGAAAGTCTAAACTTGTTAAATTTACAGGTATTTGAAATTGCTGATATAGTTGATCAGATGTCACCTTGGGGCATGTTGCGGATCCCAAGGCCACTAATTATGATCCGAGCATTCCGAATTTATTTCCGATTTGAACTACCAAGGACCAGAATTACAAATATTTTAAAGTAAGGACTGTTTTTACATGCGTTAAAGGGGAAAGTTTATGACTTTTTTTTTTTTGCTTGTTTTACCTATTTTACCTGTTTTTTTTTCCCCCTAGGCGATCAGGAGAACAAATATGGAGTGTTTCAATTTTTCTACTTTTCTTTCTGCTTCTTTATGGAATTTTAGGTGTTCAGATGTTTGGAACATTTACCTTTCACTGTGTAGTAAATGACACAAAACCAGGGTAAGTTTCTCTATTAGCTGCATTTTAATCTAGGTGATTAACAAGGATGTTTTTGCAATTTTCATGAGAAGAACTTCTGTAGCTAAATTTTTAAGAAGTTATTTATGTACTCTCTATTCTTTATTCTCTACTTATTCAAAATTATTTTGTCCAGTTTTTAAAGACACATATTAAGGGCAAGGGTTCAAAACAAGCCAGACTGAAAACAATGTAACCACTTGGGAAAGCAGATTAAGAGAGAAAGAGGGAAGGATTTTCAGGAACAACTATAAAGGACACATGGACAAACCAAGGCAGGAGGGTGGAAGCAAGGGAGGGAGGTGGGTTTGGCTGAAGTCGGTGTGGGGGAATCATGGGGGGTAAACTCAGACAACTATAACTGAACAAAATAAAATAATTAAAAAAAAAAGAAACAAGACTGGGCATGAACTGATCATTATTGAAGTTGTATAATGGATACCTGGGGGTTTATTATATTATTTTGTCCATTTAACATTTTTTGTAACACAATGTGTTTCTTAAAAAAAAATGAGTAGTGTAGGAAATGGTGATGCCAAACAACTTATATGCATGACCCATCAATATTAACTAAGGGGGGAATGGTGGAGGGAGGCAAATGGAGAAAAAGTGGGACAACTGTAATAGCATAATCAATAAAATATATTTTTAAAAATATAAGCAAAGGAAAAAATAAAAAAGGGAAAATCATTAAAAATAATAAAATAAAAAGATTACATATTCTGTTATTCCATTTATATAAAATTTTAGAAAACACAATCCTTTCAATAATGAAAGGAAAGCAGTGTTTTCCTGGGGATGAGTGTTGGGATTTAAAATGGATAACCACCCGGGAATCTTTGGGCTTGATCAATATGTTCATTATCTTGACTATGGTTCTGTACATATTTCAAAGTTTATTGAATTGTACATTTTAATATAGGGTGGAACAAAAGTAGGTTTACAGTTCGTATGGAAAATTATATAATAATTAATAAATAATAATACAAGAATAAACTGTTTTCTGTAGTCACAACTGTTAACCTATTTTTGCCCCACCCTATGTATACAGTTTATTATATGTTAAGTACACTTTACTAAAACTAATTGGAAATGTTTTAGTGTGAAATAGAAATTGAATTTTCTTCATACAGTTATTTGTCCTAGCACTGTTTATTGTGTGCTATTAACTGCTGAATTTGATGTTACCTTTCTCATTAATGAATTCCCTGTCTATATTTGGATCTGTACCTATGGTTGCTATTGCTTGATTGATCTATCTGACTATCTCCACATCAATATCACTATCTGGCACACATCTAAATTACAACCTGGCTTTATACATAGGGACACATTTCCAGTTTCCAGACTTACATAGACTTAGACTTCTCTCTTCTGCCTCGTGTGCCAGTAAAACCCAAACTCCTGAATACTGGATAATTAGCTCTTATTCATAACACCATTTTGCCAACTCGTGTACTTCCTTCCCTCCAGTTTTTAATTCCTTGTTATGTTTTGACATTTTGGAATGTGTTTTTCTTTCTTGTGAGCCTGAAGTTTTTTAAAGTTATCATTTATCCAGCAGCTCTAGTTTGTAGTGGAAGGAGTGGAATTTAATGTAGCCCATCTTGCCAAAACTAACACACTGGCACTCATAGCAATCTTTTTCTATTTTCCTCATTACAGTGTGAGGGCCTTAAGGACACATACAGCAAAAAGTGGAGAATGTTCATTTTCTTACTGCCAGTGTCTAGTATCCTAGCACAGAATAATTACTTAGTAGCTATTTATTGAAAGCATGGTTCATAAAGAAGAGGAAATTTAAAATAAAAACAAAGGAAAGCAAGTTGCTAAAGGAAAAAAAGTAGAAATGATTAAAACATTGAAAAGCAATGTTAACATTAGAAAAAAGCAATAGACTGGTACAAACACAGGGTAGGAAATTTAAAGGAAGTGGTAAGGGAGTTACCCACTGTGTGGGTGACAGAAGAGACAAATGTGTGAACAAACCTGTAGGCAGTTTTTTTAAAAACTGTGTGTAGGCTTTAGAATATGTCTAGATTGTTCCATGAATGAATATGAAGATGGAAAATGATGTTTTGTGGGTGGGAGACAATAGACACAGAGGTGAACAGAGCTTCAGGATAAAAAAGCAACTGTGTTATAGCAGCAGTGAGTTCAGGAAGCTGATTTAAAGTTGCCAGTTCATTGAAAACCAAGTCAGAATGTGAGAATTCTAAAACTTGTTAACACAGCTAGAAGATCAGGTATCATGCTGAGAAGCTATAATTTGACACATAAAGTATGATACCAATTGAGAATATATACTTGAGTAACTTCTGAACTCACAGCCCTTAAATAACTTTGGCTACATACTCTTTCCCAGCTCCATACTACACTCGGCATAAAGAAATACATGTCTTTGAAAAAAATATTAAAAGACCTTTTGTATTCTGAATATTAGCTTCATTCCATTACTTTATCCTAAAATGGCCTTCACTTTGAAAAATTTCATAAATGCTGTCAGAATTTTCAGTTAATCAAGACATAGCAGTTATGAATGAATGTCTACATTTTCTCATATTTGTAAAATCTGCCCAATAGCATTATGTACATACACATATATTTTGCCTTCTATTTATGTGTTTCTTAGTTTATTATTTGAGGAGAAAATTCATAACTAACCATATAGTAGAAGTGTTGCTCATAAAATATTTTTATAAATTTGATGGTCTTTTTCAAGGACCAATGATTTATACAATTTTTCCTATAATTTTAAGTTCAGTAGAAGGTGAGTTTTGAAGTCTCACTCATAAGCAGAAAAATTGTCAATAGCAGGTTATCATTATTTCCAGCCCAGACATAAACATATCTATTTTTAAAGGACTAAAAAAATGTCCAAAACCAAAATGATATGCATAAAAATCCCACTGAAATGTTTTCAACATTTTTGTTTCCTTTTGTTGCTTATTAACTAGAAATTTCCCATAAACTTCACTGAGTCAGAAGTTAAGCTACAGTATGGTGGTTCTGTGTACAGCAATCAATGTTGCCTGTGGTGTCGTGACCTCAATTCTCTTAATTGTTGTCCTTTAACAAGTGTTCCACTTTCTGCTTAATTGATTTGCATGCAGTATACCCAAATATTGGGAGAAGTTTCAGGCAGAGGGGTGTCTATTCAGAAGCCTGTAGATGCTGGATTTCACGGCTGACCTCTGGAATTAATGGTTATGTTTCATCTGTGAGGCAAACAGGATGAATACAGAACAACTCAAAACACAGTTGTGCTTTTAAATGGAGTGATTTCTTTTAAAACAGATGGAAGGGAATCTTAGCTATGTCCTCGCTAGCGTTACTAGTGAAACTATAGATTCTTCTCCAGTAATGAATGGTGACCCTGGGGCAGTATGGAACAAGTAATGATATTTGACTAAGCAGAGCAGTTCATAAGCTAAAGAAAGTTGAGAAGAGCAATGGCCTATGGCAGAAACAGGTATGCAAATTGCCAGTGTGATGGCGGAGATCTCCCTTAGGCTTAAAGAGGGAATTTTAAAAATGACCTGGTAGGTGAAATAGAAAGAATGAAAACTTACCTGATATCTTATTATCATTCTTTAGAAAGGAGAGAAATTTATTCATAGCTGAGTATGAGATAATGAAATATTTTTCCCAAGTGTGAGATAATGAAAAAAACTTTAAGGTAAGTTAACATTTACTATATAAAAGTATATGTAGTATACTTTAATACTCTTAGTATAGTATAGTATATGAAAAATTTTATTATACAGAGAGCATGATTTAACCAGAAGTTCAGGTAAATATTTTTGATGGTTAGACCATTAGCTCTAAGACTCAGAAGTATGGGACCACACATCACAAATGTCCAGAACAATCCTGGTATATCTCTGTTATTTCAGAGTAATTACTAATAGTTTCTGTTTTCATCTGAGGAGAGTCTCAGTATAGACAAAACATTCTATGGTCACCCTGACCAGGCTTATAGGGCTTGTCGTCATTTTATAAAATCACTAAGACTTAGACTAGAGACAATGTAAAATTAGGTTTTTGGCAGTTTTTTATTTCTGGTCCAAATAAAAGTTTACTCTTTAAGAAGTTGAAAATAAATAAATTATATTATAAGTTATATTTATATAATAATGAGTTTTTTAAATAAGAAAGTCAGAAAAATTAACAACAGAAGCAGTAGAATTTAGAATATTAATTTTTTTAAAGATTATTTATTTATTTATTTATTTTTTTTTTAGAGAGGGAAGGGAGGGAGATAGAGAGAGAGAGACAGAGAAACTTCAATGTGCGGTTGCTGGGGGTTATGGCCTGCAACCCAGGCATGTACCCTGGCTGGGAATCGAACCTGGGACACTTTGGCTCCCAGCCCGCGCTCAGTCCACTGAGCTATGCCAGCCAGGGCTAGAATATTAAATTTTAATTAATGGACATGATCAGGGAAGAATTTCATAGAATATGTAAAATTGTAATTGCCTCCAATTTTTGCAAAGGTCTATAAAATCTTTTTTAAAATTTTTTTATTGTTCAATTACAGTTGTCTCCCCTTTTCCCCCATTACTCTCTCCTGCCCACCCAACATCCACATTCAGTCCTCCTCACCATTGTCCTTGTCCATGAGTCCTTTATACATGTTATATTTAAACTTCCTTTGAAAGGATGAAGAGTGACTGCTACATTTAATTTATAGGATTCATGCAGAGATATCTCCCAAGTGGAAGACATAAGAACAAACTTGGACAAATGCATAGTGGAAACATTTTCTTTAAAGTATTTAAATAAGAAATGAAAAATACTTTGATAGTGCATATAGATTTTTAATTAAATTAGTAGCAACATATGTGGAAAATTTTTTATACCTGAGATATTTTGCTTATATAACTGATTTTAGAACACTCTGAAAGGAATTATTTTCCTCATTTTTCATGAGGATACCATCCTGAAGAGGTTAAATAATATGTTGTGTGATAAGTGAGAGAGCCAGGATTTGAACTCATACTAATTTGCGAGTCCATGTCCATGTCCAATGTTTGTTCTGCCATTTGAGCAATTTCTTCAATATTCTAATCCCAAATTCATAAACCTATATATACACACAGATCAAAAGCAGATGAATATACAAAAACTTTTTATAATATGTCATAGAGAAAATCAATGTCCATATTACATCTGGTTTCTATCCCTATTAGATGTGATATTTCAGGGGATTCAGTTTCATCTGAGTCTATGAAATAGCGATATGTAATATATTTGTATTACTCCATATATCTCTTTTAAAATTATGCTTATCCATCTCTAAGATGGACACAGAAAATAGTGTGGTGAAGAGGGGTTGCGGGGTAAAGGTGGGCAAAGAGGGAAAAGTGGGAGACATCTGTAATAGTGTCAACAAAAAAATTGTGGACCACTTGAGTCACCAGTTAAATCAACCTTTTAGTATGATAATTAAAAAGAAATTAAACATAAGAAAATATTTCAGAGTAATCTGAATTTCTATATAAAAATTAATGCCAGCATGATTTCTGCTAAAATAGTGAAAACATTTGTTAGTCTTTAGTATGATAAAACCCTACAACTTGAAAAAGGATCTAAAATTGATTTTTTTATCAATTACAATATAGCACTTCTTTTGATCTTTTGTTTACTTCCTCCAAAAAGGATAAGAAAATAAGATAGGTCACTAGTTTCTTATATAAGTGCTAAATAACATTTATTGAACAATTGATATAGGTTATTTTCTTATTTAATACTTATAACAATCAGATAAGTTATGTTCTTTTTTTATACTCTTACCTTACAGCCAAGGTAATTGAAGCTCAAGAAGGTCATATTAGATGTCCAAGGTGAAACAGCTGTGACAAAAGCAGAATTTAAGCCCTGTTCTCTATGACACCAATTTCTAGGCTTTTAAATATTCAGCTGTAATTTGGTTAAAATGTACAAAATTATCTTCAATGAATGTATCCAAAATATTTGAATAAAATGTTCAGTTACAAGGAGAGCATGATTAGGAGAGAAGTTCTAAACAGGGCATATGAGTAAATGGTTAATGTTGCATATTTTAGGGCTAAAATCTGAAATGATGTATTGGAACTTCTGAATGTACTATGTGACTGTGAAGTTGGAGCCCTGCCAATTCAGTTCCTCTCAATAATGTTCATTGTAGTTGTAGAAATCATATAGTATCCTTTGGATATCTCAGGTTCAACCTGGCCAGCCTGCTCTACTCCTATCCCTTCATAGAAGCCACAGTAACATTCAATGACTGTAGCAGCACTAGCAGCACATTTTGAGAATTCATTTCTAGGATGATATCTCTGTGGTAGAGAAAATTACCTGGGGAATGTGGTGAGTATGTGGACACCAAACCCTATCTGTGGATTTGTATTTGTAAGGCTGAGTTTGTTAGAATCTGACCTGTAATGTGATTTAAAACCTTAAGTTTTATCTTAGAATTCACGAAGATACATTGTAGAGTAGAACTCCAAATTTGCATGGCTTTTTAAAAGATAAAATCTGAAGTCTTCAAGGAATGTTAAGCTTTTAGCTAATTGCTATGGCTCTCTCTACCTGGGGGTGAACAGAGTTTCCTCTTCCCTTACAGCTATTTCCCTAATAATGTCTAAGTAGTATCAGTGGCAATTAGAGTCTCTTGCGAAGAAGCAGGTTTTTTCATGTGTTCCTGGAACTGCAGGGCAATCATCTCAGTTTTTTCAATTCATTCAGTGACTCACCTATTTTTAGGTTTAGTGATTGGATTGGACAAATGCACTTCATGGTTGACTTCTAGAGACAGGAGTTTTGGCACTTTCTAAATTCCCCCTGGCTTTCACTTTCTTTTACATTTTATTCTTTTTACTTCATTTTATTTTTCAACTGCAGTTTACATTAAATAATATTTTGCATTAGTTTCAGGCATATGGCATAAGTAAATAAACAAAATTGTAACAGACTTATAGAGAAAAGACATGGTTGCTAGATGCGAGGTGGGTTTGGCGGACTGGGTGAAGAAGATAAGGGATTAAGAAGTACACATTGGTATTTACAAAATAGTCGTGGGAATGTAAAATACAGCTTAGGAAATAGAGTCAATAATATTGTAATAACTATTCAGGGTGCCAAGGGTACTGGAAATATCCCGAACATTTTGTAAATTATGATTGGCCTTCACTTTTAATGTAACTACATGTTCTTACCATTGTGGAGCCTGTGGCTTCATTTGACTATCTCCAAAACATGGAAGCCTGTTAGGGTGAGAAAAATTGCTGCTCTTCAGCCATATACTCAGCCAAATCACATTTGACAAACACATATATTTTGATCTCTTAATAAATCACTTTATATTCATAATTGGTAATTCATAAAGTGATCCCATACATTGGGTATTCTGATCCTCATAAGAGAGGAGAGGAAACAGCTCCTTGCCACACATTAATTAATTGGTGAAATCACCATCTAAAGTCCTATATGCTGGGCCTCATATTCTGGTGGCTATTTTCCATTATGCCAACTCACTCCTTATAGATAACTCCTTGCCCTGGATCTTATAGTTCCTAAAGCAAAAAGAGTAGAATTATTGCTTGAGAAGCTCTTAGCCTAGATTTGAAATGTCAAGGGTAGTAGATTTGTATTTAAACCTCAAAACAGTTTTCACATTTTCAGTTTGGAACTAATCAGTGTTTCTTCTGTGTTCTGATAGTTTACTCTCCTAATACTCTTTTTGAATACATTCTTTGTCTCATTCTACCTCAGACACCAGTCTTTTGGCTGCTTTAATGTGAGTTGTCCCTTATCAATGTTGGCAAAATAGTGAGCAAAACAGTGAAGGAAGCAAACTTGGGGAAAATATATAATTAAAGATTATACAGATATAACAAAGTAAAATGACTAATACTTTTAAAAAATAAAATAGCATATTATTCAAATTTTGGTTTATGATGAATTCAGTTCTTTATGACTTTTACCTATCTAGCCCTTTAAGAAAGGATAAGAAAAAGGAAAAATTATATTAAAATAATCTGTTTAACAGTAAGGGAAATTTTTCTATTCGTTAGAAAATACGCCAGATTTACTTTATTAAAAGACCTGTATGTCAATATTATTTTCTGCTATTTTGGACTATTTATCTTGTCTTGTTGTCCACTCTAAAAGCCCAGGAAGAGTAATTAAAAGTTTTCAAAAATCAATAAATAGTTTCATCTCTGAGAATTCCAGAATGGGATTAATTTCCCAAAGTACCCAGCATTAGAACTCAGGCCAAGTCATAGGAGTTTTTAATTAATCCTGAAAGAGGAGATCAAATAGGAGTGAAAACAAAGCCAAATGGTTCTCTGGAGTAAACTTGAAAGGCAGGTAACAGCCAGAGGAAGTTCATTGCCAGCATGTGCAATGATAGGGTCAGTTCATGCCCTCCACTAACAGAGAGGCAGGCTATAACCTAAGGTATCACTATTCTCCCTGGTGTTAAGATTGTATATGTGTCCTTATTTTTTCCAACACCCAAATCTTTGAGTCTATAGTTTAAAAATTGTTTGGTACAGAAACAACTGCTTATTTACAACCCTGAGAAAAAAGCCTTGAATAGCTACAGACACGAATGAAAGAGTAAAAATGTTCTCTTTCTCTTCCTGCCCCCTTTCTTTCTGTCTCCTGTGCACACACAGGGTTTGTTATTTCCACTTTACAGGATGCTGTTGTGTCTCTGCCCTAGAACTAATGTCCGTTGATCCTTTAATAGTAAATCTAAGCATCAACAGTGCTGGAAGTTTTTCCCAATTTTACTCACTATTCATTGCTAGTAGTCATATGTGATGTTTCTGCTTTCTGTTTTTATAGCACCATGAGCATAGAGAGAGATTTTAAAGCATTTGTCATGCTCTACTGTAGGCATCACTTTTTTTTATTCTTTATCTCACAGTAGGCAGCAGTCTCTAAGTTTGAAATATCTTCTTAGTCACCTCTATTTTTAGCATGTTGTGTGGCATAGAATTGACCTATCAAAAATAATTATTTTGAGTGAAAGGCCAGACAAATGAAATAAAGTTATCCCACTAAGAATATGAGGGAAATGATTTCTAAAAAAGGCTGAATAAGTGTAGTTATGTTCATAAGTGACAGTAATTGCAAAAGGCCAACACTAAACGCATTGCAATAAACAGTGACAGCAGTTTGATATCAGTAGAGAAAGATGATGTCATGAGTAATGAAAAGAAAACTTGAACATAATGAATGTCTTGAGCTTTTGCATTTGATGCTGGTGAGTCTTATGGATAGATGAGGATAGGACACAATGGGGCACATGGTTTCACTCTAATCATTTACCTTTTCTTTTATATGAATGTACTATGAGGTCATTCTGGGAACTGGTTCTTAAATGGCTGCTCATTTTACAGATGAGGAAACTCAGGTTCAAATGGTTAAAGTGAATTGCCCAAGGTCATTAAGGTGGTTAATCACTGAAGTGAGATGATACTCCTGGTGTTCTAATATACTGGTTGATATTCTGTGCCATCAGCAATAATAATTAACTTAAATCATAAAACTCTAAAGCACTGAGAAGTTGTTTGGAGCTGTTATTAAACAATTTTAGCAACAAGCTGAGAATCTATTTTCTTTGGTCTCAAACTTTTACATACATTATTTGTAAATAAATATTTGGATAAGAATTTTCAAAAAACAGACATATTTAAATTAAAGTGTTTTGAAAAATAATTAACTGCTCTGAGAGTTTCTAGTACTCCTTTTAAATCATGGAAACTTCTACAGCCAGAAATGTAAAAAGTTGAAAAAACATGCCAATTTTTAGATATCATGTGAAAAAAAATTGTGTAAAAGCACTGGGTTTTAGCTGTTGAAGAGATTTTCTGTAGTTCCTTAATAAGTAAGTAAATAAATAAATAAATAAATCATAGATTTAAATAATGGTGAAAAGAAAAACACATTCATTCATTTACTCAGAAAATAATTATTAATGATTTATTATGTATTAGGGTTCTTCAGAGAAACATAATCAATAGGGTGTGTATATAGAGTGAAATGGATTTATTTTAAGGAATTGGCTCTTGAGATTATGGGGCTATCAATATCAAATTCTTCAGAGTAGACCAGCAAGATGGAAATTCTAGCAGGATTTGATATTGCACTCATTAATCAGTCCAGAGGTAGTCTGGAGATAGAATGCCTTCTTCTTTAGAGGACTTCAGTCTTTTTTTCTTAAGGCTTTCAAGTAATAGGATGAGGCCTACCCACATCATAAAGGGTAATCTGCTTTACTCAAAGTCTACTGATTTAAATGTTAATCACATCTAAAAACTACCTTCACAGCACTCTCCAGAGTGGTGTTTGACAAAACAACTGGGCACTACAGTTTAGTTTAGCTCACATATAAATTTAACCATCACAGACTATATGTCAGGGACTTTATGATAATGGAAGTTACTCTGGGGTACAGTCAAGTTTGGAAGACATCCAATGAATAAGTGACTGCATAAACTGAATTTTGCATATCCCAGGGGCCAGAAGTAAAAAATGTGGGCACTTTGAAAAGTTATAGCAGGAAGATCTAACCCATCTGATGGACTTAGGGTGACATTCAGGCTGAGAAAGTGACATTCAGGCTGGGCCTGCAGGCTAAAACATGAGGTTAACCAAGAGAGGATGGGAGGACAGATTCCTAAGCAGAGGACAAAGGCCTTGTAGTAAAAGAAACACACCAAGAGGTTAGAGAAGACCACCATGGTTATACACCAGGACCCATGGGATAAGAGGAGGAGCCAGATCCTTCAGTGTCTTGTAGGTCATATTTAAGATTTGTCATTGACAGACTTAATGTAAGACAGTGATGATGAGAAGTCTCTCTAGATGCTTTTGGACAAATGGATCAGAAAAGCCGAGTGGATGCAGGATGACCAGAGAGGAGGTTAGATAGGGTGCATGTGAGAGGTGGAAATGGAGAGAGTTGAATCAATCCAAAAGATGTTTTAAAGGATAGTTAGAGGAACATAATGACTAATTATAAGAGTTGATGGAGAAGTAGGTATTAGGGGTGATTCTAGTATTTCAAACTTGCTCAACCTTGGAGGATGGTGCTACGGTGAAATTTGATATGAGAGGGAATGTTGGTGAAAGAGTCAGAGTTCGGTATGGGATAAAGTAATTGTTACTTGTAGTGTAGCCAAATGGAGAGATATCATAGGTAGTTGGACATACAGCTCTGAGATGCTACAGTGTCACTTAGGACAAGAAAGAATTGAAACTTTGGAAGTGGACCTGATTGCAGAGGGAGAGAATATCATGAAAAAGACAAGAAGGCCAAGGACCAAGGTCAGAGCAACTCAATATTTATAAAGGTCCATTAAAGGTCCTGGCTAGTGTGGTTCAATGAATTGAGTGCTGGCCTGTGAACCAAAGGGCCACTGATTCAATTCTCATCCTAGGGCACATGCCTGGGTTGTAGGCCAGGTCCCCAGTGGGAGTCACACAACAGGTAACCACACACTGATATTTCTCTCCCTCCCTTCCCCTCTCTAAAACTAAATAAATAAAATATTAATTTTTGAAAAGGTCCATTGTAGGAAGAGGAGATGGAAAAGGAGAATGACCTCAGAAATCTGGACAAACGAAGCATTCTCAAAGCCAGCATCTCAGTGCATCCCTCTGAGCCTTTCTTCCATAGCCACGTCTTTCTCTATCACAATTGGAAAAGGTTTTCTATTTTTAAGGACTTGTGATAAGGTTTGACCCTCCTAGATAATCTAGGATAATCACCTAAGCTCAATATTTTTAGCCTTGTTCCCATTTGTAACTTTAATACTTTTTTTGCCTTGTAACATAAACTGTTCATAGGACATTAGAATGGGGACATTTTTAGGGCCTACTACCAAAACAACTATGCAGAGCACTGGTGAAAGGTCACAGAAGATGAAAACTAAAAATTTTCTAATTGGAAATAGCTCTTGTTCATTTCACATGGAAATGAACAAGGGCAATTCCAGTGGACTGTAGGTCACAAAAATGGGCTGACAAATTAAGTTAGGAAGAGTACAAGAACATAGTTTTTCCAAGGAATATGACTGAGTAATAAAAGCATGTTTGAAACCCACTTAAGCTTGCATGGATACTTATATGATTGGGAGCAGTATTGTCTACATTAGGACTTGGCTAGTTGCAACAATACTTTTACCCCTCTAATTCCAGAGAGCTTGTTCTACCATGAATATCTAAGGGGAAATGAACATGGAAATAATTAACATCAACAAATAAAAATAAAATCTGGAAGATTTCTTATTAAGAAAGTGAAACTAAGATAAATAATATATATTCTGAAACTCTTGACATTCATTTCCACTTTTAAAAAGTTATTAGCATGTGGTTTTAAATATATGTGTTCCAGAGCAATTAATCATCTAATAAATGTGTCTCTAAGAAGCATTTGCCAATAGCTTAATGTTGGCAAAAATAATGTTTCACATCTGCTGCCTCTGGAATCCAAAGATTTCATAATATCTGCGTTGGAGAGGATTGTGCTTAAAATGAGAACTGATGTTAATATGAAGGAAAAAAATGGAGTCAAAAAAGAAAATATACTCTATTATTTATAAATTAATGAAATCATAATCATGATAGTTGACAATTATTAATCGATTAACATATTTCCAGAAATGTTCTGGGAGTTATGCATAAGCTCATTGTACATTAGCTCATTTAATCATTAAAACACCACTACAAAGTTGGTGCAATTGTGAAAACTGAGGCAGTACATGCCAGGGCTAGGGTTTTAATTTATGCAGTTTACTAATAACAAACTATCAATAACAATAGGTATCGCCCAGCACTTACTGTCTACCAGGTACTCATTTTAAGTGTTCTACAGATGTAAACCATTACACCGTTCATCACAGCCTTATGAGGTTGGCATTCTCCTGCCCTCTCACTGAAGGGGAAACTGAGACACAGAGAGGTGACGTCTCAAATGTAACAGCGTGGCTAAACTAAAATTCACACGGCGAACTGGCTCCAGGGTCCAATTTCCTATCCAGATAGATGAAAGATGAGGGTTTTCTTAAGAAACTCTTTCATGTAGACTGTTTTCTCAGACATTGTTGCTATTGTCTTTTTAAACTATTAACAATGAAAAAAATTAATTTTGGTGGGCTAGTAAAATTTTCCCTCTCTGAACTTCATCTTACCTTCCTCAAGCATAAATAAAGTATTGGGTGATCTGTGAAGTTTCTCTCAGCTGTATAATTCTGTGAACAAAATGATTTTGGTATCACAGGCTAAATTCCTTCTATTCTTTGACAAGTATTTATTGTTGTGTTTTTACATGCCAGGATTTATGCTACAATTCATTGTTCTAATGAATACTAGTTATTTTTAGTAAGCACTTATTGAGTACTTATAAAATGCTAGGTGCTATTCTGAGTGAATTACTTGGTATATTTCTTTTAGTCTTCCCTTCTAATTATAATTACTATCCCTATTTTACTGGTATAAAAACTGAGCTTAGAAACATTTAGAACTTTAATCAAGTCACACAACCAGTATATGGCAGAGCTTTGGATCAAATCCAGCAAGTCTTACTCTGAAACTCTTAAGTCCAGTCTCCTTATTATCTTTTTCACATTATCTCCTTATTATCTTTTCACATATGTGATGTGTGGGTAGTACCACATTAGAAACATGGAATCAACCTTCAGCAAAAATGGATCATTTGGTCTACATATAAAAGTGTGAAATAAGGAGAAATAAGTCATGTGTCTGCCTAAAGCCATATCTTTCAAATGAAATTGTAATTTCCACAATTAGAGCTATTCCCTTAGGGTTTGTTTGTGTAGTGTATAGGAGCAGCTTAAAATGTGACTAGAGGTGGGCATGGGTAGGACAGGGGAAAGTGGTGGTGGGAAAATGGAGACAACTGTATTTGAACATTAATAAAAAAAGGAAAAATAAATGTGACTAGAGGAAACAGCTATTTAAACATTTATTCCCTGAGATGTATATACATATTTTCTCTCTTGCAGCTAATAGCATTCTGAAGGAATAAGCATGGGGGTCACCTGAGATGTGGGTGAGGCTTTTACAGCTTTATTTATTACTAAGACCTGGGCAAGGTATCACCAGGCATCGTGGGGTATGTGTATGTATAACACTGAATATGTGTATGTGGGTGGCCTCAAGCAGCTAAAGGATTGCACAGAGTTATGTATCAGACTCTAAAGAAAGACTTTTATAGCAGCCAATTGAATATTAGGGGCTATTAAAGAACAGAAATGTGACCCAATGAGTCTGCCTCAATTTGGCCATAAAGTGAGGGAACTGATACCACCCTAAGGTTGGTCCCTGTTTGGGAAATGCCTAGGAACATTTATGTAGTGGGAAATGACTTATAATAAATAAAATCATGGGTTTAGAAGGCTTATGAAATCATCTAGCCTAAACTTTGGCTTCTACACAGTCCCTATTAATTGTTTCAGATAGGTGCTATTTGAGGCCCATTTTTAAGGTCAACCCAGAAAGAGATTCCACAATCACTATTCAAGTGATTACCTGTACTCACTACCAAGAAAGCCATTACATACCTAAATCCTTTTACATCAACTTAATCTCCTACTTGTCCTCCAGAAAGATGAAAAAGGGTTATTATCACCATCCACCTTGAAAAACCTTAATATTTTTGGACCTATCATTAACTCACCCCATAATCTCCCTCTTTCTAATGTGATACCTTTAGTTCCTTCAATCTCATCTTATTTGTCTGGTTTCTTTCCAAACTGTACAACTGCCAAAACAGCAGAAGGCCAAGTGTCATTTATGAGACTCATAATATTTGTGCCATATGGCAAATATCTGTCATGCAATATTGATTAGAAGTAGAGAAGTAAAGTGTACACCCACAGTAGGATAAGGATTTTGTGAATAACAAGGAATTCCCAGATAAGTTAACATTTCTTGAAAATATGTAAGGAAATTTTTTCCTTTGCTTATCTGAATCTTGAACTTTGAAGACAAAAAATATAATGGTAATAATATTCTTATAAAGACCCATTGTCGGGATGAATCAGGTATCATTTGAGAATGTTTACTATGTCATTATTGTGATGAATACCATTTATGAATCACAAATCTTAAATCTGTGTCCATATACAGCAGTTATTAATGAAGAGTGATTACAGTATTCATTTTAATCATCACATACAATTGTTGAAATTGTCTAACCCTTTCACATGTCATTCACAGAAATGTGACGTGGAATAGTTTAGCTATCCCAGATACACACTGTTCACCAGAGCTAGAAGAAGGCTACCAGTGTCCACCAGGATTTAAATGCATGGACCTTGAAGATCTGGGACTTAGCAGGCAAGAGCTGGGCTACAGTGGCTTTAATGAGATAGGTCTGTCTTACTGGTAAAATATTTTCAGTTTCTATTTTACAATGTTTATGAAGTGGAGAGAATAGGTGTATAATTGATGTTTGAAGTTAAGACTGGCTATAGTATTTAAGAAACACAACTGCAAGTTTAAATTATATGTCTACATTTTAATATATTCTATCATATAATATGTAACATATAGTCTGTGTTTATGTATATTCACCAATGTCTGTAGAGAGTTAAGTATCTCTCTTTTTAGACTATTTTGATTCTTAATTATACCATTTAAAAATACTTGTTTTTTGAGCAAGGTTTAGGAGTTGTTGCTTCAAAGATAAACATGATGTGATTTCTTTTCACATTTTAACTATACCCAAGCAGTCAAGGTAAGTCTTAAATACCTGGAATGCTAGGCATTGATGAGCGCATGAGAATTGAAAAAGAATCCTGAAACAGAAGGCAGCAATCAAATACTTAATGAATATGTACCAACTATATAATGGCTGTTAGAGAAATGCTTGTATGGGGATATAATATGTTTAAATGTGTAGATTTATTTGTGACTTGTCCTATTAAATCCTGGGATGTATACCATTCACACAGTAATGAAAGGACTTAGTAGCTGCCATTTAGTTGATATCATTGCATTTGTTATAATTCCATGAAAATTACACATAGTTCTTCTTTAAAGAAAACAACCATGGAACTCTAAACAATTATTTTACGCTTTGAGAATGTGTATCATCTAAGGCTGCTGTGACAAAATACCATAGACTGGGTGGCGTAAACAATATAAATTTATTACTTTCCCATCTGGAGGCTGGAAACCTGAGATCTGTGTGCCAGTATATTTAGTGCTGGTAAAACACCCTCCTTTTCCTTGCTTGTAGATTTCTGTCTTTTTGCTCTGTTCTTATGTGGAGTGGGTGGGAATGAGGGAGGAGAGAGAGAGAGAGAAAATTCCCTGGTCTCTTCTTGTTACATAACAGACTGGGGGGAGGGCGGTGAACAATATACTATTACCAAATGGACTCCCCTTTCTGCTCCTGGGCACCCCCCTACCAGGTTCGCCTTGCCTGCCACCAAGGAGTGACATCTCTCAATGCCAGCAGTTGGTGAAAAAGAAAGGGATTATTTATTTAAAAAGTTATACAGACTTAAAGTAATGGCTTAATGTCTTCATTAAAATACTAAAGTCCTTTAGAATACCCACAAATGCACACAGTCCTTCCTTCTCCCTCTGCCAAGTCTGGGATACCATATCTCAGGAAAAGAAATAGAAGTCCATGGCTCAGGTAGCCCCTCGGTTCCCAGCACCATCAGCTGTGTTGCGGCCAGGATCTCCAGTTAATCCCAAACCATGTGGCACCTTTCATGGCCCACCAGCAAAACTCCTTTCACCTCTTTTGTTCCCAGCAAGGTCTCTCCTGCTTCCTAAGCCATGTGGCAAAAAGGAGCACCCCAAAGCCGCATGGTCCTAACTATTGCTGACCAAAGCCGTGTGGTCCCAACTTGGCATGGCTACAGCCCCTGGGTTTAAATCCCAGCACCAATCTTCCTCTGCAGCACCATCTCTTACTCCTCCCACAATCAGTTACACCTGCCAGCATTCCCGTATTTTTCAGCTTTTCTGGGCTGCCATAGTAAGTCTGGGCATTCCTGGCCCCATGGTGTGGAGCCAGTCATTTCCAAGCTCTCATGCAGGCGCTATAACCAGAAGGAGTTGCCTCCCAGTTACATCATAGGTTGAAGTCACTCCCTGGCTCAAAGCATGACCACAGCTATTTAGCATATCCATGAAACCAGTTAAAAGTTATAGTATGTTAAATGACCATGCCAGAGGTTAGCTGCAAAACTGTTGCTATGCAAAACAACTTTTAATTGCCTCGCTCCATTTGTCCCATCCCCCAGCTAAGACTTGTGGGAGTGAGGACATCTTATATATATACTTTTTTAATATTTCCTGGACACCCTGAGTTCTGGACCCCATTATGCTGGGGACTGCCCTGCCTGGTTTCAGGAGCTGTAACCGCCCATGGCTAAGGCTGAGAGACCTCCGGACCAGGAAACATGCAGGAGACAAGCTTATCTCCCTGACTGGAGCGCCGCCTCCTCCTTGTCCGGCCCCCATTGCTTGGTTGGTTAGCCAATGATGGGTAACATTCCTCACAGGAGGATGGACTTTAGCCAGGCATGATCACATGGGAAGGCCCTCAGGGAAGGATTTGGGGGGCGGTGGAAAATGGAGGTAATCGCCCCTCGCCCCTTGGCTTTGACAAAGCCTGGGTCCTCACTCTGCCTATGAGAAGTCTCAAACCTCTCTGCTGCCTTGTCTCCTCTGCCTGATTCAAGCCTGTAACAATGACAAGGGGTGGTGCAGCTCTATGCTAGAAAGCAGCAGGATTTCCAGGGTAATCGGGCCTGAAGCAAAAGGAATATGTGAAATCCTATGAAACCTGCTTTGCTGAAGATGCTCTTAATTAGATTATGAAGGCCCTGGCAGGAAATGAATTTAGCCCCTCAAGTCCTGTAGTTTTTTAGGTGATAAGACCCCAACTCAGTGAGAGCCCTTTTTAGCTCTTTGAACATTATCTATTTGATCCTAACTGTCAGACAATGATTAATGAACTTTACCTGTATTCCTGTGCAAATGAAAAGCCAATAAAAACCCAGTGAAGGGAAGGATCGAAGCACTCTCATTTGAGAGAGTGGCCAGGCTGCTCCGAGGCACACTCCCCCTGAGAGGGTAGCCGGGCCATCCCTTTTCCTCCACACAGGAATCGGTAGTCCATGTGAATGTCTCATGTCTCATCCATGAAGCTGCAGACACTGCAGGCCAGTGTCTGCGTCACCATTACAAATCCCTATTTGAGGGCCCCCTGGCTGCACCCTGTATCATTCCTGTAAGAGCACTAGTCTCATCATGAGAATGATACCCTCATGACCTCATCTAAACAAATCACCTCCTGAAGGCCCCACCTCCTGATACCATCACATTGGGTGTTAGGGTTTCAAATGTGATTTGGTAGGGTGGTACATACATTTAGTCCTAACGGAATTATTATTGGAATCATTTGAAAATAAATTTTTTTCTTAAAGTTTCAAGACCCAGGTATGTTAAAAGGAGTTCTAAACACTTTTTACCCATGGCCTAAAAGAAAAACCTTTCAATGTATAACAGTACAGTTGTTGTACTTTTGGAAGCCAAATGAATTTCCTGACTTTTATTGTGGCTTTACATCTCAATGGTTCTGCTGGACCTGGGATTTCATTCAAAGTCAGGGAAGAGGGCAGCAGTCCCTGTCAACTCTGGACTGCTACAAATCCTTCACTTATCAAAAAAATGTGGCTAATAAATCTTATTCCTGCTCTGACCTTCAGTTACAGCAGCTCCTGGATAGCATTATGCAAGATGGCTTAATGGTCTTTGGCTAAGTACTAGAATTTGAGAAAGAATATGTGAAGGTATTGCATTGATTAAGGAGTACTTTTTGATATATGAATTAAAACCACAAGACTAAATAAAGCCTTTGGACAGAATATAATACTGAGCTTGGACTGAAAAACACAAATAGTTGGTAATTTTTTAAAGTGAATTTTGTAAATAACATCCCTAAATTTTCATTCTTATATTTTAATATAACCTCAGATAGTGGATTTCTATCTGTAGTTAGATAGCTCTCTTTTGGCCAATAATACAGTTTCTCATTTCATAGAAATTTAGAAACCAGAAGCATT
This sequence comes from Phyllostomus discolor, assembly GCF_004126475.2. Taxonomy (NCBI): domain Eukaryota; kingdom Metazoa; phylum Chordata; class Mammalia; order Chiroptera; family Phyllostomidae; genus Phyllostomus; species Phyllostomus discolor. The sequence goes on along the minus strand of NC_040913.2, from coordinate 55,784,803 downwards.
TCAACTTGTATGCTCTAAACTTATTGGCTTGAGAACCAATCTTACATCCTTCCCTGTCTAAAAAGTACAGAGGCTTCTTATGGATTATACTAATGGATGAGCAACAAATCATCCATTAGTATAGTATGGGACATGAGATATATAGATTTGGTGAACTCTGTGGAACAAGCTTCAGAAATCCTAACGGGTGGCACACAACTCAAATGCATGGCTTGTCAGAGACTGCAACTCCTTTTACGGGCTAATCTAACATACCCATCTTTTGTATGGCCAGCATTCAGGTGTTAGGCTGCCTTTGCACAGGAAACATCCAATCCTTTAAAATCAATGACACCTTGACTATTTTAAATGTAGCCTAAACTCAAAATGCTGCATTGTATTTAAGTTGATTCATCTTTCTTTCTTCACTGTGACTTATAATGGCTTCAGCTAATGCAGAGTACAATCTCTCTTTAAGAAAGTTTTTTACAAAATGCTTTGGCTTGAAGTGGCCCAGTTCTAGGAGGAACTGGCTCTGGGGGCCAGGGACTAAGGCAATGCAGGATCTTCTGTTTATTTGCACATTTTCTTTTCAAGGATTTAAGCTCCTTGAAAACAGAAAGCACTTCTTTTCATCTTTGTGTCCCCAGGGCCTAGCACAATGCCCAGCTCATAGGGAGCCCTCTGTAAATATTCACTAATGGACTGAATGAGAGTGTCCTTTTTAAATTCCTTGGTAACCGGTCATGTTTGTGTTGGATATGAAGCCATACTAGAAAATTAAATTGTTTTCTTGTTCTTTTCTCTGAATTTGCCTGTTTTTGTTGGCAGTATTGACTATTCTTCATAACTTCCTTTTCTATGCAAGCTTAATTTGGTTTGTTTGCTTTTTTCTCAAATGATTATTGAATTAAATATCATTATATGACTAATGGTTAGATAATGAAACACTGACTTTGTATTATCATCAACACATTTTAAAATAGTCACTAAAGTTTAGATTGGAATTGATAACTACTTCCTGATAATCTGTATCTGTGTAGATACACAAACTGTAGTATTTTTGAGTATTTTAAAAGTTCTTATGAAAACAAAGATGCTGTTTTCCCCAAAATGGGGAAAATAAATTGTTAGAGATGTGATCATCTCTTCCTGCATGCAGTTTTATTAAAAAAATAATTAGGTGTTTAATCACACATAAATTTGATCAACATACTTTATGTGTAATTGTGATTAATTAAAATGGTGCACATTTTTTCTATTCATCAAATTGTCATGCAATACATTGAATTTCAACTCATTTATAAAATTTTGTTTATAAGTGGCTTTATGTCTCATTGAAATTTAATACTTATGTTGAAAAACTCAATTTTTAAAATATATTAAAAACTAGAACCATTAAGTAGAAAAAATTTAAAGACCTTCTATTGTGAGATTGCAGAGTGAAGATACTTTTGCATCTCTAAAATTATCCAAACACCAAGGAGACTGAGAAAGAGAAATGCAATTTCTATACTTAAGGACTCTGAAAAACCGTTAACTATAAACCACTCAGAGAGCCAGGTGACTGTTGCGCGTGGGTCACCGGCCAGCAGTGACCACGGAACGCTGTGGATGGCTCACCAAAAAACACGCAACAAACAAACAAACATGCACAGAGACAAGACTAGTTTCTGTGGGGAAGTAGGGACAGAAATGGCCACCCCCCCTAGTGGGGAGGGCCCTGATTTACAGTCCATACCTGCTTTTATTGGGCTCATTTTGCATAATAATTCAGGTATAGTACAGTACTCATCAGGGGGAAGTAAGGAACTATAGAAAACAAGGAACTCTGTTGGTCTATTGAGTCGGGGTCAAAGAGCTGTAAGACTTTGAGGAACAAACTTCTTCCTTGGACCCCTCTCATTCAACTGAGAGCATTCTAAACAAAGAAGGTTTCACAGTAATTTACATGTTCTTTCTTAGGCCTGATCACCCAGGGAATCTGCCCCTTTTCAGCACAGAGCTGCACCACCCTGTCATTGTTTCAGGCTTAGCTGGGGACTAAGGCAATAAGGAGATTTTCTCCCAGATGATGAGAACTCAGGCTATGTCAAAGCCGAGGAGCAAGGGTCCGTCACCCTCTTTTGCTGCAGCCCCCCAAGTCCTTCTTTTGGGGGGCCTCCCAAAGTGATCGTGCCTGGCTTAGGTCGTTCCCCCCGTGGGGAATCTTACCCGTCTTTGGCTAACCGACCAAGCTTTTTGGGGTTCAGCAGCAGAAGCAGCATTCCTGCCAGGGAGACAAGCCCTTGTCTCCTTGCTGGCTTACGGTTCCAAGGGCGTTCCTTTAGCCTTAGCCTAGGCGGGGGTTTCAGCTTCTGATACCAGTCAGGGCGGTTCCCAACAGGTGACTAACAGAAAACTTCCTGAAAGGATCTGGCTACTGAGGATCTCGGACAGAGCCAGCAGAATGCTGATATTCTAAAAGAACAACTGTTCCCAAAGAAGTACAACCTACTCAAGTCAAGGAAAATTGCTAACTGTGTAGCTAACTGTGGGAGCTTTCTGGGGCTCCATGTGACATGACAAATTAGAGGCCCTTATTTCTGCAAGCAGTTGGTAAAGAGCGGGGGGACAGACACTCTATTGTGAGGGTCCCAATGATGGTAATTTGTATTGATTTGTACAAGGGAAAGATTCAATTTAAGATTTGCAAATCTGGCTAAACCTTAGGTTGTGCCAGGGAGCCTTTTAATACTCACCAAGTCCCAACTGACCATTCCCAGGACAAGTAAATCAAAATTTTAGAGTGATCCAAAACAGAGATGACTTTAAAAAGTTCTCCAGGTGATTTTAATGTGCATGCAGAGTCATGAACTACTGAAATGAAGCAACACGGATACGTACACATGTCTACCTATCCCACAATATTGCTTCACTTCTCCTCTACATGGTACAGTGACTAATATTGGGACCAGTAAGAACTGATGTCAAGGTGAGTAATAATAAAAATAATCAGTATGATATCTATAACAGTATACCATTAGGTGCATTTAAACTGAAAAAAAATTCAACATAGTAACTCAAAAAATTGTAGGAAAAGAAAACCTGAATATATGGATAAAATGTCTCAGTAAATGAACATAGAATAATCAATGCTGAAATATATCTTAGTAAAGATGCTGGAATTCAAAGCTAAAGAAAGCATCCACTAGGCATCCAGAAAAAAAGTGAGACAGACCTAAAACTTTACATTTTAGGATATAATGACACAATGCTTACAAAGTCCTTAGGGAAAGAATGTGTTGAATTCTTCTTTATTATTTTTAGCATTCAAGAACTCAGAGACTTCATTTTATATGAAATCTTGAAGTCATTCAACTAATCAGGAATAACTTTTCATGAGTTGGGTCTCTAGTATCTATTCACTGATACAACTTAGGATTTACAGAATATAATGTAAATATTACAAATTATGATTGTGTAGGAGAGAGGAGACAAGAAATGGGAGGAGTGGTGTAAATGATGTTGATATCCTTAACATTTATACTTAGCAGGAAAAACAAGTATCATTTTATACAATATATAGATCATATAGCGGAGGTATATGTACACTTGCCATGAAAATGTTCTACAAAGTCAAAAACTACTTTAGGAAAAATTGAAAACTCAAAATAATGGCTCTGTAGTTTTGACCATGACTGTAGTCTACATTAGTGTGGGAAAGTAATTACCCCTTCTTGCCTTATTTTTTTTTCATCTGTGAAATAGATAAGTTATAGACCAACACTGTAGGGTTGGTGTGAGAAGTAACCCAGAAAGTACACTTATAATATTGTTTTTCCCAGAACAAACACACAATGAGTTAGAAATTACAGAAACAGTAGCAAAATATGAAAGCATCTCTGTGTTATTTAAGGAAAAATTACAATTTTAATAACAGAGGGAAAGACATAGATGCTTTCAGATTAACACCCTGGTGTCTGATATTATTTTCTTTTGTTTACAACAATTTGCTACTTAGATTGTTAAGAATCTTACAACAAGGGAGGGGGGAAAGGTGTCCTTAACCTTGTATTACACCCCCATTAACTAATTCTCCAAATTTCATTTCATTCTAATAGAGGGCCAGTGTTTGGTGGTATTTGGTTTTCATTAATCAATAATGTCTTTCAAAACTGTCCTCCCTCTTGTGCTTTATCTGCCTCTTTAGAACCTCATTAGAGTCTTTAAAATCATGTCCATAGTTGCCTTGTGCCATTGAGTTTCCTATAGTTTAATTAAGTCTCACACATAATTTTATATATCCCCATACATTTAAATTTTTACCCCCTCTCCCAGGTGTGAGCCACTCTGTGTCTTTAGCAGACTTTCAACAGGTGCTCCATCCCAAAACCTAAGAAAAGCACCAATTGAAGCACTGAGCAGAAGCCCCAGCCATGCTGCTTCCTGCACGGTCTCCAGCACTCAGTGGTTTATCACCTCTCCTCCCCTAAATCTGTGTGTCACATTGTGACTGTTTGGTTCTCGGTCTTTTATTTAAGTACCTTTCCATCTTTATTTCAGGGTACCTTTCCTACAGCTCATTCTTAAGGATCCTCAACTAACACATCCTCTCTAATATGTTAGCCTCTGTGCTTAGGACATTACCCACTCCCCATGCCCCAGACCCACTGAGGAATGTACATTATCACAAGGACATATTTGAAGACTGCAAAATCTGTTTAGCAGACATTCAGGTTCCATGACTGAAGTGAGTGTGTGGGGAGGTGGGTAGTAACCACACCATGAAAAGGTTTGGGGACAGACGACACCCAAAAGACTATGTTTTGGAAACCCAAAAAAACCTCATTTGGAAAAATTTCCCTACTTCTATTTTCTGAGTTCTTATCCCATGTTCACCCCCTCCATTCCTCTGAGTTACCTCATGCTTATTAACCTGTGGGACATAGAATCTGAGGCATAAAAGAGAAGACATTGTAAAACTCTATAATAATCCTGAACATGAAATTAGAGGAATTCTGAGTTGGGAAAGATAACAAAGCCATGTGGTTTACTAGACAGTTTTACAGATGAGAAACCTGAGCAACAGAGCGAGTGAGATCAGAGTTCCAGAGATCCCCATACAGACAGAGGCAGGGCCAAACTCATTTCTCATGATTCGGAGACTCTGGTAATTGACTGTCTTCCCCAAAACTTTTTACATTTCAGATCACTGTAATTAAGATGAAAATTCAGATAGTACCTTGTAAACCTTACTTGTATCCATAATTGTGTAATAGAAGGTTAGCATCACTCACCCATGGTAATTTGCCGGTGGAGAAGACAGCTACCCAAACAGATGTGATATGCCAGTTAGAGAAAAAGCAACAACAACTCTATCACACGTGGAAAGGAAACACAGTAAACACTATTAAACTGACAATTTACTTGTCACACTATTTCAAAAGAAGGTAAGAAATTTGGTACAGGAGATGAGTACAAAACTATTTGGATGGTGGTTTGAACTCTATGTACAGTCAGGTAAAAAACAAAACATGTTCTATTTTGACAGAACAACCCAATGAATGTCATGTAATGACAAATGCTACCCTGAAAAATCACTTAGGAACTAAATAGATATTAGGCATATTTTTTATTGATCTTCTGAATCATAAAAACCAAAGACAAAAGCCCAAACTTTAAAAAATCCATAATAAGCTAAACCTGATTGAACCAATTTATATCAGATAAAAGAAGCATATAAGCAAGACCAACCTATGAATAGGATTTCTGAAAATGACTCAGAGAAAAGACAGTTAAATTACACATGCTTTTACTGTTACATGGGCTGTATATAGCACACTATTTTCCCTGTTCTGTATACTCAATAATCAATGATAAAGCCAGGAAATAGCAAACACTATGTTCCTGTGACAAATTGTCCAACAGATAGTCCAGTCTCTATTATTGTAATTACGATCATTACTTATGAGAAGTACTGCTGCCATTTTTCTATTGCTTATTATGTATTTGGCACCAAGCAAAAGGTTTTCCATCCATTGTGTTTTTTTATCCTCAAAATAAACCCATAAGGTGTTATTATCCCCAATTGTAAGTATGGAGAATGAAAGGGAAAAGAATTGATTTGTCCAAAGTTACATACTGGCCACAGTTGGAACCAAGTCTTGCTGCCTATGAACTGAGGTCAAATCCTGCATTCTTGGCTGCAAACTCAGTGCTGTTTAGAAGTCAGTTGGCCACAAGTAACAGCCATTCTTTGTGACTTGTCAGGACAGTGGTCCATTATAGAGTATCATTAGGATAGAAGAGGAGACATGTAATCTACCAGATGTCTTGCCTTCTCCTTTCATCCTCAAGTCTCTAGGACAGAGGGATGAGTGAAAAGAAGAGTGATGCCCACTGCAAACTAAAGGCCACTCAGGGCCTTTGCATGTAGCCCTTCACAAGGAGAGCTGGTACACGCTATATGTTAGTTGTATGTAAGAATCTCAATTTTAAAAAATTACCTTGGAGACAATGCAGTTTTACAAGATAATTTATTGAGCTGTGGACATTTGGCCAAGGATTAGAAGCAGTAGCAGCAAAAATGATAAATATGCTTTTGATACAAAATGAGATGGTAGACATATAGGCTAGAAATGTGGGAGAGAATGTTGAAAGCAACAAAAATAGGTTATTTGTTATATTGTAGTCAGGTTTACTCTTATTTGAATTAAGGTAAAAATTTCAATATGATTTGTGTTTACTATGTGTAATTTACAGCAACATGCATTTCCTTCTGTGTATTTGAATTTACATTTTTTCCCCTTGAAATTTGAATATTGAAGTTCACTTTCTAACTACCACAAATTAACCAATAATTTTACTTAAGGTGATTTTGAAAATGCATATTAATTAATTTTTATTAGAGGTATGACATAAAATATATTTACTTTATCAGATCTCATTATTTTAAAAATTGTAAAGCTTTCTTCATATGCCCTTCTTAAAATATTAGGTAGATAAACTACAAGTTATCAGCATCACTGAAGTTAAAACATAGATTTTGGATGCAGATTTTTGTAAATTTTTTCTGCCAACTATAAATTAATTGGGCCATTCAAGAAAGTGAAAGAATTAAAGTAGATTCTCATATATTCTTAAGTTACTTCAGAAGAAGGATACAATGGGCATTGAAATTTGGGTCTGGTATTTTTTTCTAAGGAGCCATGTATTTTAGCTATTTATTTCATATTTTCCTTGTTTTACTTTGTGTGGTATTGACTATAAGTTACAGACTGAGCTCCCTCTGTAAGTCAATTAGTTTTATTAACTATTGATTAGAAATAACATTAGTAGTTATTTTCATCACATGTAGTGTTCTGTGTTTGAAACTATCCCCATATTTGGCTAAAATAAGGTTGACAGTGAATCCACCCACATTGTCTAATGTTTCAGTTCCAACACAGCCTTTGATTTACTTTAAAAATTCCTTATTTTTTCTATTGACATTCTATAATTTTTGTAATTTTTTCTTATTACATCTGATATTGAATATGGATATAAAATGTGATGAAAGAAAATTACTTTTATCCAGATAATAATACAATGAAAATTGAACTTTGTTGATGATACTGCTAAAAATTGATTCATCAGATTTAAGTGACTAAACCATATTTCATGCTGGTGTATATAATATCAGATGAAAACTTTACAAATGAATAGGAAATAGAAAATCATTATCTATCTGTAACTATGATTTATTGCAGAATGTACATGTGTATTGCAGTTTCAAAAAAAGCCACAGCAAAGACTAATTTGTAAAATGTGTAATTGAGATTCATAGGATTGTGTGAAAAGTACTGAAGGATTGTTTTCCCCACATTAATCATTATGTTTAGCCTTGCTACTTGAATTGTTTATTGATTTTTTTATGAAAACACATGTGGGAGAGAGAAATAGGGTAATAGATTTTAACCAAAAGTGCTTACTTTAATCTGTGATAATTCTATACTTGCTCTGTAAAGGAATTCCTTTATCATGGGACAAAGAAAATCTGACATATTTTTGTAATATAAAGGACAAGATCATGAAACTTCAACAAGAGTACTAATTGTGAGAGTCAAATACAGGAGTCTTATTTCTATGTATAGGCATCAGTAAATGGCTTTAGACTGTGTGCAAATGCGTGTGCTTGAGGAACTAAGGCTTAGGGTTTCATTAGAACCTCAAGCAGGGTCACAGATTTATTTAAACAGAAATTAGATATGTAGATATTCAGAATGTTAGGAAGAAAGGGGTTTTAAAGATAGAAATTTTAGGCATGATTTTTAAAAAAGATATCCACTGCCTAGTGTCTAGCAGATGTTCACAGTTCTTGTTGAATGGATTAGAAAAGGTAGCTGCTAGAGTAACTTTTCATCAGACAATGAAAGAAGGAATTTTAAAAGTGGATTTCTGAAGACATAAAGTAATTATTTCTTCATATTATACATAGAAGATAGTACTCACTGGGGATATCTAGTACTTCAAGAAATTGGCATGTTTATACTTGCATTTCAAGTATTTGTAGATTATGAAAATAATACTTCAAATAACATGAGATTTATTGAATGGAAGAAAGTAATAAATTCTGCCCTATATAATCCCCTCCCTTCCCTTCTCCTTTCCTTCCTTCTTTCATCTTTATCTGTTTCATGATATCTAATAAAATGCTTTTGATTCTTCCCCTACCAGTGGACATTTGAGCAATTTTCAATGTTTTACTACAATAAATAATACTGTGTTTTCAATAAGTAATACTTGTATACACATGCATGCATACATGTATTCCTTAAATAGATTTCTAGAACAATCTTGGGTCAAAGGATATGCTCATTTTTAACATAGTAGATAATTGGTGCTTTATTTCTCAAAAAGATTATAACAATGTATAACCCTGACTTGTTGTGTGAGTTTTAAAAAGTATAAACTATTCTTTTATAATATGCATAAATAGTGCTGTAAAAAACTGATAGAGGTCTTACTGTGTTTGGTACTCTTCTCAACAACAGTGGTTTATTCTCATCTTGTTGGATTCTTTCATCCTCTTTTTCCTGGATTGCCTCTCTTCTACTTATCTTATCAACATGTGACTTAACTTCTGAGGCCTGTACTTTCAAGTAGCTTCGCATGCTGCAATAGCAGCATTTGTCTCCCTTCTGTCTGAACTGAGACACCATGGTTTGTGTTTGAAAGTTAATGCTTTGTTCTATTCATTCCCCAGTGTCAGGTTTGTGTGTATGTCTGTCCCAATTAGCTTGTTAGATCCTAAGCATCAGCATAGAAGCCAAGACCCTGTACTTTCTGACTCCCAGTCTTTTTCTCTCCCAGAAAAGTCTAATGTCTTTTCTGACTCCCAGTGAGCACATTATATACATTAGGACTGGTTAATTATGGTTAGGAGAATTTTATATTAGATATGTTGCCTTTTAAAAAATCATTGTTTTGTGGAAATTTTGTGATTGAAAATGCAAATACAATAGTAGCCCTTAAATATATTGCTTTTGTAAAACTAAGTGATTTCCACATTACTTTAGATATGTGAAACAAATGTGAATGAGCTGGGTGGAGAAGTCTTGTATTAACCATCAAGAAAATCTTTCCTGCTGGTAATGTCAGTCAGTGGAACATAATTCCCTTGAAACTTAATGGGATTAAATGAATTTCACCACTTAATCATTTGGAGCATAAAAGAATATAATTTAGGAAAGCCCTGACACAGCTCTTCCCTCAAGGCTAGTAAGGCCAGGGGAAAGCCAACTCCTACCTTTCCTGGGCTGCATGTTCTGCTATGTGAGCCCTGCTGAGCCAAACTGTGCTGAGGTGTTGCAGGACTCCTCTTCTGGGGAAAAAGCTCTGACCCTTGAAAATGGGTTTCTAACCTGAACCTCACAGGGTTGTGAGAGAGAAGATGGCATCCAATCTAAATGGACACAGGACTGTGGAAGATTTTTAGATATCGTTTTTTATATCTCATCTCTTCTCCATGCTCTCTACTTTTTGTTTTCTGAAGTAATAATTAGATATTTGTTGAACCTTTTTGTTCTATCTTACATCTCCTGGATTTGTGTTGACTGGAATTCCAGGGACATCATCTGTTTGCGATTAATCCTCATGTTAATTTTGTGACTTGAGGCAGAGAGTTCCTTGGATTCGATGTAGTGTAGAGGACAGTGCAAATTTGGACTATGCACTTCAGTTGGCTCATGTCTGGTGTGTTAGTTTCTCTTAGGAGACTCTTGTGCCCCCATGGATTGCATGGAAGTCAAACAACTCTCTACTGTCTTAGGCTGGGGGCAGGATTTTTCCAGTCTCCATCTAAAATGCACAGCAGCCTTTGTGAATCTTCCCACTTTGCAGATACATCTGAGCTCAATGTCTGTCACCTGCCCTGTGTAAAGGTGCAACCCAACTCTTCTCTCTTCCTGGAGAGCAGATGCCCAGTCCCCAGTCCTTGAGAGCCAAGGGCTTCACTTCAGCTTCTTGACTTCAACTTCACTCACAGCTGTCATTCTGTGTTCTCTCATACTCTGACTGTTGAATATTTCACTCAGTTTGAGGCTAATTTAAACATTCAAAAATTACTCACTTTTATTTATTCATTTCCTTTTGTTGGTTGGATATGGGGCAGAAAGGATATAGGAAGGAAGTCTGTAAGTAAGCATGACTGCAAAAGAGCAATGACAGTTACTGAGCACTGAGAATAAGTCTAATGGATTAAGACTTTAGAACCTCAATCTTCTCAATAATAGTTTCAGCAAATATTCAAATGCTTTCGTTCTCTATATAAGTGCTTTAGCAAATAAGCTAAAAAATAAATAAATAAAAACCCTAATCAGGAATTATCTAAACATAAAGCAAATAAATGTTCTTAGGCAATTCTTTCTTTTGTGTGTTCAATTAAAAATTATCTATATTTGCACATGGAAGTATATTCTTTTATTTAAAAACTAGTGGTGACTGCAAACCTTAACACAAAATTGAAAGTGAATTGAATGAAACTTATGAGTTAGGACTACTTGGGAGCCAGGTATTTTTGTAAGGAATGTCACCTCATCATCACATCAACCTCAGGTGTAGCATGTCATTAACTCCATCTCATTTTATAGGTGCTGAGATTCAGGGAAGGGAAGCAGCTCCTAGGGGCAGGGACAGGTCTTAGTGATGATTATATTCTCAGTGTTTCCTGTGTGTAACCCCAGTAGTGAGTATTCTGGGAGTGCTCTAGTCTAGATAATAGGACTTAGTTTCAGGATGCAACCTGTATATCCCTAGTGGGTGACAGAAGACAGGTTACTTAACCTCTTTGTGCCTATAAAATCAGGATAAAAATTGTACATATCTTAGAGGGTAATAGATAGGTTAAATAAGATTATTCTGAGGGATGGGTGGGTGGGCTGCAATGGGAGTAAAAGGCAGAAAACTGTACTTGAACAATGATTAAAATACTAAAAAAGAGATTATTCTTACTCTTGTGTCTAATGAGACCTCAATAAAATGTAATTATGATTATGATTTTTATTAGACATGTAATTATCAAGTAAATGAATGAAGGGATTATAGATAAAACTATGTATTCTAAGGTCACCCAGGAAGTTAGAGAAACAGGTACCAAATTCATTCAATATCTACGTTCTTTTAATGGCACAAGCTTATCTCCTTTTAGTCTTGGCAAAACACTTATGATCATACAACATTAAATGAACAATGTACTCATGTTTTACAGTGCTAGCATATGCTGCATATACACTTTCATTGAGAATAAAATGTGAAAAAATATTTTCCTACTTCTGCTTTCAGATATGGCCAGCAAAGCCCTTTCTAAGCTGAGATGCTTTGTCCTTGCAAGGTTTCTAAAGCATTAAAGCAATGCTGAAATTGTGTGTTTATAATTGACTAGAGCGAGGATCAGCAAACCATGGCCAGTGGGCAAAATCCTGCTTACTGCTTGCTTTAGTAAATAAAGTTTTATCGCAATTCATTGCCTATTTGTTTATCTATGTCAAGGCCACTTTCTAAGATTACAATAGATTTATATAGACCCAAGAGAAGCTGTTTGGCCCATAGACCCTAAAATATTTATTATCTGGTTTTCTACATAAAAATTTGTGAACCTTTAGACTAAAGGTAGGAAAAGCTGTTCAGTTTATGTTTCTTGTCATTACATCTTTTCAAAGCCCCAGAATCCTTGGCAATCCTTTTCACCTCTAATAGAAAGCTCAGAGATAAAACACCAAGATGACAAACAATCCAATTAAAAAATAGGCAGAGGACCTGAATAGACACTTCTCCAGAAGGACATACAGATGGCCCAGAGACATATGAAAAAAGTACTGAACATCACTAGCCATCAGAGAGCTGCAAATTAAAACCACAATATCACTTCACACCTATCAGAATGGCCATCATTAATAAATCAACAAACAAGTGCTGGTGAGGATGTGGAGAAAAGGGAACACTAGTGCATTGTTGGTGCGAATGAAGCCTTGTGAAGCCGCTGTGGAAAACAGTATGGAATTTCTTCCAAAAAATTTAAAAATGGAACTGTCTTATGACCCACCAGTTCTACTGCTGGGAATATGCCCTAAGAAACCTGAAGCACCAATTCAAAAGAACTTATGTATCCCAATGTTCATAGCAGTGCTGTTTATAATAGTTAAGTGTTGGAAACAGCCCAAGTGCCCATCAGTAGATGAGTGGATTAAAAAACCGTGGTACATTCACCCAATTGAATACTACACAGCAGAAAGAAAGAAGGAATTTCTACCTTTTGCAACAGCATGGATAGATGTGGAGGCTATTTATTATGCTAAGTGAAATAAGTTATTCAGCAAAAGACAAATACCATATGACCTCACTTAATAACTGGAATCTAATGAGCAAAAGAAACTAATGAGAAAAATAGAACCAGAGACATGGGAACATGGAACAAACTGATAGTTGGGGGGCGGGGGTGGCGGTGGGAGGACTGATGGAATGAATGGTAAGGGACTAGCCAAAGAATATATATGAATGATTCATGGACATGGATAAGAAAGAAGGGATTGACTGTGAGAGAAATGTGTGGGTTGGGTGGAGGGGGGCAAAAGGGAAAAATTGGTACAACTGTAAAAAGAATAAACAATAAAAAATAAAATTTAAAAAAATGCTCAGAAGGCACAACATATCTCTAATTTTGTCCTGATTTGTGAGACTCCACAACTCTGGCCCACCTTCCCTGAGTTAAAGCTCCTGAAACTAAATACAAAATTTGAAAACAAAAAATTATCTTGGATGTACACACCCCTGAGAGTCACCTCTTTTCTGTGTCTCTCACAAATACATAGGCTATGTTTCTTGAATATGTCATTAATTTTAGGTAATTTTTGGAGAATCAGTGATAGGCGAGACATAGAGTGCAATGAATCTTGATTCGATTTAATCAAATGTGTATTCTTTATTATAGGGGTTTGAAATCTCAACAGTTAAAGAGATTGCTTAGAAAATCAGAATTGTATTATTAAATATTATTCCCAGTGCCTGTTTTAGCTAGAGGACATTACTGAAAATGAGTGAAAGAAGGGGAAAAGATAGTCATATTTATAAAACACCAATAAAAATACCATTTACAACCTCTTTAAGATCTTGTTTCATAATCAGATAACCCTCTTATTACTTTTTCTGGTAGACTAATTTCTAGGGTTGAGCAATATCTTCCATTCCCTAGACACACACACTGTTTGCCCTGTGAGTTTTCCACACCTCCCATCAATAGGTGAAGTCTTTTTTCTCACCTTGAATCTGGTTTCTATGACTTTCTTTGCCCAAGAGAACGTGGAAACATGACCTTTGTGTAAGTTTTAGATGCAAGACCTCCAAACATCTCCAAAAGTCCTCTTAGATATTATGAACCCGGATGTTATCTTACACTATAACCATATACTGTAAGTGATACCGATGAAATCAGAATCACCCTAGCCCAATTGTTTCCCACGAAATTGTGGACCAATAAATGATTGTTATTTGAATGTGCTACATTTTGCAGTGATTTATAATACAGCAACATATAACTGAAAAACATTTTACCAAAAAAGAAACTAGGGTCATAATATTAAGCAATATACCTAAGCACACATGGAATACAGCACATCAGGGATTCATATTCCAGTCAATCTAACTAAAAATTCATACTTTAAACCACTCTCCTCTACTACACTCAGTAGTTCTCCAAAACTAAAAGGTTATATAGTCACTATTTCTGAAGGGAGATGTAGTCTGGGAGATGCAGTTTGCTCAGCTCACAATTATGTTGCACTTATTGGGACTTTTGAAATAACCAAAGTTCTGGAAAACCTGAGTTGACAGTCACAATCTTTGACAATGATTCAAGTGAGGATTGTAGGTGGTCTTCTAATTTTTATTCACTCATTTATTCACTCAGCAAGTATTTATTGAGAACGTGCTACATGTTAAGCACTATGTTCAGCACTGGGCAGAACTCAGAATGTGCTAATATAATATGCTCCAAGATAGATAGCATTATGTTTTCATTTCATTAAGAATTCATTCTTGCTTATAAGTTGCATTTTTTAAAAAAGCTGACTTGTTTCAGACTTTGGAACTCTTATTATGCACTTAATTTTCTAGTGAGCCTAAGCATAATGTTAGATTTCAAGAAATAAATTGCCAAGCAGGATTTTCCATTGAGGTTTTTAAAAGGAAATGTGTACACAAAAACAAAACCTAAACCATGAAAAATAATAAGAAAACATCATTTAGACATCAGTATAATTTGGTCAAAATCTCAAGTATTAAGCGAGTTTCTAAAAACTATTCTCTTAATCAGTTTAAAAGGAATGTCTTGTGCTCATTCCTGTTAGTGGTAGGGAGCTGATTTTTATTAAGCTCTGCAAAATGAGGTCAGAATGAACAGAAATTTAGTCAAAATAATGAATGGCATATCTTAAACATTCTTACCATCTTGTGTCCTGACCATGCCACAGTTTAACCTAAGGGAAAACACATGGAGGGGTCATTAGTTTGCAGCTGTCTGTGATTAGTCTGCAAAGGCTAAAAAGAAAATCAGCCACAAGAAAACAGCTAGCAGTGGTCAGCAAGGGTCTGGAAAATGAACAAAGGAAAGAAGAAGCTGGTGAGAAAAAGTACATTTGTCTGAGTCCTTTACAGAGGGTTTGAGAGGGCCCTGGACTACTGGAATGGAACCTGGGAGGAAAGACTTAATGGCAGACAACCTGGAGTCAAGGGGCAGTATCTGGCTGTTTTTGGTGGGGGGCAAGATTAGAGGGAACTTATGAATTGTTGTGTTGTACAGTGACCATTAACCATGTTAGTAAGGGAGGAGAAATTAGCATTTATGCAATGCCTTCATTATGGCAAGCAACATAAGAGAGAAGTACTCTCAGCTGAGTCACTAAACTTAACATGCAAAGCAACACCAGTGTGTTAGATACTACCAGTCAATTGCAGCTTGATACGTATGAGCACCTTTGGTCATCTCTGTTTATACATTTGCTTGAGTTATTTCCTAAAATCTACCTGTTTGTTTATTTTTTTATCTGTAGTCTGTATGGTTTCATGCAGAAGATGCATGCCTTTGGATAGCATTCCAAATTCTCAATCATATACAGCCACCATGACTGTGGACAGACAGGTGAGGTATCACTGTTGCCAAGAACCAGCTTATATAGAAGTTTAATCCTTTGAGTAAAAGGATAGCAAGTACAATGGCAATTGTCAAAAAAAAAAAAAAGCTGCTGAACAAAAGGTATTTACTACAAAACCTAATGGAATATTTTAAATTCTGGGTGCTACTAAGTTTTAATGATTCTTTTTAGAGGGAAGCCCATTAAAATGTTACTCATTGATATTATTTTATTTATTTTTCATCAGAGTTCAATATTTGTTACAGGGTAGTGTTTAGTCCTGTATAGGCTAGTAGAGATATGAGTATTCAAATTATTTGAATTGATGTTGACCAAAAGTTATAAAAATATGAAGTATGAAATCTATTTTACCTCTGATAGTAAAATTTTGACCCTCTGATTGCATAATTAAATAAAATTATATAGATAATGCATATTTCCCAAAAGTTAATAATATCATATGAAATTATTAACAGGTTGAGTTTCACTTCCCTTGCTTTTCTTGGAGAGGGATTATTCTGAAGAACTCATTACAAAATTTATATAGTGCAACCATGTGCCTCTGTATTATATAGGAGCCTGTCTCCGCAATTTACCATCTACAGCAAAATGACAGAACACGAAGTCAGGGATGTGGGAAAATACCATTTTACCAAACATAATCTTCAGACAGTATGTAGATAGATCATCCACAAACCCAACATCCTAGCAAAAGGATCACATGAGGATAAATAATATATTACTTGCATAGAGTGCGTGTGACTGTTCCACTCTTCTCTGCCCCCAAAATGGAAAGTCAGGAGACCTGTTTTTCTCTCATTGCTAGATCTCATTATAAAAACACTAGACCCTAGTCTGGTTGGTTAGAGCATTGTCCCCATACACCAAGGTTGTAGGTTCAATCTCAGGTCAGGGCACATACAAGAAGCAACCAGTAAATGCATAAGTAAGTGGAATGATGAATTGGTATTTCTCTCTCTCTCTCTCTAAATATCAATCAATTAAAAAAAACACTCCTTGTGTAGGTTATAAGTCCTAACCAATAATTAAACTGACTCTGTTGAGTCTATAGGTAGAGGATAAAATTTACATGTGAGACTATGTTCTACCCTTTCAACTAAGCTAATATTTTTAGGTGCCACTTTTTAATTTTTAATTTTCAAAGTTATTTTTGCAACTTTGTTGAGATATAACTGACATATGACATTGTGTAAGTTTTAGGTGTATAAAGTGATGATTTGATATATCTATACATTGCAAAATGATTTCCACACAAAGTTAGTTATATGCATTAAAAATGCATTCACTCTAAAACAATCATCATGCACTAAGGAAATAAAATGTTAAAAATAAATTTTGAACCCTGACTAGTGTGGCTTAGTTGGTTGGGTGTTGTCCCACAAAGCAAAAGATTGTGGGTTTGACTCCCCAGTCAGGACACATACCTAGGTTGTGGGTTCAGTCCCCTGTTGGGAGGTGTACAAGAGACAACTGATTGATGTTTCCCTCTCATATTGATGTTGCTCTCCCCCTCTCTCTCTCCCTTCCTTTCTCTTTCTCTAAAACTAAATTAGAAAAATAAGAAATAAAAAATAAATAAATTTGAAAATGATAGTGGAGAGGGGACTATGGAAATAGAATCCAAGAACATTGTACAATTATTGAATTAGTAAAGGTGCATTGTATTGTCCACAATGAGAATTGTTGTGTAAATATTGTTTAGTAATGTCAACAGATTATACTAACAATTAGATCATCAATTCCATGCCTCTACTTAGGCACACTAGACTTCAAATGAAGACACACTGAACATTAAACAGATGATTTCTTTGGTAGTCTATTTGAAGACAGTGAATTAATGGACCGAAAACATTTTTAAAATTACTGTTTTTTGGGGATTGGTGTAAAACTGTACATTAAGGAATTTTACACTGACACTGATTAAGTTAAGTACTATTTAACCTTCTTCTTATCTGTTACATACTTTAAAATGTATGTTATACACTGTCAAGTAATTTATATACTATTATTGGTACATTTTATTACTTGCATTGTTTTTCTTTATATAGTGTATATTTGTGCACTGTCCATCAATTTACATATTAAGGATAATTAAATTAGGTAGTTATAAATATGTTTCTGTGGATCTCCTAGTTTTCACATGCAAACATGAACTCATATACATTCACAAACATACTCCATGAAACTAGATCCAGTTATTGGATACAGAGAAAATGTAATTTAAAAGACAAATTCATTTGAAAAAATCTTGTTAGTATGTAGTTTGCCCTGATAGTGAATTATAATCTATGAATAGATATTATATTTTTCTATTTGTTTGATTTACAAAGTGAAGAGCTTCTATAAAACTTTAGTGATAAAGAATGTCTGTCTTACAATCCATATGTTTCATGAATTAAAACATATTCATATATGTAAGAAGTAATTCTCTTCATAAAAATAGTTAAACAGCTAATTTTTCTTCTGTTTTGGTCTTCTTTTTTAATTTTTAAAAATGTTTATACTCTTGTTTATTCCATTAAAGTTGTCTGAATTTCCCCCCTTTGTCCTCCCCATTCCAGCCCACCCTCCCTTCCCCCTATGTGCCCATAGTCCATCCCTGCACTGATATCCTTGTCCATGGGTCATTCATACATGTTCTTTGATCCCTTCTTCTTTCCACCATTCCTCTCCTACTCCCTTTCCTGCAGCTGTCAGTCTGTTCCCTGTTTCCATGTCTCTGGTTCTGTTTTCCTCATTAGTTTATTTTGTTCATTAAATTTCAGTTATAAGTGAGATGAGATGGTGTTTGTCTTTCGCTGACTGGCTTATTTCATCTAGCATAATAGCCTTCAGTTCCAACCATGCTGTTGCAAAGGGTAGGAATTCCTTCTTCTTTCTTTCTGCTGTGCAGTATTCTATTGTGTAAATGTACCATGTTTTTTTTACCCATTCATCTACTGATGGGCATTTAGGATGTTTCTAATGTTTGGCTATTGTAAATTGTGCTGCTGTGAATGCTGGGGTGCAGAGGTTCTTTTGTATTGGTATTTCACGATTCTTAAGGTATAGTCCCAGCAATGGAATTTCTAGGTCAAAAGGCAGTTCCATTTTTAATTTTCTGAGGAAATTCCATATTGTTTTCCACAGTGGCTACACCAGTCTGCATTCCCACCAACAGTGTACTAGGGTTCCCTTTTCTTCACATCCTCATCAGCACTTGTTTGTTGATTTATTAATGATGGTCATTCTGAAAGATGTGAGGTGATAGCTCATTATGGTTTCAATTTGCATTTCTCTGATGGCTAGTAATGTTGAGCATTTTTTTCATGTCTCTGGGCCATCTGTATATTCTTCTGGAGAAGTGTCTATTCAGGTCCTTGGCTCATTTTTCGTTGGATTGTTTATCTTTCTGGTGTTGAGTCATATGAGTTCTGTATATATTTTGGAAATTAAACCATTGTCCAGTGTATCATTCATGAATATATTCTCCCATACAGTTGGTTCCCTTTTAATTTTTATGATGGTATTATTAACCATGCAGAAGCTTTTTAATTTAATGTAGTCCCATTTATTTTCTCCTTTATTTCCCTTGTTCTAGGACATATATCAACAAAAATATTGTTATGTGGAATATCAGAAATTTACTATCTATGTTTTCCATGAGAACTGTTTATGGTATCACAACTTATGTTTAATTATTTTCTCCATTTTGAATTTATTCTGGTGTGTGGTGTAAGTTGGTAGTCTAGTTTCATTGTTTTTGCATGTACCAGTCTAGTTCTCCTAACACCATTTATTGAAGAGGTAATTTTTACTACATTGTATACTCGTGCCCCCTTTGTCAAATCTTAATTGATCATAGAGACATACATTTATTTCCAGGCTCTCTATTCTGTTCCACTGATCTATGTGTCTGCTCTTATTCCAGTACCAGACTGTTTTGATTACAGTAGTTTTGTAGTATAGTTTTATATCAGGTATTGTGATCTCTCCAACTTTGTTCTTCTTTCTCAAGATTGTTGTGACTATTCAGGGTCTTTTTTGGTTCCATATAAATTTTTAAAGTATTTGTTCTAGATCTTTGAAATATGCCCTTGGTTTTTTAATAGGAATTGTATTGAATCTATAGGTTGCTTTGGATAGTATGGACAATTTAGTGAGGTTAATTCTTCCAATCCATGAACAGGGTATATGCTTCCATTTATTTGTATCTTCTTCAATTTCTTTCTTTAGTGTTTTGTAGTTTTCTGACTACAGGTCTTTTACTTCCTTGGTTAAATTTATTCCCAAGTACTTTATTTATTTACTTTTGCTGCTATATTAAATGGGTTTGTTTCTTAGTTTCTTTTTCTGATAGTTCATTTTTTGTGTACAGAAATGCCATTGATTTCTGAATATTAACTTTTTATCCCACTACTTTTCCAAATTCATTTATTAGGTTGAGTAGTTTTTGATGGAGCCTCTATGGTCTCCATCATGATTTGCTCCCAATTTGGGAGCAATTTCTTCCTCCCAGTTTGGTTGTCTTTTATTTCTTTTGTTTGTTTGTTTGTTTGTTTGGTCACTGTGGCTAGGACCTCCAGTACCATGTTGAATGAGTGGTGAAAGTGGACATCTTTGTCTTTTTCCTGATCTTAAGGGAAACACTTTTAGTTTTACCCATTGAGTATGATGTTGGCAGTAGATTTCTTACCTATGACCTTTGTTAGGTTGAGAAATGCTCCCTCTATTCCCACTCTGCTGAGTGTTTTTATATAAATGGGTGCTGGAATTTTTCAAATGCTTTCTCCACATCTGTTGATATGGCTGTGTGATTTTCGTCTTTCATTTTTTATGTGATGTATCACATTTATTGATTTGTAAATATTGTACCATCCTTGCATCCCTGGAATAACTCCCTCTTTATCATGATGTATAATCTTTTTAATGTATTGTTGGATCCAGTTTGCTAGTGTTTTGTTGAGAATTTTAGTATGTATTTTCATCAGAGTTATTGGCCTATAATTTTCTTTCTTTGTTGTGTCATTACCTGGTTTTGGGATTAAGATAATGTTGGTATTATAAAAAGAGTTTAGAAGTCTTCCCTGTTCTTGAATTTTTTTGGAATTTTTTGAGAAAGAGAGGTATTAGTTCTTCTTTGAATGTTTGGTAAAATTCACATGTGAAGCTATCTGGACCAGGGCTTTTGTGTGTTGGTAGTTTTTGATTACTGCTTCAATTTTGCTAGTTGTTATTGGCCTATTATGGTTGTTTGCTTCTTCCAATTCAGTTTTGGAAGATTCAGTAAGGATTTTATTTTTAATGACTATATCCAATTTAGTCCCCTCTCCAGTATCTTCAAGATAACATTATTGTGAGTTTGATCTGTGTCTTTTCAGGCTTTAAACTAATATGCATATTTATGATATGTGTATTATTTTTTTCAAGCTCTAGTATTTTAGGGTCAATAAAAGCATGAAATTTTAGAAGCCTTGAACTCACAAATGTACATGGGATTCTAAACAATTCTAAATAAGGAATTGACTTTGATAAGAAAGAATAAAAGAGAATGGGGGGTGTCATGAATGAAGGACTGAACCCATAAGAGCAATACAGACTCAGAAATGACTTTGCCATATCATGAGCCCCATAGAATAATATTGTCTACTATATTGTGATCACAAAAATCACAGTATTGCTCTGTAGATTGGAAAATCTTATTACCTTCTTTCCAGCCCTGGGAAAGTATTACCAGAGTGGAAAAAACATGTATGACAAGGGATGGTGTTAAGAGGGTGTTAGAATCAAATAAAAAGAAGGATAGATTTAACAAGAGAGGCAGATTTAATAGCTGTCTTCATTCAAAAAAACCCACAAGTACTAATGGCAAAGTTTATCTTGGGCATCTTTGAAGAATAAGTATAGAGTTCTGGAAGCTGACAGCAGACCAGTGACAAAAAGCCTTTGAGACAGATTCTAAGAACCTGAAAGACTAATAATAGGCCATTTTTTACAATCAGTCTTAAAAGGCAGTTAAACCATCTAATGGAATATAAGAATAGAGCCATTTTTCTTCCCCACCCTAATATACTTTTATTAAAAAAAAAACCCTAACTTTATATTGCACTAGAAATAATGGCACACAAAGAAATATACTTTGTGGCATTATTGAGCCTCTCAAGTGTCTAAAAGGTACAAAGCTAAAAAAACAAATGACTTCAGCATGGAAAATTTCCCAGAATTTGTGATTTTACTTTTAAAACAGAAATATAGGAGGGGGAGAAATACCTTAATTTAAAATCAGATCTAAAATGACAACCAATTTTTCTCCCATATATTTTATTTAGGAACATTGAGAACTTGTAATTTCCTCACATTTTATTAATTTTAATGAGTTGCAATTTGAGGAAACTGGAAAAGTCTTATAAAATTATTCAGAACTCAGAAATATTCACATATACATGTAAGACTCACTTTATTGTTATTACTGTAAGTTGAATCCCTGAAGGCAGATTTATTCTACTGAATAATTTAGTATACATTCAGTATTAACAAGCAGTAAAATATGGAAAATAGATCTTATTGAGAAGCCAAGAAATGTTCTTATCACACAGGAGTAAAAAATGAGATGTTCAGAAAGAACAGGAGCTAGTGACTATCATGAGAAACAAAATTAATTTTATTTTAGGGATTATGTGCTGAAGATCGATTTCAAAAGAAAAATACCTGTTACGAATTCACAAATGCTTAGGGAATATAATACTTTTATGAAACTGTAAATTTTATATTGACAAATTTTATAGCAGTGAAAATATTCACTTGATATAAAAGTAAAATTACAGTTAAGTGTATTTCCTGATATAAGTAGAGTCCATATTTTAAAAGGCACCTAAATTCAGACTTGTTATATGCACCAAGAATTTCATTTTCTACACAACACATGGTATTTTGTAAGTAAATGAGTGCTAGAGTGTATATAAAAATACATGGCTGCTTGATTTAAGGTGTTTTGTCACATTACAAAGGCAAAACACGTGCATTCTAGGAATGATTGAAAATGTGAAAGTGTCTAACAGAAACATCACTTTGAACACATGGTTTATATACAGGGAGGAGCAAAACTAGATTTAAAGCTGTTCATATAGAAAAAGAATAAAATAATTAATACATAATGCAAAAGTAAACTCTGTTTTGTGTATTCACAACTGTAAAAATACTTTTGCCCACCCTGTATTTTCCAAAACTGAAGTATAATAGAATATATTTCCAGACAATATTTGGACACCATTAAACCTCTTTGATTCACAGAGTAAATACATTCTGAGCATTTTACTTGCTTAAAGCAAAATGCTTCAATTCCAGAAGTGTGACTTTTATCTGGATGGTCTGGTCTATATGATTGAGTCAAATCAACCCTGACACTATTGTTGGTCTGACACAGGATGAAGCAAGAGTCAAACAAAAGGGGGCCAACAATGACAAGCAGGATAGGCTGCAGGAACTGAGAGATCATGATGATGAGCTTCATTGAATAGAGAAGTAAGGACTGAAAAATTTAATTGCCAATAGATAATAGAGTTTCTTAACACTTTACATATGTGTTTGCACCTCTGGGGATTCCTTCCACTTGCCTGCTTAGAGACACCTCTGATAGTACTGTATTTCCCATTCATGTTCAACTTGAGGTGCACTTTTTCTGCAGCTACTAGCCTTCTAATTGTACCCAGCTTATGACTCCTTATCTGTGTAACTCAAGCAGCCTCCAGAAGCACTTTACCCACAGTGGAGCATTCATTAGGTTCTTACTGAATTGTATTTTTGTTTACTTTGGTCCAGGTTTATTGAGGGATTTCTGTTTTTATGGGTCATTTGTCAGCCTTGATGAAGTTTTGTCCATGTGAGAATATTCTTACCCAGTGTCATATTCATCCTGCAAATGCATTATATTTAATTGTACCAATAAAACTTTTAAAAATGTTATCATTAATTTTGAACTTTAGAGATCTCTTACTGGTGAGTTATTGAAGATTGTCATTTTTTAAGAGCTCTCTAGTCTGGATTTCCTTATTGCATGTAATTCTTCTCTCCTTATCTCACTAAGGATAAATTATATTAAATATACAGGTTTTTGATTTAATTGCATTTTTATTCTCAAGAGCCAAGTCATTTTTTAAATAATTATTTCAGATAGATGTCCCTAGCTGAATGCTAGATGCTTCTTCATATAGTTAGATTTCCTTAATCAGAGACATTATTTCCTGGAGACAATAGAAAATGCCAGTATACCAGCTTCATTGTGTTCTAAGGAATCCTTAACTTTTCAGGAAGAGAAAGCTGAACAATAGAATAATAATTTTCTATTGTTGATGCCAACATAATCTCATTTTGGTCTTCATGTGTTAACTTGTCTGGGGATACAATGTATCAGGTCTTACATTTACCATAGACTGACCAGTCAATGCATGCCAGATACTATTCTAGGTATAGGAAGAGGAGAAGCGATGGGGTAGAACAGATTAAGGAGTTTACAATCTAGTTTGGCTGATAAATTTGCAAATAATATACTTCTAAATACTACGGAAGTGCAAAGATGGAACATTTTTTTTCCCTTAACTATCATGGAATCATCCCAGAAGAATTGACACTTTAAGTGAACATCAGTAAGGGAGTAGGAATTTTTTTAGCTTATTTTTTAAAACTGAGATAATTCATACATATAAAGAGAATAAACATAAGCAACATTTTTTACATTGTGTAAACATTACAGTGAAACAAACATCTGTTAGCTCACCAACCAACTTAAAATACAACTTGCCAAAAACCCTGAGGTTCCCAGGGGGGTCCCTGGCCACTCTCGAGGTAACCTCTCCAGGAAAGAGTGAAAGGAATGAAAGAAAGTGAATTCCATGTTAAATTGGAATTAAATTAAGTTGTAGAACTCTTTAAGTGACTCATTTGATCAATTGTTATAGGAAATCTGTAGTGATACAGAAGGATGTAATAGATAATCTGAGGCAGATCATGGAGGGTCAGGCTGGGCAGTCAAATAGTGAATGAATCAGGGGGCAGTCTCTGGTTATCAGAGTAACCAGACCATGTCTTGTCTGGGTTTATCACATGGGTTTAAATCAATGATGTTCACAGATTTTCTGGACAATGGCCTTGGTGCTGATTTCTCACATTTAGATTGGTATGCCAGTTCCTAAGAAGGGTGAAGCAGATCAAAATTCTCAACTTCATTCACTCTATCACATCTCCAGAGGGTATCTATTTTCTGATTAAAACTTCTTGCCATCATCATCTCAAACTATCCTTAATACATCTTATAAAAATGTTCTATATCAAACATTATTATTTATATGAATAATTAACTTTTCTTAAAAGGTGATATGACTTTTTAATAAAATAAAATAAGTGGAAACAAATTTTAAAAACCAGAACAATCTTTTAAAATATACAACTAAACAATTTTAGAAGTTAATAAAAAGTCCTTTAAGTTTCCCCAACTATTCTTGAGATTAGTTAACTTATAGAAAGCCCTAAAGGGAGGCTAAAAGGAGAAAATCCATTGAATATTGTGCTTTTTATTTAAATATTTAAGAATAACTGAAACATTTAGGTTAATTATACTAGGTTGTTACAACACTTTGTTTTAAAAATGAAAGAGCATTAAACAATCTAAACTTATATCAAATTTTTAATATTTAGCTTCATAAAATAAATTATCTGCATCTATCAGTGAAGCAATTTTTATCTATTTTATCTGTTTATTTATTTGTAATATATGTATTTATTCTGTTTTGTCTGTTCTATGGTAATATATAGAATGACATAATTTTAAAGCTAGTCAAGGCTTAGTGGTAACTTAGTCCAACCTTTGAGATCTTTAGAAGAGGAACAGCATTCATGTAAGCTGAATGTTGTTTTTTTTCTCTTGAAATATATGCAAAAAATTAAAAATTTTGCAGGGTACAAGTATAAAAGGGTATATTATTTTATAAGAAAGCATAGCACTGACAGATGGCTAAAATTGTCTTACAAGGAAAATTTAGTGTTTGAACTTAAGAAAATGGAAACTTTCTTTGCTGGACCTCACATATTTTCAATGCTTATTGAAAGTCACAAAAGATGAATGTGGAAATAAGATGTTTTTGAAAGCATGGCATAAATAGGTAGCTTTGATAAATCACCAGGATGTATATGTCCAATTGGATATGGTAAGCAGTGCCAGAATTCTGTGTAGATGGAGAATAAATCTAGAATCTTTGGAAGTTGCTCCTATCAAAGTGTCTCTTTCCCTGGTTCACATGAAATGTCTGGGTGCTTCCTTAAGAGCTCACTATGTGGCCTGACTAGCATTGCCTAGCAGGTCGAGTATCATTCTCTGAGCTAAATGTTGCTGGTTTGAGTTCCAGTCAGGGCACAAGCCAGGGTTTTGGGTGGGATCTCCAGTTGGGATGAGTGAGAAACAAATGATGGATGTTCTATAGTTCTGTAAGAGAGGAAGATAATGGGGCATATAAGTACTGATGAGAGGAAAATAAGTCAAAACTAAGTTTAATTCAGTAATTCATGACAAAGCTATAGCTGTAATTGAGTATTGGGTGGTTTGTGTTATCTTCTAATTCCAACACACTGTATGACATGGAAGGAAGGCAAAGAAGAAGGTAATAAATCCTGTTTCATCAATCATTATTTCAGATGTTGGGACTTAAGATAGATTAGGAGCATATTAGATAAGAAAGAAAAACAGTATGGACAGCTTTAAATGGAGGAGTCAACTCTTGCCAACTCTGAGTACTCACCACTACGGTAATTGTTCATTTTTCCCCAGTGAGAAAGCATCTGTGTGTAGAATTTCTAAATATATGGTTTTTAGTGTCTGTGTTTATTATATTTAAGAAACACTATCATTAGATGAGTTGATATTAACAATTACTTAATATTATCTTTTAAATCAGTGATTATTTTGTTTTATTTTTAAATATATTTTATTGATTATGCTATTACAGTTGCCTACTTTTTTCTTCCCTTTATTCCCCTCTCCCTTGGACCCTGCCTCCCACCATCATTACCTCTACCTTAGTTCATATCTATGTCATACATATGAGTTCTTTGGCTTCTCTGTTTCCCATACTATTCATAACCTCCCCCTGTCTATTTTATACCTATCATTTATGTTTCTTATTCTCTGCCTCCCCTTCCCTGCTGGTAACCCTCCATGTGATCTCTATTTCTGTGAATCTGTTCCTCTTCTAGTTCTTTGCTTAGTTCATTTTTTTGTTTTTGTTTTTATAGGTTCAGTTGTTGATAATTTGTCATCATTTTATTGTTTGTATTTTTGGTTTTCTTCTTTTTCTTAGGTAAGTCCTTTTAACATTTCATATAACAAGAACTTGGTGGTGATAAACTCCTTTAATTTGTCCTTATCTAAGAAGCATTTTATCTGCTCTTCCTTTCTAAATGATAGCTTTGCCAGATAGAATAACCTTAGATGTAGGTCCTTGCCTATCATGTCTTTGAATACTTCTTTCCAGCCCCTTCTTGCCTATAAGGTTTCTTTTGAGAAATCATCTAATAGTCTTATGGGAACTCCTTTGTAGGTAACTGTCTTCTTTCCTCTTGCTGCTTTTAAGATTCTCTTCTTATCTTTAATCTTGGGTAACTTAATTATGATGTGCTTTGGTGTGTGCTTTCTTGGATCCAACTTCTTTAGGACTCTCTGAGCTTCCTGGACTTCCTGGAAGTCTATTTCCTTTGCCAGATTGAGGAAATTCTCCTTCATTATGTTCTCAAATAAATTTTCATTTTCCTGCTCTTCCTCTTCTCCTTCTGGCACCCCTTTTGTTCAGATGTTGGAATGTTTAAAGTTGCCCCAGAGGTTCCTAAGCCTCTCCTCATTTTTTTGAATTGTTGTTTCTTCATTCTGTTCTCATTGAATGTTTATTTCTTCCTTCTTCTCCAAGTTATTGATTAGAGTCCCAGTTTCCTTCTCTTCATTGTTGTTCCCTGTATATTTTCCTTTATTTCACTTTTCATAACCTTCACTTTTCCTTCTGTTTTGCAACCATACTCAACCATTTCTGTGAGCATCCTGACTACCAGTGTTTTGAACTCTGCATCTGATAGGTTGACTATCTCTTCAAAGCCTAGTTGTATTTTTTCTGGAGCTTTGATCTATTTTTTTTGTTTGGGCCATATTTCTTTGCCTTGGCATGCCTGTTATGTAGTAAGGGGCAAAGTCTTAGGTAATCATCGTGGAGGGGCAATCCAAGTCACAGTAAGTGGGGGAGGGGTCTGAGAGGGAAATGTGCCCTTGCTCAGCTCTTGGCAAGCTTTCAGTCACTTCCTCCACTACCCACAAGTAAATTAGGCCCTTCTGGTGCTGATTCTTCGGTGGGCAGTTTTATGTACATTCTAAGACCCCATGGGTCTCTCCAATGAACTCTCCTGTGAGGCTGGGAGTTTCTCCTGCTGCCTCAACCCCCACAAGTTTTCCAGTCAGAGGTTTTGAGGCTTTATTTCCCCACACTGGAACCCTGGGTTGTGCAGTCTGTCTCTATCCCCAGTTGTTCCTCCTGGTTTATCCTCACACAAATGTGGGACCTCCCACTCTACCAGCGCCACCTCGCTGGGTCCACCAGCGGCTGCTGCCTTGCTGTGAGTCTTCTCCACCAGGCTGCCCATCTGCATCCTTCCTACAGGTTTGGGTGAATGTTTTTTCTTTTAACTCCTTCATTGTCAGACTTCCATACAGTTTGCTTTTCTGGCAGTTCTGGTTATTTTTTGTTTTTAAATTTGTTGTTGCCCTGCTTAGGGTTGTGCAAGAAGGCAAAGTGTATCTACCTACTTTTCCATCTTGGCCAGAAATCCCAATTACTTAATATTAACTTGTATTATATTAATTGATATTAGCAATTACTTTATATTCATCATTACCATTGATTAATCATTATCACTAGAAATCAATTTAAAATAGTAAAATAATTTTCTTAATACTTTTTTAAGGGATTATATGATAAAAGAGTGATATAAAAATTCTTACTTGGATAATTTTACTCTGTTATATCTTAAATTGATACAGAATTTGTCCTTCAGTATCTATATAGAAACTTACTATAGATAAGATTGTTGGTCATCTATGAATTCATTTATTTCTAGTATCATTTAGGATGATTTTTGTATCTTTACTGAGCAATAAAATATATGAAATATCTTGTTGAGATTAAATACTACACCGGATCTACCCTTCTAGTAATTCTATCAACAATTGATTAATAAATGCCTAAATAAAGTTTTTTTTAAAAGGAAAGTAAAGTAAATTGAAATGGTGCTTTCCTAGTGAGGTTTCTCAGCTCTTGTAAGTTTCCACTATTTTTTCTAAGGTCTACTGAGTATCTGGATTTCCTAGGATTGATTATTTGTTAATATTAACAATTTTGCTTTCTGAAAGTCAAGGCTACATTGGCTTTTTACTGGTTTAAAAATAGTTCTCATTTTTACCAATTTTTCTCAAGGCCTGCAACTTATTTACCAGTAATTTATTTGATGTCTATTATGCAGTGCTCTTAAACTCTTGTGCTTAAGACCTTACCTACATTTTCTTTCCATTATGTGCACATTACTCCCTGCTAGCCCTCCTGATGGTGCCCATCCAGTTTAACAAGTATCCTCCTCAGTGCATTAGATCAGTCACTCCCATGTTTATCTTCATGCTTCACATAGCCAGAAGTTATTATTTGTTAGAAATTTTGTGGATTTCAATTCCCTGGCTTTCTTCTTGACATAGTACATACAACCTTCTGGTTATATACCCAGCCATTTGATTTCTGTACATTTTTTAAATGAAATAGGAACCTCTCAGTGTCTCTAGATAGTTGGTTTTGGTTTCTTTGGGGACTTTTTTTACCTTTTTAATTGGGATTATTGTTTTTGAATTGAGTATTACTCCTTAAAGCCCCTCTCTATCTTTTACCTGTTTCCTTTTCACTTGAAAAGCTTTTCTTTCTACTTCAAAATCTCTTCCTTAGATTTTCATTGGAGGCAGTTTCTAGGAAGCATTACTTTGCACCCACCTCCACCTGTCAGTGAGAAGCATCAGTAAGAGATGTATCCTTGGACGCATATGCAAGCCTGACACTCTGGCTAATCTTACAGGCATCCAGATGACAAATGCAAGCTCTGCTCACCTGCCTTTGTATGATATCCTACTATCCTGGTTTTTTAAAATGTATATTATATTTATTTTAGAGAAAAGAGAAGGGAGGGAGGAAGAGAAAGAGAGAAATGTCAATGTGTGATTGCCTCTCATACACTCCCTACTGGGGACCTGGCCTACAACCCAGGCATGTGCCCTGACTAGGAATCGAACTGGCGACCCTTTGTTCACAGGCTGGCACTCAGTTTACTGAGCTGCACCAGCCAGGGCTTTTCTGGGTTTTAATGGAACATAAACGATGGATCCAAACCATATTAGTGGATCTGTGACATATGAAATTCACTTTTATCAGTATTATTTGTAATTTGTATTCAGTTGAAAAATTCTTCTGTGCATTTGGTCAAATAGAAAGAATAGAGAATAGAGCGATGCCTGGGCATATGTAGGTAATGGAGGAGTTAGATATGCTCTACTGTAGCTACCCTATGAATATGGTTATAGTTTACGAGAGGCTAGAGAGCTCATAATAATGAAATTCTGCAGGCTATAAAGTATAGACACCATCTGCCATAGAAAACACATTAGAAAAGTGCCACCTGTTCCTATGTTAGCATGGCCTCTGCCTCAAAATTTCACACATACTCCTGTTGATTCTTACAGCAAGAAATGGCAATGAGATTTTTATACATTCCATCCATGAATGTCTTATTATCTGATTCAGTTTTGATTTTAAATTCTTTCCAGTGTATTTGTATGTCTCTCTTTACTATTTCTCTATAAATTCCCTTCCTGACCAATCAATTATTTAAAAAAATATTTTTATTAATTCAACATTCAACTGTTATTTATTAAGGACCTGCTATAACATAGCTAACCAAACAAGCAAACCAATATTCTCCCTCTTGGAGCTTACAAATTCTCTAAGAGGAGACAGGACATCATAAAAATAGGTGAAATTAACATTTTGTTATATGGTAAAAAGCATTAAGAAAAAAAGGAATACCTGCTTCTGTGAGCAGGTATTGTTATTTCAGATAGGATGGCCATGAAGACTTCCTTTAAATAAACAGGTGATAGATGTGAGGGTGCAAGCTACATGGCTCTGTGTGGGAAGAATGTGCAAAACGCATCCAGTGCAAAGGCCCTGATAAAAGAGTGTACTAGATACTCTCTCCTGAAAAAGGAGGTGCATGTTTTGAGATTAAAAGGGAGTATGGCCAGTGAGGCAACAAGAAGCAGATTATCTAAAGTATTATAAGTCAATATAATGACTTTTGCTTTTACTCTAAAAGTGAGATGGGAAGCCACAGGAGCATTTTGAGCAGAAGAGTAACAAGGCCCATCAGAAAAACTGCTCTTGCTTTGTTGAGAACAGACTTAAGTGAACTAACAGCAAAGGACAGCGACCAGATAGGAGACAAATCAAATAATCCATATGAGAGATGGTGGTGGCTTGGCATGAGGTGATAGCAGTGGAGGTGGGAGGAACATTCTAAATAAATTGTGACTATTGAGTTAATAAAATTTACTGGTAGATTGTCTGAGTGTTAAAAGAGAAAGTTAACTCCAAGTTTTTGGCCTGAGTGATTAGATGGAGTTGCTATTAATTTCCAGAAAATTATGTTTGGGGGAAAATATGAGAATCTCAGCTTTGTCACATGTTAAGTTTCAGGAATGTGCTTAGCTTGAAAATGTTACTAGTGGTGAGATTGCTTCATTTACTTTTTTATTTAAAAAACAGAAACCTTGATTGAAAACCGAAAAGTACACATGATTAAATTTAGAAAACTCATAAATTCATGTTTTTTGACTCAAAAATGAGTTAATGAGATTTGTTTAATTTTGGTCAAAAAAAAGTCAGCAATGGCTGAGATGAGAATATGTCCTTTAAAATGGTCAGATTTGCAAAAGCTTGGTGATGTGAATTTCACTTTAACCACATAATGTTATTCTAGAATCTTGCTAAAAATCATTAGACACATTGCTTATTAGAATTCTGTGATAATAGACAAGATGAATATAGGTTAATTGATGTGCTAAAGTAGTCAATGAGTATGTTTTGGCTGAGAGTTAAGGAAACATATTCCTACATTTCATCAAACTGTAGTATCAATTTCTGTCTCACTGAGATGGACATAATTATGATCATTTGTGACTTTAAATACTTGGAAGTGGGTCACCAAAATACTTCCTGTTCCAGTACGAAAGATATTTCATATTTCTTTCCTAAAATAAGGAAGTCCACACTGGCAGTCCCTTCAAGTATATAAATTTCTGTGAGTATGTCTGATTAGAAATGTTGGATTGTGTGTGATGTATGTGTGTATTATTCTTAGAACTTTGTCATGTCTTAACATTTTTAAGTTATAAATAACACTCTTTTGGTAAGCTTTTAGAACATTGAAAAAATGATAAATTAAAGTGTAATTCTTATTCTTGAGAAATGATTTATTGCTTTATCCCAAACTCTATATTTTTAAAAAATGATCTTACATTTAAATTATACTCTTTCAACATGTCAAAGAATGTTAAACAAGTCTTTACGTGACATTAAATTGTTAATTTTACCTTGTTACTTTAAATCTGTGGTTGGAATTCATTCTTTGGGCTAAAAGTATGTGTAGAGTATGAATTCCTGTGGTTCAGAATGCCAGTAATTTAGGGCAAGGTTAATAGAGTGGTTTTTTTGAGGGGAAAAAAAGGCTGTTTTATGGAAAATCTTTTAAAACTTTGTCTTCTTTTATTTCTATGAACTATCAAATATGCTTCAGATAATTTGTAGGAGATCCTAAAGTGTTTATTTGTTAATTTTTAGATAGCAGCAATTCCTGAGAACGGTGTCTGTGGACCATAAGCTACTTTGAATATTAGCCTATGTAATAGTGGAGTAAAGTAACCTTGTAAGAGAGAATATTTTTAAAAATCAAGGTACAAATTGGTTTCTTTCTGAAGTTATGGTCCTCGGTGAGTGAGTGGGTGAGCTATGCTCCATAAAGTCATCCTTAAGTACAGATGTGTATGGCAGCTCTGCCGTCCTTACTGTGTATTTTCCAAGTTTGGCTATAGCTTTTCCATTTCTAAGTGAAAGGGAAAGGAGAGATGAGGCTAAAGAAAGTTTTTTTATGTTTTATTTATTTATTTTTAGACAGAGGGGGAGGGAAGGAGAAAGAGAGAGAGAGAAATATTGAGCTGTCTCTCATATGCCCTCAACCAGGGACCTGGCCAACAACCAAGGCATGTGCCGTGACCTGGACTTTGAGGATATCACCCAACCCACTAAGTCACATCAGTCAGGGCAGAAAAGTGTTTTTGTAGGTGGGTTGGAAGTTGCCCACATCAGGGAGAACTTTGTCAAAGGTCCACACCAACTTGCAGGAAATTCCAGGAAATGTTATATATTTCCCAGAAAGAACAAAGAATACATCTGCAAGGATGGCTATTGGTATCTGCCACAGGCTTAAAGAAACAAAGGACAAAATGTCTAGTCAATTATATTCTAATAACCAGTCATTTTATTGAAGTCAAAATAAATCTATTTTATATAAATATTTTTCTATTTTATGTTCTAATTATCAAATGATCGTACTTGTATCATGATTAGTCATGGAATTTCAGTTAGTATCACTGAATGAGCACAAACCACCCTAGAACTAAACAAGAGTCACTTTTGAACCTTATGTTGTTCTGATTTACCTAGTAGATTCTCCCCATAAGCAATTTACCTAATAGATTTATCTAATAGATTCTCCTCACAAGTGAAAGTAATACAATTTTTCTGTGTTTAAAATGTTTAATCTGGAATTAAAACTTTGTGCATCTACTCTTGTTAAACAATAATCAGAGGAATATAAAGGTCATGGAGAAAAGGCAAAAAATGTTTTTCCAGTCCAAACAGAAATACAAAAGAACCATTCATAATCCAAAGACATAGGAATTTTAACCTCCCCTCCCTTTCCTCGGGCTAGTCTATTTAATTTTAAAAGCAGAATTTTGCTTTTAAAAAGTATACCAGACAGGAATTTGTTCAAATTCCTCAAAACCAAGCCAAGAAATTTCAGAAAGTTCAGACATGCATGGCAGATTGGAAAGAACACTCTGGAAGCAAGCACAGATGCATGGTGATACTACTCCAGACGCTGGATTTTGAGTGACCTTGGGCAAGTTTCTTAGCCTCATTGAGCCAAAGTATCTTCATTTATAAAATAGGAACAATAAGAATGAACTTGCCAGTGTGTTGATATAAAATTAAACCATGTAAAGGACCTAGCATTAATAGGATGTTCACTCTATTTGTGTAATCTGAGAAAGTCCCAGCGAGCTCAAGGTTATTGTTTCTCTGGCTTTGTAGCCAGAAGCAGTTCATGGTTTCCTTGGTGGGAGCTGTTAGAAGCAGTCCAGGCTACCATCTCTCTTTAGAACCTAACCATTCTGAGGCATGGGGTTTTCCCCATGAGAGGAAAGAGAGCTAAGCACTGAGAAAAATATGTAATGGTGGCAACAAAATGGAGCTGAAACTCTGCTCTGGCTGAGAAGTTCATGGTAATGATGGCCCAGAGCAATCTGCTCATGCTCATGATTTCCACTCATGTTTACAGACCAGCATGGGCTCTTAGCCTGCCCCATACTTGGCTCATCCAACTATTGAAGGTATCTCTACAAAGACCCCCTCCTCCTTTTGCCTCAGAAATGTTAGGAAGGAGTCTGGATTCTTAAAAGTCAGGAAAATGTACCTGAAAATAGCACCAGTTTTATAGGAACAG
Organism: Phyllostomus discolor; assembly: GCF_004126475.2. Taxonomy (NCBI): domain Eukaryota; kingdom Metazoa; phylum Chordata; class Mammalia; order Chiroptera; family Phyllostomidae; genus Phyllostomus; species Phyllostomus discolor. The sequence continues at coordinate 55,750,280 of NC_040913.2, read as the reverse complement.
GAGATGAAGAGGTGAGTGGAGGGGCAGGGGCCAACTCTCAGTGACTCCACCTTTGCAGGAAAAAAGCCTTACCCTGTTGGGAAGTACAGCCTCCATGGGGCCTTCCCTTTGTTTCCCCTGAGCTGAAATAACCCTCAGGGACAGGTGTGCCTTTTACATCCCCTGAACGTGAGGCATAGTCTCACAAGGGAGAAACAGCAGGGGCTGGAGAGAGAAGGTAGACATCAGAATTGTGACCACCACAGCCAGAAGCCCCCAGCCCTGTGGCTGCCAGGGCTGTAGTAACAGCAGGAGAAGGAAGCTTCCCTGGGAAGCTGCTGAAGAAGGAAGTAGCTACGGCAAGTTCACTTGGGTAGATCTAGGCAGTACCAGGACAGTACAATGGTGAGAAGATCATTCAAAGGATAGTGTGCTCAAAAGCTTTCTGTGCTACCTTTTAGCCATGCAGACTTGAGCATACTACTTAACTTGCTCACGCCTCAGTTTCTTCATCTGCAAAATGAAGTTAATAGTCCTAGGGCTGCTGTGAGGAATTAATGAGCTAAAGTGTCATTTGAGCTAAAGCTTCATTTACTGACACCAGCTCATTTTAGGTCTCAACCACTGCAGTGAATAGAGTGGTATTATAATAGGGAACTCTGGCATTTCACTGCCCATAGATGCCATGTAGATGCTGGAGTCACCCAAGCAATGGCTCTAAAGGCAAACCAGCCTGAGGACCAGCCTCAGGAGTCACCATGGGACAACATGAGAGCAGGAGCACCTATGGGATCTGTGAGCACCAGCACTACTGGCCTTGAGAATGTACCAATGTGGGTAGTAAAACAGGAGGTATGCTTACCTTACCAAGGACCCGTATGGGGTCACATGAGGCAACAGAATCAAGGTCTGTCAGGGGAAAGGGATTTGATCCACCAAGTTGGAATGATCTAGAGAAGGTGGTTGGGAGAGGCAGCACCTATGGTCAGGCACAGCTGTGTCTACCAGTGTGAGGGCCTCAAAGCATCTTCAGGCAGGCAAAGCAGTTCTGCTGCCTGGGCATCAGGAGCCCTGGAAGCTGGTGTGCCTCACCAGTTGGCCCAGGTACTATCTCTTCATAGAAGTTAAGGCATATAGTCCATATCTGGAGCCCCTCCAAGATTTCAGATGAGCAGTCTGGCCAGCTTTCAGTCACTGACCATTGTAATTTCTGCTCTTGATATTGTGCAACATGGACTATTTCCTTTTTAAATACTTCTGTCAGTATTTCTCCTCTCTGACCTACTCTCTGCTTTGTTACTTTCATTTTCTCACTTAAACTTATATGTATATGTTTTTGCCATATTAGCATTGATTTATGTTATAACAGGACAGTAAACCCTAGGAATATGATGGTGAATAAAACAAGGTCACTGTTCTGTGGCTCTTTCGGTTGGCATGGGGAGAGAAAATAAATAAATTGTAAACTTTAAACTTTTTACAAACTTAAAAAGTACTACATTCTACACATAAAATAAGTAAATAATGGTATGTCCTGCATTGCAGAGGATTAATCATCCCTTAAATTCAAAGCTTTGGGGAAAAAGAAAGCAAGAGATATTATTGAATGTGTATTTGTCATGGAAATAAGATTAAACTTTGAAGATCAGTCTTTTGACTGTTATCTCCTTTTAAAGTGAGAGATAGTCAAGAATTCTAGGTCAAAACATGGGGGTCAAAAGATTGGAAAAAGTAAATGGACCAAATGAAACAACTTTCTCACTAATATAGCTATGTATGATGATCCCCATTAAACTTAAGTAATTTGTGCTGTAAATGTGATACAAGTCCATAAAGGCAATAGCACATTTATTCAAGTTTAAAAGAATTACAAAACACATCTACTGTAGTAAGTACTTATTTCTAATCCATCAGTAAGTACCACTAATGAGAAAGCAAAGAGTGAGGACATTAACCAGATAAGAGATTTGGATAAAACATTCAACTCCATTTCTCACTTGCCCTGTCCCCTCAGTTGTAATTTGCTGGGATGTTGAATAAATCTATTACGGAAGTTTATGAAAACCTTCTGTCAATCAAGTAATTCTGACTTAATAACTAATAATAATTTTTCTTTAAAAATTAGCTGCTTTAGATGTTTTCTATATCTTTAAACTGTGATTATTAAAGCACAGCTATCTTAAGTGTGATTCGTTAGATGTAGATGAACACACACTACACAAAAACTTATGAATATCTTACATTGATTGATGAAGAAGTACAATGAGTATGAGTAAATACCCACAGAGTTAAATAAAAGACTATTAAATCTTTAAATAATTACTCCATATTTCAGAGATATTTCTCTGTGTGTTGGGTAGTGTTAGATAATGTTTTCTGTGATGATTTTTCTATAGTTCTCCTGATCAGTTATAAAAAGTGCAAATGTCTACTTGCTCTTTTAATGTCATGAGCCCACATCCTTGCTAGAAAGGATTACTGATTACTGACCGAGTGAGCTGTGGTCTGGTGCTGGGCAGTCTTGCCAATGTGCCTGATAAGAGCATGGAGAGACACTTCATTTTAGGCATAAGCAATCTTGACCACAGCAATCCATGGATAAATTTGTTGTGTTATTATATTTCAAGCAGTAAAAAGGGTAGATATTAAGGTGTAAAAAGAGAAAGCTATTAGTGGGTAGAAATGACATATGGCATAGTAAAATTCTGACACAGAGGTTTGGGGCCAGCCAAAAAGGCTTCACTATTACAATGTAGACTTACTTTGTGCTAATGATCATCTTTTACCCTATTATTATTATTGATGCATAAGCCAACTTGTGACCAAGCAGACTAAACTATATGGAGCAGAGACACACCTTTGCACACATTAATTTAAAAGTCTCGTCTTAAACATGCTCATTTATCTGTACTTATTTCTGATCTGTATCTTAAAGAAGAAAGAAGTTATTTGACTTCTTGTTTCTGCTCCAGCATGTAAAGAAAGAGCTTGGAAGTTGTCAATCCGGTTCTTCCAATAAGAAAAGGCTAAACAATTCTGAAAATCAGTAATTTTGAAAATCAACAATGTTTGTCAGATCTAAAGAGCAAATTGATATTATAGGATGAACTGCTGTGCTGAAGTTTGTAGAGAAAGAAAATACAGAGAATCATAGCTCCCAGGAGCAGAAGCCGCTACAGCCAGACCCTGAAACTGTAATTGACTAATTGCTGGAGGCTCAGCATCGACTAGCTTGCTGAGCCTTAGGGAGACTGAAAAATTCTTCAGTCTTAGGGAGACTGAAGAATTCTTTTGTTTCACTTCCAGGAACCCTGCCAGGTTCTTATCAGAGAAATAGTCCTCATTCTTCCTGCAGGAGGGAAGAAACATGACTTCATAAAAAAATGGCATGCCCTGAAGGAAGTCTTGTTTCCTGGGCATCATCTGACTTAGGGCAGTTAGATGGCTGAACCCCTTCCTCCATCACAAAAGCTAAGAAAAAAAGCAAAGAAACTGCTGAAAGTTACAGCTTAGGAATCATGCTGACTTTAAAAGAATGGGAATTTAATGATAAAATTTTAGAACAATTTTCCTCCCTAATACCTTATCATCACATTAGCAGGGCTCCAAAATTAGCTGGGATATAAATCCAATAGCTGTTAGACACAGATTCTATTTAGAAGGAATTTCTAAGGAAACCTAAATATAATAGAAGAGACAGAAACTAGGATACTAGAGGAAAATGGAAGCCTCTGACACCTACATAAAACATGCATTAAACTCAGCCTAACCCCTAGCCAGAAGAACATAAAAGCTCACACTAAAGACCTACCTACCTCAATTACAATTACCTAATAAGTCTTGCCCAGCTTTCAATAGAAATTACAAAGCATGGTAAAAAACAAATAAAAACACAATCTGAAGAGACAAAGTAAGTATCAGAACCAAATTCAGATATGAAAGAGATTCTATAATTAGTAAATTTGGAATTATTTTGGAATTTAAAATACTTTGCCTAATATGCTAAGGGCTCTAAAAGACAAAGTGACAACATGTAAGAACAGATGGGTAGTGTATGTAGAGAGAGAAAGAATCAAAAGAAATTCTAGAGATAAAAAAGAATACTGTGACAGAAATGAGAAATGTCTTTAATGGGCTTATTAGTAAACTATATATAGTCAAGGCAAGAAACATTGAGATTAAAGATATGTCAATAAAAATGTCATAAACTGAAATACAAAGAAGAAAAAGAATGGGAAAAAAGGGAACAGAATGCCAAAGAATGATGGGACAATAATGAAAAGTCTAACATACAGGTAATGAAGTTACCAGAAGGAGAAGGAAGGAAGGAAGGAAGGAAGGAAGGAAGGAAGGAAGGAAGGAAGGAATATTGGAAGTTATAATGGTTGATAATTTTCAAAACTTAATGACAGACACAAAACTACAGACCAAGGGAACTCGGAGAACAAATAGGGGATAAGAACCAAAGTATACTGGGGCATATTATATTAAAACTGCAAAAAAATAGAAAATCTTGAAAGGAGTAGGGAATGGGATGGGGAAGAAACATCTTACATATAGAGGAGCAAGGCTAAGAATTATACTGGTGTTCTCCTCAGAAGCCATTTAATCAAGAAGAGAGTAAAGTAAAATATTTAAAGTGTTGAAAGAAAAAGTAATCCTAAAATTTTATATCCAGAGAGAGAGATTATCTTTCAAAAATAAGGGTATAAAAAAGTTTTAGACAGACAAAATCTGAATGTGTTGCCAGTAGAACTGCTTTGAAAGAAGTGATAAAAAGAAGTACTTTACTGAAGGAAAATGATGTAGATAGATTAGAAACTCAGATCTACATTAAAAAGTAGTGTTTGAAAAGGAGTAAATGCAGATAAAATATTTTATTTTTTGTCTTATTAACTGATATCATAGATGAATGTTTAAAATAATAGCAGTAATGTATTAGGTGATTTTAGCTTATAGGTAAGTAATGTTAATAATAACAGGATTGTTGTAAGGGACAGGAGGAAGGAATAGGGGGTGCTCTATTATAAGGTACCTACACTTTCTTTTAGGTGGTACAATGTTGTTTGAAAGTGGACTTTGATTAGTCGTAAATGCATATTGTAAACTCTAAGGCAACTATTCATTTTTTCTTCAAAGTATGTTTTTCATTTTCTTGACTACATGTACTTTTTTGTTGTTAATTTATTAGAATAGCATTAGTCAATGAAATATATAGCTTTAAAGTATACAATTCTGCAACAAATCATCTGAAAGTATAATTAATATGCTAAGTGAGGAGTAAAAAATGAAATCATATGCAATGGTCAATTAAAACCAGGAAAGTCAAAAAAGAAACAAAGAACTAGTGCAATGAAAATAAAATAGTTATAAATATAGCACATATTAACTCATATATATCAATAACCACTTTAAGTGTCAATGATATAAACATAACAATTAAAAGAGAACAAGAGAATGGACAAAACAGAAAAAGGTGAGTATAGTAAACGTAAAGAGGATCAAGTGATGACAGAATTTGTTTACCACTTTGGGTGGTAAACACATAGTGCAATATACAGATGGTGTATCATAGAATTGTATACTTAAAACCTATATAATTTTATTAACCAATGTCACCCCAATAAATTGTAAAAAATACACAACCATATGTTGTCTACAAGAATCCACTTTAATTGAGACACAGAATGTTTAAATGTAAAGTTTTACCAGAATAAGGAGGGACTTCCAGCAAGATGGAGGAATAGGTGGTCGCACCGTACCTCCTCGTACAACCAAGATTAGAAAACCAATAATTCACAACAATAATTTACTATCAGAATAACACCCAGATCCGGCAGAGGATTTATCTGAATGGAAGTCGGGCAGCCAAGAAGTTGAAGTAGACGTGTTCATCTGGACTGGTAGGAGAAGACGAGCCGGGCGGGCGCGGGGCTGGCTCGGGTCGGCGGCGCGCGGAGGTCGGGGGAAGGTTTGGCGCGAAATCGGCGCAAAAGCCATCGGGCGCGTAAGAAGGCAGCGGTGATCCCTGAGTACGCAAGCTGCGGCTGGCAGACCCAGAGGGGCAGCAATTGTGGACCAGGGCAGAACTCGCGGACCAGACAAGGGTCTGAGTCCAGGGGAATGGAACTACCGCCATTGTTTTCTCCTGCCCCGCTCCTGCCCCGCCCCCACATATAACGTCACAATCTAGCAACGGGGTGCCCAGCCCCGGTGAGCACCTAAGGCTCCGCGCTCCCACCGTAACAAGAGCAACCAGACTGGGAAAAAAAAAAAAAAAGGAGAGAAAGGGGGAAAAAAAAACCATGTTTTCAACAGAGCAAATCAGTCCCCCAGGACTCATCCTTTTGAGCGACCAAGAATTAGCCAATCTATCAGATGCGCAGTTCAAAACACTGGTGATCAGAAAGCTCACAGAACTGGTGGATTTTGGACGAAATTTAGATGAAAGAATGCAGAGTACCATAAAACAGATGCAGGAAGACATGCGGAGGAGAGCCAATAGTGAAAGGAAGGAATATGAGTCTCAAAACAATACAGTGGACCAGAAGGAAGATAGAATCAACCAAGCAGGAAAGCATGATGAAATAAGAATTCAAAAAATTGAGGAAAAGATTAAGAGCATCCAAGACACCTTTAAACGTTCCAATATCCGAATTATAGGGGTACCAGAATCGGAAGGGGAAAAGCAACAGATTGAGCACGTATTTGAACAAATAATAAAGGAGAACTTCCCCAATCTGGCAAAGGGAACAGTCTTCCAAGAAATCCAAGAAGCTCAGAGAGCCCCAAAGAAGTTGGACCCAAGAAGAAACACACCAAGGCACATCATAATTACATTAGCCAAGGTAAAAACGAAGGAGAGAATCCTAGAAGCAGCAAGAGGTAAGGGGACAGTCACCTACAAAGGAGTTCCCATCAGACTGTCAGCTGATTTCTCCAAAGAGACCTTACAGGCAAGAAGGGGCTGGAAAGAAATATTCCAAGTCATGAAAGACAAGGACCTACATCCCAGATTGCTCTATCCAGCAAAGCTCTCATTTAGAATGGAAGGGCAGATAAAGTGCTTCTCAGATAATGTCAAGTTAAAGGAGTTCATCATCACCAAGCCCTTATTTTATGAAATGCTAAAGGGACTTATCTAAGAAAAGAAGATAAAGAAAAGACATGTATAGTAAAAGGACAGCAAACTCACAAATATCAACAACCACACCTAAAGCAAAACCAAAAGAAACTAAGTAAACAATTAGAACAGGAACAGAACCACAGAAATGGAGGGCACATGGAGGGTTAGCAGCAGGAGGGTGGGAGGAGGAGAGAGGGGGAAAAGGTATAGAGAATAAGTAGCATAAAATGTAGGTTGAAATTAGATAGGGGGAGGGCAAGAATAGTACGGGAAATGTAGAAACTAAAGAACTCATAAATATGACACATGGACATGAACTATAGGGGGAAATGTGGGTGGGAGGGGGTACAGGGTGGAGGGGAGAGAAGGGGGGAAATGGGACAACTGTAATAGCATAATCAATAAAATATATATATATATATATAAAAAAAAGTTTTACCAGAATAAAAAAAATTATCATGGGGAAAGAGAAGCATTACATAATTATATAGGGGTTAATTCTCCAAGAAAATATGGCAAACCTTATCATATGTGCACCTTACAACAGAACATAAAAGATATCAGTTCTTCCCCACTTGAGGTATAGATTCAACATAATTCCAATCAAAATCCTAGCAAGTTTTTTGTGGATATCAATAAATTGAATTTAAAATTTATATAGGAATGCAAAAGTCCTAGAGTAGTCAACATTATACTTATGAGGAGCAAAGCTGGAGGACTGACACTACTCAAATTAAAGATATAAAGCTATAGTATCAAGATAGAGTGATATTGTTAAAAAACAGAAAATAGACTTATAGAACAAAATGGACAACCCCCAGACTGTCCCACAATTATAGTCAACTGGTCTTTGACAAAAGATCAAAGGCAATTTAATGGAGAAAGGATGGTTTTCAAGTGATGCTCAAGTCCTAAATAGCCACATGCAAAAAAGTGAATTTAGACATATCCATTATACCTTTGCAGAAATAAACTTAAAATGAATTATAAATTTAAATGTAAAATGGAAAACTATAAAACTCTATAAGATAACAGGAGAAAAATATAGGTGACCTTGGGTTTGGCAATGGTTTTTGTTTTGGCAACACCAAAAGCATGATACAGGAAAAGCAAAATTGGTAAGTTGAACTTCATTAAAATCAATAACCTCTGCTGTACAAAACACACCCTTATGAGGATACAAAGACAAGCCACAGACTGAATAAAATATTTGAATAACACTTATCGGATAAAAGACTTGTATTCAAAATATATAGAGAACTCTTAAAACTCAATATTAAGGAAACACACAGTCCAATTAAAACATGAGAAAAATATCTGAACAAATATCTCACCAGAGAAGAGATGCTGATGGCAAATAAGCATATGAAAATATAATCAACATCATATATAATTAGAAAATTACAAAATAAAATAAAAAGATACCACTACACACCTGTATCAGAAGACCCAAAATCCAAAACACTGACAACACTAAATACTGGCAAGAATGTGGAGCAACAGGAACTTTCATTCATTGCTGATAGATTTATAAAAATGGTATAAGAACTTTAGAAGACATTTTGTTACATGTTTTTTACAAAGCTAAGTCTTACTCTGTGATATATTTTCTTGATTTTTGAGAAAATAACATTTATTTTGTGCTTTAGTGTTGACCAACAAATATCATCATAGCCCTAATCTATCCATGGGAAGGTGAGGCCTAAGATGGTTAATTGGATGACCCAATATCATATAGCTAAGTAGTAGACAGTTTATTAGAGAAGGTACTAAAAGCTAATTGTGGCTAAGTATAGTGTATTTTTTAATTAGGTCAACTAAGAGAAAATAAGTTTCCAACAAACTCTTTTGATATGAAAACATAGTTTCTCTAGGCAGAGGAGTAACAATTATCCATCATGACCTCTCCTTTGCTACTCTTACTCCCAGCCTGCATGAATACCCAGGCAAGGGCAAGAAGTATTTTAACTGGCATGTGAGTTCAGCATCCTTAGAGCTGTTCTACTTTAATACCTAAACTTTCCTGCCAATGTCAGCATCCAGCCTTGTCAACACTCTTTTTTTTTCCATTTGTGAACACTGTAGTTAAACCTTTCGCCTCTCCCTTTCCAGAAGTATTTTGTACTTAGAACTCAGAAATTTAGAAATTTTCTACATCTAAAGAAATGCTTTTCAACTAAGAAACTTTATTACTTATAAAAATGTTTAACATAAAAATATAAACATATATATATGCCTTTTCTATATGGTCTTTGACTTTACTGCAAAAATTTAGTGCCACAAACAGTGAGGTTTAAGGTAACAAATAAAGTGATTTCACCAGTGAGGCCAAAATTTGCCAAAAGAGTGCCTAACTTAAAAAAAAAGAGCTAAAATTCAGCTCAAAAACGTAGGGTTTATAAATACATTTTAAAGTGCTCAGAAGAAAAGAAGTTCTTTTTGTTTATCTCATGTTCTGGTAGCAAATAAAAAATGTTGCTTTGTTATTTCAAAGGCCACCTGACAATTCTCGGGCTGAAAGTATGTGAATCATTAGTTCAGAATGTGAATGAATTATGTGCAGCTTATAATCATTAGGTTACCTCACAGCCTATCAGGGAAAATATTTGAGTTAATTATCAGAAATTATTTTAGTAAAATTAAACATGATTTCAAGGCATAGAAAACATTGTTCATAAAGGTTTTATTCCTTAGAAACTAACATTATCCCAGAGAATTTAAATATTGATGGTTTATTGTTCAGTAACCTCTATACTTCAGGATGGGCCTTTTTTGCTAATACTGGTCATCTGACCTTAAACACATTTCATGTGTGTAGATACATTTGGCCTTAGTGACAGTGGATTATTATGTTGAATCCAGATTTCTACCTTAAGAATACATGTCCCTCAATGGTTGTTTTTATTGTCTCATGACAAACAGAGTACTTTATAATAACCACTGTTGAGTAAAATTTATCACCACAGACCCAACTATCAGGATTTGAAAGTATAGTTCACGTAAAGCATTCATGATGAGGTAGCATGGGGCAGTTTGGTAGGAGAAAAATATTATAGAAAATTGCAATGGATCTCATATGGACCATTGGCTCAAATGTTTTAAATATGTGCTTAAAATTTCTGTAAGAGATTTCATACCAAAGAATGAGGAAATTACCAGAGGATGAAAGAAACTGAGAGTTCACCACAACAAAAAGAATTTCAATATAGAATTTGTCTTCCAAAGGTGACCTCATGCTAAAAGTTAATAGTTGAAAAGTTAATATTTGAGAAGCCATCATGCTGTCTGGAATGAGGTTTTTGCTTGAGGGGAACCCCGTCCCTCTGAGTTCTCCCAGTCATGGATGAAATGAGTCATCCTAGACAGAGTCTATTCCAGTGGAAAAGTGGGTGGTGATTCCCTATAGTGGAGAATGCCCCAAGCCCATCTCTGAAACAGCTTTTATTGGGATCAGAGTGTGCTGGGGTGTACAGCATACGTGCATAGCTTATCAATCAATGTGCAAAGGGTATAGTTATGGAAAACAGATATTATCTACAGATAACAGCTGAAGATATCTACCTCAGGTCAGGGTCTGTTAGACATGCTGACATCAGATGGTTGGTAAGGCGTGCTTTATGAGATAAGGAGTTCACTCCTTATGCTTTGAGCTTAAACATCTGGTTTATATCAACAGGGCTGTAGCAAAGCAAAGCAAGCTTCAAAGGAAACAATGTATTCTTCAGGCCTGTTTCCCATGGGAACCTTCAGTGTTAATATCAGGTCCTGCCTGCCACCTGCATTCCCAGCATTCCAGTTGAGATTTACAGGCCTTTTTCAAGGCCTTGCTTGTGTGGGGCTATAGTCTCCAATATCACACAAAGTGGTCCCCAACAGTTATTGTTTAGAATTTATTATTAATACTATATCTACATGTATCATGAGCTGCTTAACAGATTTATATTTAATACTCTGCTTCATAGTCCCAACAGAAACACAGTCATGAACATGGACTAGAGACAAGTCCATTTTCTTCTGTGTTTGTCCATGAGTATATCAGCTGCTTCTTCTTGATTCAGACATAAAACCTAGAAAACTTGCAAAACATGAATGTTTGTGGTTTGTCTCAGAATAATTCAGGAAGTGCCATTATTATTTTTGGTGAAGAAAATTTTGTGCCATTTCATTCAAAATATGTGATTAAAAATAGTATATTTATAATAACTCATTCTACAAACTAAAATTTCCCTTCTGAGATACATGTGTATACACAATCATCTTTTAAATTACAGGAAGTAAAGCCCTGACTGGTGTAGCTCAGTGGATTGAGCTTGGGCTGCGAACCAAAGCATTGCAGGTTCGATTCCCAGTCAGGGCACATGCCTGGGTTGCAGGCCATGGTCCCCAGCAACTGCACATTGATGTTTCTCTCTCTCTCTCTCTTTCTCCCTCCCTTCCCTCTGTGAAAATAAATAAATAAAATCTTTAAAAAAACTACAGGAAGTAAAAAATAAGATTTTTTCTTCCAATATGTAGTGGTTGAAACAAAAATCTGATACATATTAATATAATGGTATTATTTAACTATGTGGCAAATACTTTAAGTTATCGAATGATTTCTTGGGATCTAGGCTTTTAGCCTTCAGAAATCTTTAAAGGTGAATAAAATGTCAAATTTAAATGTAAACTCTTGTAAGTATAGTCCAAAAATGCATTTTTAGGTCTCTCTTTTGACCCAAAAATGTTTATTTTCCAAACAGTTTATAATAAGCCAAAGGAGAAATTTTGATAAACCTCACAACTGTTCCATTTTCCCCTGTGTTAAGTGAATAAATTCAGTTCAGTTTAAAATAATTAATACAAATCTTCTGCAGGTTTCTGACCTATGGCATTGCAAGGCAAAAGCTATAGAATCAGAAAGACTATCAAGTTAGAGACTATCAGTAGTTCTTAACCAGGGGCAATTTTGCCCACTGGGGATGATACTAGACAATGTCTACAAATATTTTTGGTTGTCACAACTGAGGGATGTTGTTGGAATCTCATGGGTAGAGGTCAGGGATACTGCAATGCACAGGATAGACCCACACAGCAAGGCATTATCCAGCCCTAAATGCCACTAATGTCAAACTTAAGGAAATGTTGGTTAGAGTGTCAACTAAGTCAGTGGTGACTCTTTGATGGATAAACTTATTGCTATCAGTACTTCAGGATTTAAATAAGCTGAATTTTATTTAAAATCAGACTGACAATGCTAGTGGCCTTTAAGTGACTTTAACAAATGTCCATCAGTAGATGAGTGGATAAAACAACTATGAGACAACTACACAATGGAAAACTACTTGGCCATAAAAAAGATGAACACTTTACCCTTTGCAGCAGTACGGATGGACCAGGAGAACATTATGCTAAGTGAAATAAATCAATTAGAGAAAGAAAAATACTATATGATTTCACTCATATGTGGAATCTAATGAACAAACTGAACTAACAAGAAAAATAAGGACACTCATAGATAGCAGGATGAGAGCTAAGGGTTGAGGGGAGGTGAGCAGGTAGAGAGATTGAACAAAAATAAAAAAGGACTCATGGACATAGACAACAGGGTGGTGATTTTGAGGGGAAGGGTATAAGAGGACTAAATGGTAATGGAAAAACTATAATAAAGAATAAAAAATAAAGAATAAAAATATTATGTGGGGGAAAAAAACGAATTTCCCTTTAAACTATGCCAAGCTTTTTTTCTATTCATTCTGTGATTTAACAAGAATATTGCTCTATGGAGCAGTTCTAGAGTTTAAAAATAAAATTTAGGTGAAAACCAAGTTGTATGTATGCAAACATAGGGTAACAAATGTAAAACAATGACGCACACCCACCCCATCTTGAACAGGCTGTTTTTTTAATAATGGAAGTATGAAAAATTCTTCATGTGTTATCTTAATTGGCCACCTTTCAGGATTAACTATTTAGTCATTGCAACTATTTCTGAGTTAAAAAACAAACAAACATCTATTTGGAGTGTAGGATGGGGATTATATCCTTCCACAATTAAATTTACTGGTTAAGTTCATTGAAGCACCAACAGATCACAAATATTCAGGTGTGGTGGTGGAAGAATATGTAAGTTTCTTTTCTTTCCAACTGAAAAGGATAGCTCAGACTGAAATGTTGTAGAGTAAAGTCAATCAGCTGCTCATAAAAACAGGTGAGATCCAATCAGAATCAACTGGAGGGGCAGAAAGAACAACTTCTTGAGTGACAAGAAAATTGTCATTGTACACTCCACAAATGAGATTCTATTCCCAGGTAGAAAAGGAAGTCAATCATTACAATTTCAGAGGTAAGGAATTGGAGGAGGCTGGGGGGAGCTGGGCAATGGAGGGAGAAAATGGGGACATCTGTAATAGTGTCAACAATAAAAATAAAGAAAAAAATGTGTTCTCATACAAAAAAAAATTGAAAAGTATATTAGGTTGGAAAATTTAAAGGACCAGATAAAAATACCAGATAATTTGTAGTAGGATGACCTAGGTGGAATGAAGATGACTCACTCAAAGGTACTGTAAGGACTTCTTCCACATTCCAGCAGCTTACTCTACTCTGCAAAGTCCAACATGCAGCCCTGACTGATGTGGCTCAGTGGATTGAGTGTGGGGCTGCAAACCAAAGGGTTACTGGTTTAATTCCCAGTCAGGACACATGCCTGGGTTGTGGGCCAGGTTCCCAGTGGTGGGTGTGGGAGAGGCAAACACACATTGATGTTTCTCTACCCCTCTTTCTCCCTCCCTTTCCCTCTCTCAAAAAATAATAAAATCTTAAAAATACATTAATTTTTTTTTAAAGTTCCAATGTGAGTATTTATTTTTTAAATGTAGGCTCATGTGTCTTCCAATCCAAATAATTCACACAGAATGGACAGTTCAGGAAGAATGAATGAAATTAGGAGAATTAATTATTTAAGTATCATTGTGATTTTGTTTGTTATACAACTTAAATTTGTGCTTTGATAGTGTGGGGGTCCAAGAAAATAGTGCTACTCCAGGAGCTTCCTAAATATATATAAATACATATATTTGTAGCAGGCTTTTTTGTTCTCTAGTGAGAGAATACATTCTGTTCTTAGACACCATTGTACAATCATTACTCACTTAACAAAAATGTAGTCTTTTCAGCTAGAAAATTTAGTTCCATAATTAAGATAGTCTTAAAGTGTTCTGTATTGTATCTAGAAAAATATTTTGTATGTATTAATGTAATATTTTCTAGAAATTTCAATGCTGGATCAAACAACAAAAAAAGACTTTCCTATTATATGTAGCATGGGCTTTTAAATTTATATGTGTGTGTATGTTTTAAGTGAATTTTGAAAATCAGCAAACGTAAAGTTAGTTAATTTTTTCTTTGTTTCCAAATATATAATTGAGTAATATTTATGATGATAAAGAATTATTAAAAAGACAAATATTTCAGAAATATTTATCTTAATAGTATAACAATTATTTAATTTGTCAATTATTTTTGAGTACTTCTCAATGCCAGCCTAGACGTGAAAGGTTCAGTTTTAACTTACAGTGCTCATTCCTAGTGAGGGAGAGATACGTGTTAGAAGCCGATGTGGTTAAGTGATATGATACACGTGACCTGGAGGGCTCTCCAGGAGGACTGAGTACACGCAGCTAGTGTGGATTGCGGGCAGAGGAGGTGAGCTGGGCTGGACAGTGGCAGAGTAGTCAATGAAGAGGACCAGAGAAAAACACCTGGGGTCGGGGTGGAGGGCAGCCAGACAGAGCAGGATGTGCAAAGGAAGTTTGAGCAGCTATAGTTTCTTCGTCAGGTTGTCCACTTCCAAAGAAAGTAGCACTATCATAAATTTGATTTTTGTCAGTTTAAACATTGGTCAATAATTGAAAAGTCTTTTCAAAATTGATTTTCTTTTTATATAACTTGCAAAGTTAGGAGTAGAAAAGTGATGAGGAAAGACTATCTTACTCAATTGCTTTTGCTGCAGTTCAGTAAAATCTTCAATGCCTTTGACTCAGCATAGTTCATATGTTGGAAACGCTCTCTTTGACAGTCAGCCTTTTTCTGGGGAGGTTTTTTATTTCATTTTCATAAAAACTTCATCTCTTTGTATTAACAAACCCTGCCCTTTGAACTGCATTATGAGTTCCTGCTTCTTATCATTTTCCTGTGTCAAATTAGGAAAATTGAGTTACAGCTTGAAGATTAGAATGCACTATTTTTTACTTATTTATAAATAGCATCTTCCTTATAAACATAGTAGAGAAGGATCTGGGTAAATAGAAGAAGGATGATTTTCAGGGTTCCTCTCAAATTTAATCTTACATTGATAAACCCCTTATTTTACTTGTGAAGGCTCAATTAGTAAAGCTGTTTAACTTTACTGGTAATTTGTAATGGATTTTTGTAGCCACAGTTCTGTTTTAGTTCATATAATTAGAAAAAAAGGGACATATATTACTTTTTTGTGTTAAAATTACCCTCATATTGAGTCTACAAGAGCAAAAGTGTACATTTTTAGTACATATTAATCATTAGTGGAAAGAGTCACTTCTCTTTTCTGTTGACATTTATTTTCTGTACATGTGGTTCTCTGAATCTTTGTTCTAAAAGTCATCTTCTTGCATGAATTCCTCAATGTACTATAAATTTAGCCACTATCATTGCTCAGAAAGAAACTGAACTTTATTCAAATTAAAGCTAATAAGAGAAAATATGCTTTTTATTTTGACATTCCAGTCTCAAGCAGGAGAAAATATAGGTAGCATAATAAAGAAAAAGATTTGAAGATATGGACTTGTTGATGTGGGTTCAATATCTAGTTCTATCACTTTCTACCTTGGATAAATTCATTAACTAGTGATATTCACTTTCCTTTTGTAAAAGTGATTGATAGTATCTACCCTTTTACCCATCTACTTATCTATTTGACTAATTAGACAGAAATTTCTTTAGTATTTAAGTATGTAAAAGAGCCTTGAAACTAAAAAATGTTTACAAATACTAGCTGTTATGGCAAAGACAATCAATGTACAAAATATGATTCTTAAAGTGAGAGACAGTACATACATGAAATTATATTTTAAACAAAGTCACTTAGCACACATTAGTGCATAATAGGGATTTGCCAAATAGGATTTCACTTTTTTTCTCAGCTTTCTTTCAAGTCTGTTGAATTCCCATTTGTTCTCATTTACTACTAGACTTTTCTGCTATTCTGACACTTTGGTACTCAGTGATGCTCTGATTATTCTTCCTGCGTGCACAGGCACGAAGAGACAGACAGTCCTCAGCCAACTGCAGTAACCTCCTTCTTAGTTTGCACATTTAATCATATGCATATTCTAGTTTTAAGTTTCTGTGTGGTTAGAGAATATATAGGTGAGTATTTTTAGTATATTTTATTGATTATGATATTACAGTTGTCCCACATTTTTCCCCCTTTGCCCCTTTCTACCAGGTATCGTCCTTCTCTCCATCAATATCCATGGGTTGTACATATAAGTTCTTTGGCTTCTCCATTTCCTATACTATTCTTACATCCCTCTGTCTATTTTATACCTACCAATTATGCTTCTTAATCCCTGCACCTTTTCCCCATTCTTCCCCTTCGTCCTCTCAGTTGATAACCCTCCAAGTGATCTCCATACTTATGATTCTGTTCCTGTTATGGTTGTTTGCTTAGTTTTTTGTTTTGTTTTGTTTTTTAGATTCAGTTGTTAATAGTTGCAAATTTGTTGCTTTTTTAATGTTCATGGTTTTGATTTTTTTTTCTCAAATAATTATCTTTAACATTTGATGTAATAATGGCTTGGTGGTGATGAACTCCTTTAGCTTTGGCTTGTCTGGGAAACACTTTATTTGTCCTTCCATTTTAAATGATACCTTTGCTGGATAGAGTAATCTAGTTTGTAGGCCCTTGCCCTTTATTTTATTTTATCTTTTTATTGTTGTTCAATTACAGTTGTCCCCATTTTCTACCCATTACTTTCCCCCACCCTACCCACCCCAACCTTCCACATTCAATCCTCCCCGCATTATAGTCTTCATCCAAGGGTCCTTTATACATATTCCCTGACGACCCTTCCCCTTCTTTACCTGGTTCTCAACCTCCCCCATCCCCTCTGGTTACTGTCAGTTTGTTCTTTATTCAGTTTAGTCTCTGGTTAAATTTTGCTTGCTTGTTTGTTTTGTTGTTTAGAAAACAGCATGGAATTTCTTCAAAAAACTAAAAATGACTGCCTTTTGACCCAGCAATTCCACTGCTGGGATTATACCCTAAGAATCCTGAAACACCAATTCAAAAGGCCCTCACTTCTTATCACTTTGAATACTTTTTGCCAGTTCCTTCTTGCCTACAAAGTTTCTTTTCACAAATCAGCTTGCAATATTTATGGGTACTTCTTTGTAGGTGACTCTCTGCTTTTTTTCTTGCTGTTTTTAAGATTCTCCTTTTATCTTTAACCTTTGGCATTTTAAGCATGATGTATCTTGGTGTGGTCCTTTTTGGGTCCAACTTATTTGGTACTCTCTGGGCTTCCTGGACTTGTATATCTATTTCCTTGGGCAAATTAAAGAAGTTTTCTTTCATTATTTTTCCACATATGTTTTCAGTTTCTTGTTCTTCCTCTTTTCCTTCTGGTATCCATATGATTTGGATTTTGGCACATTGGGAGATGCACCAGGGTCTTCTTATACTATCCTTGTGTTTTTCAATTTTTTTTTCTCCTTCTTGTTCTAGTTGAATGTTTATTTTTTCCTTATGTTCTAAATTGTTAATTTGAATCTGGCTTCCTTCCCTTCACTGTTGTTTCACTGTAGATTTTTTTTATTTCACTTAGTGTAACCTTCATTTCTTCCTTTATGGAGTACATTGCCATACTCCATGAGTTTTTTAAGAATCCTGATCACCAGTGTTTCGAACTCTGCATCTGATAGGTTGGCTATCTCTGTTTTGTTTAGTTCTTTCTCTGGAATTTTGTTCTGTTCTTTAATTTGGGCCATATTTCTTTGTCTTCTTAATTTGGCAGCCCCCCTGTGTTTGTTTCTGTGTGTTGAGTAGAGCTGCTTTGACTCTCTATAAAAGATGCCTGTCGGGATAAATGTGGCTTTTTAAATCTTTGTTTGTCAGACTTTCACACAATTTGATTTTCTGACAATTCTGGGTGTTGTTTTGAGATTTAGTTGTAATTCCTTTTTGTGGTTGTGCAAGGAGGTGAAATATGTCTACCTATACCTCCTAACCAGAAGTGGATATTGGTTTTATGTACTATAATAGTTTAACTCATTCATAGCAGTGGAATTTATTGTGATACCAATTTTACCAGTTCTATCAATAATAATATATATCATTTTTCTTATAAACAACTTTAATTCAGTGTTACTTTTTTGTTTTCTCACAAAGTAATATTAAACAATTACCTTCAATTTTATAATACTAGCACCAAAATTTACTAAGTATACACCATATGCCAACTTTTTAAAGAAATGTAATCATTTAATCTTTGCAACACTTGAATTATGTATTATTGTTTCCCCATTTTACAAATGGGAAAACTAAACCACAGAAAGAATGTCAGAAGACAGAATATCATCACAGTTAATTATGCATTCCTTTATTTCAGAAAGACTGGGTTAATTCTAATTCACCTATTATTATCAGTAAATTCTTAGACAAATTACTTACTTTTCTGTGCTTTAGTTTTCCCATCTGTAAAATGGGGAATTAATAACAAGCTTCATAATATTGTTAAAATTTATAAACACTGTCATTCCTCTGAGTGACATTTTAGGTTCTCTTAACCGTTTGCTCAAAAATCTGCCTACATGTTGTTCATTTTTCTTTCCATTATCAGTAGTATTTTCAATGAGACAATTGTCTCATAAAATACAAAGTACCATTTGATGATTTAGCACCTTACATTTGGTGTTTAGTAAACACAATGGAATCCAAAGATAGGCTCCAGCATTTGAACTGTTGGAACCTGTTACTTTAGTTTCCCAATGACAAAGTGATTTCAAATGAAACTGCTTCCAGATTTATTTCATTTTAATTAAACTTATAGCATGTGTTCTTCAGCACATGGCAAGTGTTAAGCCCTAAGTGGCAAGCTTACACAGTATACATTCCTTTTTATTGTAGCATTACTTGGTTTGAATGTTTATTTCTTTTTCCACATCATTAAATGTGCTTAACAGCTAAAGATATGACATAAAGGTATTTTATTGCTAGAGATTAAAATTGTCCTAGCTGGAAGTCAAAAACAACTTTTTTAAAATCCTAAGAAAAAGAACAATAAAATGTTACATGTTATTTCTACAGTCCTTTTAGAAGAGTTTTTGCCATTGAGAAAATAAGCATGGATTAATGTTGATTGTTTTTCTGAATGATGATTTTTGATATCATTCAGTCTGCTACCATAATTCAGTCTGCTCTTCTCTCTCTTGGTAGGCACCAGCATCTTCACAGTCTATGAGGCTGCTTCCCAGGAAGGCTGGGTGTTCCTCATGTACAGAGCAATTGACAGCTTTCCCCGCTGGCGTTCCTACTTCTACTTCATCACTCTCATATTCTTCCTTGCGTGGCTTGTTAAGGTATTGTAAAAATTTGTCCTAATAAAATCAGTGTTTTCTGACAGTTTCTGCAATTTTTTTCTGTCTTTGATTGCCTTCTCTCATTCCCAGTCTTTAGTAAATGTGGTTTGTAATTTTTTTCAGAATGTGTTTATCGCTGTCATCATCGAAACATTTGCAGAAATCAGGGTACAATTTCAACAAATGTGGGGATCAAGAAGCAGTACTACTTCAACAGCCACCACCCAGGTACAGTATTAGGAGATGGTATTACAACCCACTCAAACATGGATGTTTCCATCTTCACCATCAGTGGGACTTGTTGGAACTTGTGGGAACCCTATTATAATGGCCTTATGCAATCTGACTCATTGAAGGAGTTAAAAAATAGAAGTGCTAGGGTCCAAACCTCAAAGAACCAAATCAAGCTTTCTGAGTGATTGGGGCAAGGGCATCGGTATTTTTACCAGCTCCATGAGCAAGTTTGTTACAGAACTAGGATTGTCACCACACTTACTATGTACCTTTGATTTGATTCTGCCATCACAAGTTCTTAAAGGGCAGATAAATTTGGAAACTGTGTAATTTCCCATTTTTAGAAATATTTATTCCCTGGCTGGCATAGCTCAGTGGATTGAGTGCAGGCTGTGAACCAAAGCATCGCAGGTTCGATTCCCAGTCAGGGCACATGCCTAGGTTGCAGGCCACGGCCCCCAGCAACCTCACATTGATGTTTCTCTCTCTCTCTCTCTCTCTCTCTCTCTCTCTCTCTTTCTCTCCCTCCCCCTTCCCTCTCTAAAAATAAATAAATAAAATGTAAAAAAGAGAAATATTTATGCATATAGTTGAAAACCAATACAATGGCACTTATGTATAGAATTAAAATTTTTGGAATTGAAAATATATTTCATTCCATTCAAAATGAACCAGATATAGTATAGTAAATTACAAACAAAACCACTCGATGCCAAATGCATGCCTGTGATTTTTGAAGAATCACTACATATTGAAAAGAGTTTTCTTATGCTCCCAAGAAGTTGGAAGTGCCCTAGAATTTGACTAAAGTAATAGAGTAGTTACCACGTAAGAGGGCAATTCAGATTCAATTACTTTGTCTTTATTTTTGGTTTGGTTTTGTGTATTTGTTTTGTTTTTATTTTGATGTTTAGAGAAAAAGCAGGTTATATCTTCTAGTATGAATCTTTATAAAAGAGAAATAAAAATTTATGAATTGAGAATAAAATAGTTTTAATGCCTTGTAACTATTATTTTATAAGTGTATAAATACTTAAATACTGTATACAGGTCTACTGATACAAAGATATTTGTGAAAGATTCAAGGTATAAGTTGTATTTTGAAAACCTAATTAGGCTTGTAATGATTATATCATAAATCTGTTATACATGCTAATATTTAGAAAATCCTATATGCAACATCTTTACAATTCTGTGAGAGTTTGCATTGCCTAGCCATTTCATTATAAATGAAATAATATTAATATTATTCAATTTGACAAATAACTATTCAGACTTTCATGAAAGATTTTAAAAATATTATCTAGGTTATTTCACAGATGGCCTGTAGGAAATTTTTCAGAGTCATCCATATCTACTTTCTGTCTCTCTTCTCATCTCTTTAGTGTACTATGAAAAATAATAAAGTTACCAGTTTACTCTGACATGTCTTTTAAATAGGATGACAATGTCTTGAAGGTGTGTTTTCTGCTGTGTCTATATATATAGGGAGAAATTAATTGAACATAGGGCTATAAACTCAACACATAATTTATATCAGTTTTCCTGATAGATGACCTAAAATGCCTTTAAAATCATATTATGCTTATTAAGTAAATCTTAGTTATAAAACCACAGTTGGAAAAGTAGTACATGGAAGTGTCACCAAATCAGTCGGCCCTTAAAATATAAAGTGAAATGTGAAGGTAGCAGAGTTATACAAGGTAATTTTGATGCAATATTGTACATAATCTGAAGAAGTAAGTTGGTAATTCAGTAGTAATATATCCAGGTATTCAGAGAATTGTGAAAAACCTTCACTAAGAAAAATGCTGTGGCTGAGAACTCAATTGCTTAGCTCCTGAAAGCTCCTGAAGCAGCTCTTGGTAAAACACCTTTTAGGCTGCCTGGAAACAGGTCCAGGCCCTATCCAGGCCCCTCGGCCACTCAGCAAGTGGCCCAGATTCTGTGTTGTGTGTGTGTGTGTGTGTATGTGTGTATAAGGGAAAGACATCATTTGCCATGATTCTCTTACATTTGTGAAACCTGACAATACTCTGTTCACAAGAAACCCTTGCTCAATGGTTTAAAACACTAAATCACAATTTTCTAATTCTAATAAAATAAATTTCAAGGAAATAAAACAAAATAATTGTTGTATTGTAAAGCACAAAGCTGTTCAGAAATTAAGTCAGTTCTCACCTTTCTCTAGTACGTGGAACACTTTCTGTTCTTCTATATACATTATCCTCAGAGAAGGGCTAAAAGTGTTTTGGCCTTGATGGACCTATGATAT
Source organism: Phyllostomus discolor (assembly GCF_004126475.2). Lineage (NCBI taxonomy): Eukaryota > Metazoa > Chordata > Mammalia > Chiroptera > Phyllostomidae > Phyllostomus > Phyllostomus discolor. The sequence continues at coordinate 55,728,069 of NC_040913.2, read as the reverse complement.
CTAAATCTATGGATTTTCCAGAGGGGTTGTGTGGGTAGAAAGAAGATTATATACATTAATAGGATAAGGAAGAGGCTTTCTGATATCTTAGGCAGTTGAATAGGAATTGACTCTGATGTGGACTATTCTGATGCAAAAACAAATCCATGACAAGAACTGTTTTGTTTTGTTTTTTGAAGCAGAAGGAGGCAACTTGCCTCTGAGTCACAGCATAGAAACAAATTACAGAAAAAGTAATGCCAGAGGTCTTGTGGATGCCGTAATACAAAATGTAACAAGAAAACAAAAGGAAAACAATGTGGAAGTTTTCAGATTAGTAGTAATTAGTTTACCTGAACTCTGATTGGGATGGTGACTTTCATACCTGCATTATTATTAGACATGGGTCACCATTGCTATGTGTTCAGTTGGATGTTGGGTGAAAGTGTAAGAGATTCCCACAGCCATGATACATGGCTTGTTCTGTCACTCAACAACAGAACTACTCATGACACAAGTTTCTAAGGGTGTTTTCCCAAAACTGGATGCAGGGATGTGCAGATGTGCAAGTAGAAATTATTTTGGACATAATATCTCTCTACTCTAGACATTTACTCTCATTTCTCAGATATTTGCTGCTATAATCATATGGTCTTCTGATTGAGACCAATTCATGGTAAAGGTGAGCTTATATCACTTTGCCTAGAGTAGAATAAAAAGAACTGCTAAGCTTTAAGGCCACACAAGGCTACTTTTTTATGTATAGTGATGACACACAGGAATTGATTGCTCTGACAATCAATACATACCTAATTTTTATATGTGAATCATGGTCCAATAGAGTCATGTTGTAGGACTGACAAATAAATATTCTGATTGTCTAAAGATAGTAATAATTTTGGGTCTGTCATTATCTCTGATTCTGCACTCTTGCTTACTTATGTTTTAAGAATTAATATTCTCTAATTTAGATGGAAGACTGCTAAGGATAGAGTTGATGTAAGATAAAAAGACACTTAGGTATTTCTTCTTCCTTTGTATTTCCATGAAAATTCTTGGACTATGAATACCTACAATACCTAAACAATTTTTGTATGAATATGCAATGCTGGGTTAAAGCAGAAATGCAGAAATGAAAAGACATGTGATCAAAAATAGAAAGAATTTGCTCTCCAAAAAAAGACTATGTACAACATAATGCTCAGAGACAATGAGACAATACTTGAGTAAAAATGTATTTACTGTATCCCAAGACTATTGCTTTTCACATGAATACACATCATTAAAATAAGTGAGAAACCAATTTAATGAAAGCAGTTTCTATGAAGGACTACTCCAGCATGGCAAAAAGGTGAGGTCCTCCTAATTAAAAAAAAACATAGTAATGGAATAATACATTCATCATAGGAAGTCATATGTGAGAATTAAATTTCATGTGGCTGAGTCATTGAATATATCATTTAATAATGAAATCAAGTGTCCAATATCATTATTTTGTACAATAACGACTATTTCCTATTTTTAAAAATCAATTGATTTTTAAAGAATCCAAACATTATAAAAGTTTCTAAATAAATTTCAACTTTTCTCTGCATTAATGTGTGTGTGTGTGTGTGTGCATGTGCATGTATGGGTGTGTGTGAGTATGTGTATGTGTGAGCTGCAAGGGACAGAAAGCCCCAGATAAGTGTCTCATATTAAATAGAGTTCCTTTTTCTCTCTTGTGACATTGGAGGAGGTAATTTGGATTTGGTGTGGTGGTTTGTGTTGCCACAAATCCTGACTCCTTGCACTTTTTGCTCCACTTTGCATAGTCTCCATTCCCAAAGTTACCTCATGGACTAAGTTTTCTGTTATAGTTCTAACCCTCACATTCATATTCCAAAAATCAGGAAGGAAAAAAGTAGAAAAAAATATCTGCTTACAACTCATAGGTCAGTATGTAATTTTTTTAAAAAAAGAGTTAGTCCTTTTTGTATGTGCATGTGTGTGGCTTAATGGTCCTGTAAAAATTTTCTTACTTTGGAAAACAATGAAAAGCAACATGGAAGGGCAACTGGAACCCCTTGCCTCTGCCCCATGCCCCTAAAGACTTGAGTCCTTAAAGATTCCTGGCTTCAGATATCCCATTTTCCATGCCACAGAGGTACTGTCATATTAACTAAGCTAAATGTTGTTTCATAATTCAGAGGACTCAAGAGAAATAGAATGTCTTTGCATTTCCTTCACCTTATTTCATACAAAGAAATGACCCTGAGAGAAAACTTCTACAAAAATTAAATAGATTCATTTGATTTTGGTATACTGGAAAAAATAATTTAACAGAGAAAATTGGTCTGGTACTGATCAAAGCAAATATATGCCCCAGGGATCCTTTGTGACATGACAAGACACCATAGGATGCCTACCCTTACAGAGGTGTGTTAGCCAGTGACTGACAGGACTGCTTTTGTCCCTTTGTTTCATCTTTTGTCTTTTCCTCCTTAAAAGGAGACCCCTGGAATTTTGATTGGAACTTTAAAAGGCATTTTAACAGGTTTGCATTTCAACCAATGTATGTATACTCAGAATGAGCATATTCACGAGAGATGTGCTTAATCCTACCACTAAAAGTACCTTTAAAAATTCTTTCTAAAGGAAATTGGAATCCTATAAATGGACACCTGTGAAAGACAATTTGTAATTGGAATCTTTGATCAAAGAATCTTTGTGTAAATATGCACCTCCATTTTGACATTTTAAAAATACATATATGGTGTATGAATTTTGGTGTTGCCTCTACCCCCCTCACTTATTTTATAGAGGGCAAGGTTTCTTTTTGTGTATGATCCACTACCTCTCTGACCAAGAGTTTGAAATTATAATTTTAAATATTAAGTAACAGAATCTTTGTATCATCTTATATTTCCATCAACAATCCCCCTTTGGATCACAGAGGAAGACTAACATGAGGACATAAGTAGAGCAAAGATGTTTACTTATGTGTGTAAAACAGAAGCCTTAAGAGGAAGAAAACAGTGAGTGCTTGTAGTATCTTTTCTTAAAAATAAAAATCCTTAATTTCACATTATCCCACTATCATCTCAATGCACACACACACATACCACTAAAGAATTGGAAAGAAAATATATTACTGAGAAATACCTTCTAGCCAGGTATAGTATTGACAGATGACTAATTTTTTAAGATAGTAAAATATGCAGTAGGATAATAACCTAGTCATCCAAAAAATGGAATTGTTAACTCAATGGATATCAGATTTTAGCATCCTGAACTGTATGCAGTGTCCTGTCCTGAATTTTATCATTTATGTATTTTAAGCAAAAGAAACTACCTTTTCCCTTTATTAACATGTACATAAAATTTCTTTTGAGTAGATTAATTTGGCCTAGTTAAAATAATTTCACAAAGTCTATTAAGTGACATATCAGTCTCCTGTCATTAAAATAATATCAGCCACTATCCCTGTGCCACATGTATAATTCTTATATTATTTATCATGAGATCATTTTTCTATTGGCTCAGTTAGAAATGTGCACTAAATAAAGATAAAAATTCAATATTTCTAGTAAAAGTGAATATCAGACACAATGCTTTGAAATTCTAATTTTCACTTTCTTCCATATCTGATATGTAATAATAAATCCAATGGGGATAAAATGCCTACTTTAAAGTCTTGAGGAGAAGAGCATTTGGATAATTACATGCAAAATATGTATATGTAAGGCAGAAAGGACTTGATACATAGCAAGTGTTCAATATATGCAAGTTATTACCATAATCCTAGTTACTATTATTCATCTATGTTTTCAGTGTTAAAGTGAACTTAATTGAAATGATATAAGTTTTAAATATAAATCCAGAGACTTCCTGCCAAGATAGAGGTGTAGGTAGATACACTTCGCTTCCTCACACAACCAAAAGAAAGACAACAAACTTAAAAACAAAAAATGACCAGAAATGCAAGAAAAATCGAACTGAATGGAAGTCCAACAACCAAGGAGTTAAAAAAGAAACATTCATCCAGACTGGTAGGAAGGATGGACATGGGCAGCCAGAGTGCAGAGGACTCACAGCAAGGCAGCGGCTGGAGGACTGATACAGGCAAGGCAGTAGCTGGCAGAGTGGATAGTCCCACATTTGTGTGAGGATAAAATGGGAGAAACAGCTGGGGAGTGAGACAGACCATGCAACCCAGGGTTCCAGTGTGGGGAAATAAAACCTCAAAACCTCTGACTGAAAAAACCCATGGGGGTTGAGGTGGCAGGAGACACTCCCAGCCTCACAGGGGAGTTCATTGGAGAGACCCACAGGGTTAGAACACATACAAAACCACCCACCAGTAATCATCACCAGAAAGGCCCAATGTGTTTGTGACTAGCAGAGGAAGTGACTGCCAACCACCAAGAGATGAGGGAGTGAACTGCATTGTTCCTTCTTGGACCCTTCCCCCATGTATAGCACCACAATGCAGTAATGTGGGTTACCCTTCTCTGGTGAATACCTAAGGCTCCACTCCTTACGATGTAACAGGTGCACCAAGACAAAGAAATATGCCCCAAATGAAAACCGATCAAAGCTCCCCCCAAAATACAACTAAGTGGTGAAGAGATAGCCAACCTATCAGATACAGTGCTCAGAACACTGCTAATCAGGACACTCAAAGAAGTGGTTGAGTATGGTTGCAAAATAGAGGGAAAAGTGAAGGCTATGAAAAGCAAAATAAAAGAAAATGTACAGGGAACCAACAGTGATGGGAAGGAAACCAGGACTTAAATAAACAGTGTTGACCAGAAGGAAGAAACATTGAACCAGAACTGAATGAAGAAACAAGAATTCAAAAAAATTATTATTAGGTGAGACTTAGGAACCTCTGGGACTACTTTAAAAGTTCCAACATCAGAATCATAGGGGTACCAGAAGGAGTAGGGGAAGAGCAAGAAATTGAAAACTTATTTGAAAACATAATGAAGGAGAACTTCTCTAATCTGGCAAAGGAAATAGACTTCCAGGAATTCCAGGAAACTCAGAGAGTCCCAAAAAAGTTGGACCTAAGGAAGCACACATTAAGGCACTTCACAATTACATTACCCAAGATTAAAGATAAGGAGAGAATCTTAAAGGCAGCAAGAAGAAAGGAGACAGTTACCTACAAAAGAGTTCCCACAAGACTATCAGCTGATTTCTCTAAAGAAATCTTGCAGTCAAGAAGGGGCTGAAAAGAAGTAATCAAAGTCATGAAAGGCAAGGACCTATATCCAAGATTACTCTTCCCAGCAAAGCTATCATTTAGAATAGAAGGGCAGATAAAGTGCTTCCCAGATAAGGTCAAGTTCAAGGAATTCATCATCACTAAGCCCTTCTTATATAAAATATTAAAGGGACTTATCTAAGGAAAAAAAGATCAAAACTATAAACAGTAAAATGACAACAAACTCACAACTATTAACAACCGAACCTAAAAAACAAAAACAAAAACGAGCAAAGCATACAACCAGAACAGGAACATATTCACCGAAATAGAGATCACATGGAAGGTTATCGGTGGGAAGAGGGAGTGGGATGAATGGTGGAAAAGGTACAGGGAATAAAAGGCATAACTGGTAGATACAAACTAGAGAGGGGGAGGTTAAGAATAGTACAGGAAATGCAGAAGCCAAAGAACTTACTTGTATGACCCATGGACATGAACTAAGGTGGGGGATGATGGTGGGAGGAGGGTTACAGGGCAGAGGGTAATAAAGGGGAGAAAAAAGTGGGACACCTATAATAGCATAATCAATAAAACATAATAAATTTTAAATATGTATATATAAATTCATAAGAAAACAAATCTTTGGTAACATAAAAAGCTGGAGACAAAGTTCAGTATTTAATGTTCCTTATGAAGTATCTCTGACTCATCTCCCTCTCTGTCTTGAAGATGTTCCATGAAGACCCTGCTGGAGGATGGCAACTGGTAGCTGTGGATGTCAACAAGCCCCAGGGACGTGCCCCAGCCTGCCTCCAGGTACAGGACAATGCCATTTTTAAAACCCACTAAGTGAAGGCCTTTGACTCTTATTTTGTACAAGAAAATCCAGAGTTCTCTAAGCCTAAATCTCCCTAAATTTGTGGTCTTTTAGTTAGGCACAGTATTTTACTCCATCTTATATTCCCAGGACCTATCATTTTTTAGATACACAGTAGGGATTTGGTAGCTGTTGCATAAATCCACACAGGTAATGGCACACCAGAAGTTTTGAATCAGTGAACTTTTTTACTGTCGTATTAAATCTTATATATTCTATGCAGGCCTGGGTTATGTGGGGGCAGGAGGTCACAATCACAATTCACATAATTGAGTACCTCACTGAGTACCTGAGAAGGAATATCTTTAATAGGCAATGTGTTGTTTTGCATCTGCAAGCTCTCTGAGCAACTTGATTTAATAAAGGTGTTTCTAAGCAAAGTGCAGCAGCGGGAAATACAATTTGAGGGGCTTGCAGGTGGGTTCCCAGAGTCATGGGAAGTAATCAGGGGTGGGCCATCAGTTCTCTGGCCTTTCTGGACTTTCACACCTGCTGTGAACTCTTCAAAAAGCTCCATAAACTCCTTGTTTTGTTTGGTCAACCACACTGGCATCTTCTCTTGCTTTGTTTCCCCTTCCTGTCCTCAGATATCAGTAACATTCAAAACCACATCACATTCCCAAGAGTGGCACTCATACTGCTCCATAGCATTTCACTACTCCCATTAACCTTCTCTTTAAGGGTGAAAAATCAAGCAGCCCCATCATAGGAACAGAAAACGTATTCTTCCTCCTGGAGAATTTTACTTTCTTCACTTCCTTTTGTTTTTAGTTACAAATCCTGTTCTCACAAGGGCTGTTCTGCATAGTTCTTCATATCCCTCCCCATAATTTGGGAAAGTGCTTTTCATTTGCTTTAGAATGAGAATATACCTTCTTTGTTTTAGATCTTTCTCCAAGCGCAGACTTGTGTGTTACAAGGGTTGGTACCTAAGCAGCAAAATACCATATTCTAAACCATTACCATGGGCTATAGTTGATTGTGGGCCATATGGCCACTTAGTCATATATATATTTTGTATTTATCCATTAAATGAATAGAGGGGGGGAAACAGGAAGACTTTTCAATGAATGTTGATAATAGTTAATGTTATTTTGTGTCTCTCTTTTTATTGTATATTTTCTGGTGAAAATCTACTAATAATTTAACTATAACCATCTCTACTACTACAATTCTACTAATAGTAATAGCAATAACAACAATTGTAGTTGTGATGGTAGTATCTTTCTTAAAAAGCATTTTTACATTTGTTATTCAGTAATCCATCAAGTGATATTTATTGACATTGAGATTGTGCTAAACAAAGCAAGTGCAGCCCTTACACTAAGGAGCTTACAAAGAACTTCATGGTGGAAGGAGAAAAAGAAGCGCTGAGCTAGCAGTTACAAGAATAATGGGATTTTAAAGAGGTAATGCAAGGTGCTATGATAATATACATTTTGGAGTCTGCTGTCCTTGGCAAAGAGGTCAGAGAAGGTATTTAAACTGAGATCACGAGAAGGAGATGGGTGTACCTAAGGATGAGACTTATACCTAAGAGTGAGGTAGAAAGATTGGCATGCTTGACCTGCCTTTACAGATGAGGAAGTGGAAACCCAGAGGACCTGGGTGAGTCTCCTCAGGAAGTTATAATTCCAGCTCAACAAAATGCAGAGGCCAGGACTTGTACCTGGATCCTCTGGTTCCTAGTCTCATGCTATTCCCAGCTGAAAAAATATGCCAAGGGAACAAGTTTATAAATAAATGTAATAGAAATAAATATCAGGCTTCAGGCCTGCTGAGGACCAAATCAAAGTTTTACTGAACCCTGAATACATTGCTTTAAAATCTACTTGTTAATAGATGTCTTCTGGTTGCAATCTGGAATTAGGAAGCAAGTTAATCTCTTCATCTCAAAAATTTGAAATGCAAGAGATAAATGGCAAAGAAGGTATACTGGAAAGGACAACACCAAGAAGGTTATAGGAAAATAAAGGTTGGAGAGGCAGGTGGATAGTAGGCTAGAGGTATGTAAATGCAGCATCCAAGAGACTTGCAAGTTAGACATGCATTTTGAATATGGCAGCATGCTTGATACGGTTTATGAATGATGGTGCATATGGTCTGAAATGAGAGGAACAGGAAGTCAGACAATTCAGTATGAAGGGAGTTCCATTCAGCTCAGTTTCATGTTTGGTACTAAGTCATGCTTTTCAGAAGGATTCAATTTAAAAAAGTACAGATGAGAAATGGGATGGACATATTTGTAATAGTCACAGGCTGTAGGCACAGAGTACATTTCCATAAGTGAGTGAAAAAAGTAATAAATTATTACTTAATTAAAAAAGAAAGAAAGAAAATAAGTAAAAAATATTTAAAATAAAATAGTAATGAAATGCTTGCTGGCTTTTACTAATGATTAATGACATCTAATACTAGGTAACAAGAAAATTATATCCGAACCCATCCACTTATTGTCTAGGGTTATAATGATTCTCACCCTCAAGGACAAACAGTATTATATAATCACTTTTTCTTTTTAAAATGAGCAAAGTATTCATATGTTCTCTTAAAACAGGTTCAACTGTAGAAGTAAAATAAAAAGCGTTTGCTTTAATTCTTTCCAAATTATCCTTCCTCCTTTCTCTTCCAGAGGTAACCTAGAGGTTACCCTTAAGAGTTTGTTCTTCCAAGAAACTTTACTCTTGAATTAAATGTTATATCTCTTATAAAACAGCATTTCCACCTCCAAGAAGCGTTGTCATTTTCACAATGTTTTCTTTTTCTAGAACATTCTTCTCTCCAATTCATTCTCTCAAATTCAGCTCAAACATCATGCTCAAAGATTAGATCAGACAACTTGGTTAAATGTTCTCATATTATAATTTTGTCTGTTTAAGTTTAATAAAATAAATCAAAATTGCATAATTTGTTATTTAACAGTTGTTTCTCCAACCAGAGTTCCTCCATGACATTAGGGAATATAACAGTCAAAACAGTCATGGTCCCTGACAGCACTATACCTGACACATGGAAGATGTTCAATTGATATTTATTAAATGAGATAACAATCAAGTGAAATAATGACTCAGAAACCTCTTGCTTATAAAAGGACTTACTTGACTACTTACTTGGAAGCAGCTGTATTTGTCCTTGTTGTCTTGTTTCTAGAAACTAGAAATCAAGTAGAGTATGGTAATAACACTAGTTCGATAGATATTTTTTTTCTAAGTCTAAAGTGAACAGTACATTGGGAGTCTGTTTTTACAAAGTATTTCTCAAAGGTTGTATGGCTTTGGATAAATAAAAGTTTGGATACTTTGCCAGCATATGTCCTCCAAAGCATGGTGGCAAAGGCATCACAGGACATAACTGTGACTTCTCTAATGTCTCACCATTTTTATAATTCTTTTTGTTTTCTTCAGCATGTTAAATAAAATGAGCCTATGTTTGCAAATATAGTCTTGACAAGTTAAATATGTAACATAGTTGAAAAGAATGAAATTAATTCCTATCTTCAAAAAAGTAAAATTTAGGAGTGCCAGCCAAGATGGAGGTATAGGTAGATATGCTCCACCTTCTCACAAAACCAAAAGTAGGAAACAACCAATTTATAAACAAAAAAACAACCAGAACTGCCATAAAATGGAATTGCAAGTCTGTCTAACAACCAAGGAGTTAAAGAAGAAATATTCATCCAAAATGGTAGGAGGGGCAGAGATGGGCAGCCATTAAGGAGGATGCAGAGGGGGCAGAGGATGCACAGCAAGGCAGTAGCTAGCAGACCTGGTGGTCCCACACTCATGGTAGATAAACCAGAAGGAAAAACTGGATAGTGAAATAGATCATGTAACCCAGTGTTTGAGTGCTGGCTAAATAAAGCCTCAGAACCTCTCCCTGTAAAAACCTGTGGGGGGCATTTCCTGCTGCCACTCTCTTAAAAGTGGGGTGACAGACGAGCAAGTGACATTGTTCCCTCTCTGACCTCACCCCCAGATACAGAGCCACAATGCAGTAAAGTGGGTTGCCTCGCCCTGGTAATACTTAAGGCTCCACCCATTACAACATAACAGGTGCACTGAGACAAAGAAATATGGCTCAAATGAAAGAACAGATCAAAACTCCAGAAAAAGAACTAAATGAAGAAGAGATAGCCAACCTATCAGATGCAAAGTTCAAAATACTGGTAATCAGGATGCTGGCAGAAATGACTGAATGTGGCCACAACATAAAGAAAGAAGTGAAGGCTATACAAAATGAAATAAAACAAAATATACAGGGTACCAGCAGTGAATGGAAAGAAACTGGGGCTCACATCAACAATTTGGACCAGAGGGAAGAAATAAACATTCAACTGGAACACAGAAAACAAAGAAAAATTGAAAATAATGAGGAGAGACTTAGGAACCTCTGAGACAACTTTAGGCATTCCAACATCTGAATCATATCAGTGTCAGAAGGAGAAGAGGGAGAATGATAAATTGAAAACTTATTGGAAAAAAATAATGAAAGAAAACTTCCCAAATCTTGTGAAGGAAATAGCCCTACAAGTCCAGGAAGCTCAAGGAATCCCAAACAAGTTGGAACCTAAAAGGAGCATACCAAGGCACCTCATAATTATATTAGCTAAGATTAAAGATAAGGAGAGAATCTTAATGGCAGCAAGAAGAAAGGAGACAGTTACTACAAAGGAATTCCCATAAGACTATCAGTTGATTTCTCTAAAAAAACCTTACAGACAAGAAAGGACTGGAAAGAAATATGCAGTCATGAAATTCAAAGACCTACACCCAAGATTTCTCTATCCAGCAAAGCTACCATTTAGAATGAAGGGCAGATAAAGTGCTTCCCAGATAAGGTCATGTTAAAGGAGCTCATCATCATGAAGCCCTTATTACATGAAATGTTAAAGGGACTTATCTAACAAAAAAGAAGATCAAAACTATGAACAGTAAAATGAAAACAAACTTAACAACTATCAACAACTTAGCTTAAACAAACAAACAAAAAAGTTAAGCAAACAACCAGAACAGGAACAGAATCATAAGTATGGAGATTATTTGGAGGGTTATCAGCAGGGTTGGGGGGAGAATGCGGGAAAAGGTACAGGGAATAAGAAGCATATATGGTAGGTAGAAAACAGACAGCGGGAGGTTAAGAATGGTATGGGAAATGGAGGAGCGAAAGAATTTATATGTACGACTGGTAGACATAAACTAAGTGGGGGGATGCTAGAGAAAATGGGGGTATCAGGTGGAGGGGATAAAGGGGAGAAAAAAGAATGGGACAACTTTAATAGCATAACCAATAAAATATACTTAAAATAAAAAGTAGAATATAATGGAATGAAACATTTGAACATCTATAATTGCATTGAGATACTTAAATTATAATTGCCTTGTTGAAATAAATTATAAAAATGAACCATCCACAACCAGCCATATCTGACAGATGCGTCCCAATTAGAGTATTAGGAATTCTGGACTTTGTCCTGAGAGTGGAACTCTGTTGTAAAATTTGGTCCGAAGTTTAAAACACAGAATATTTTATGTGAAAGCTCATGTATCCTACTACTTATAAATAGAAAGATCTGGCAAATCATGACTGTAATTGGTCAGAGCTGGGTGGTGCATGCCCCATTGACCTGAGTGTAGTCTCCACTTTCCCTCAGTGTCTCAACATTCCATATTGTCTCCATAACACTGGAATGAGTATTTTATTTATTCATACATTTGTACAATTACTTTTCTCAAAGTAAAAAAAAAAAAGATTTCACTTAACTCATGACTCTATGGTGACAAAACAAATAAATAATAAATTTGTTAATACATAAATATATATTAACTAAATACATGAATGAATGAATGAATGAATGAATGAATAGTTTGCAGAAAGGATAAACAATTTGTATTTCTTTGTACAAGTGAAGACTGTGCCTGAGTGTTTAATGCATGACTGTGGGCCTGCTTTTCTCATTTGTATTACCTGTTGTGGCCCAAGAGGAATTGATTTGAATGATCCAAGAAATAAGTCAATGCCACTTTAGATCAAAAGGATGGTATAATGGTAAGTAGTGCATAAATTTCAGTTATTCTAAAATAGACTTCTCATAAATTTTATGTTTTCAAAATTTCAAAGTTCTAAAATCATAACAGTATAAATGGAGACTGGCTTGAATTCATTTATAAATGGACATTTAAAAATCATTTCAGTCCTTGTTTCAGGTGAATTTGCTTTGGATTCACTGTCTTCATTGTTACTATGTCTTATATTTTTACTTTCTTTTCTGCTTTTTGTATCCTAGCCTAGCTTATTGATAAGAACATTTATATGTCTTTCCCACCAACTGTAAGTAATTAAATAATTTAATAAAATAAGAATTATTGATGTAGCTTAATCTTTTCTACCCATTACACTAAAAACAGAATATGACTGATGCTTCTGTCATTCTGGCTGTTTGAGGTGTGATTTTTTTTTCATTCTCTCTCTTATCTAAAAGATACATATTTACATGTGTATTTCTTCAATGTAAAAATATACATGTATAGCTGCAATTATGGATATGTGTATGTATATATACACACTTATTTTTTAATTGCAGAAATAAATCTATTAAGATTTTAAATGTAGTAATTAGGATATGAGCAATAGGAACAATTTTTCATTGTTTTCCTATATTTCTACACATACAGAGATATTTTATGTTATTGCAAATGTTATAGTCATTGTGGTGTTTCTGCTTCTTCTTTATATATATTGATTATGAAGCTATCAAATGAATTAGGACACTTGTAAATCTCCTCACTCTTCTACAGAATAATGGGCTCCATAGATCCTATTGTAAAGGAAAAAAATAGGTACCTTTGGTCTGCATTTTGAAAGGTACATTTGCTCTGCATTTTGAAAGTCTACAAATTTCATTTTGTGTTCTAAAACACAAATTTTAAGCATAATCATAGCTATAATTATAACCATAATTGGTGTCATATGCAGGCATACTGGGAAAAGATTTAATTCAACACCCTCAGGGTGGTCTTTTCTGTTTTTTAAATAAATGGAAATACATATGCTCTTAAATTCAATTACAAAACCAGGCATTCAGAGCTGGAGCACAAGCAGAAGCAGATTGTTGACCTAGTAGGTGTTGTGTAGTGAGCTCTGTAATGCCATTTGTTGAAATTTTAATTAATTAACTTAATGTTAATGAAGTTAATTTTGCTAACACATTTTTCATGTTTTACAGTTATTAATGAAATTCACACCATGTTTAATGAGGAACTTAGCCATAGTAAATCTTTGTAATTTCTAATAAATTCATTCCTAAATTAAGGATAAATAGACAAATATAGCCCCTGAAATACCCACCCAACCTTAGTCCTACCTGAATGTCTTTCTGCTTCTTTCTTTACCATCCTGTACAATGCTGACCATCTGGGTCCCCACTCCTTCCTGCATTTAGTCCTTACTATGGAAAAAAAAAAGAAGATGATCAGGAAATGATGAGGAAAAGCCTGAGACCATAGATAAAGCAAGACCCAAACCTAGCTTCCTTTTCTTTTTGTGGTATAACTGCTTTCAGCGTATGTCTGCTAACATGTCTGCCTTACCTCTAACACCTGCCTCCTCAGCTACAGACATCCTTACTTAATTCTATGAAGTAATACCTAGTACAGTCTCTTCCCTGAGAGAGACTTAACTACCCTATTGTAAACTCTTAGAAAATAGACTCAAGGACAGACATATTCCAGCTATGCTACTTATTAGTATGGCCTTGAGCATATTTTTGTAAATTAGAGATAAAAACTCCATTCTTTACTGTGATAATTGAGGATTTATGTTCCAGTCAAGAATTATTTAGTTGTAAGGAACAAAGGAAGCATTTGTTGCCAGTACGCTCAGGCCTGTCAGGTGACTGTGCTTTGCTTGACTTTCTCTCACTCTCTGTTTGGGCCATATGTGTTCTCCTTTTTCTTTCTGTCTCTGCATCTGCCTCTATTTTTCCCTCATTGAAGACGGGCTTTAATCTGTCTCCTGCATATTGCCCAAATATGGGGATTGTAACTGAATTTGGTGGCCTCCCATTCAACAGGCTCACCTGAAAATATCCAAAGATGAGTAAAGCTGGGAGAAAATAGTTTCCTAGTAGACCCAAAAGGAGAGATGGGCCACAGGCAAGTAGGTCATAGAATTGAGTGGAAGTTAAGCAAAGTACTGGGTTTTCCTATAGTATGAACCCAAAGTAATTTTCCCTTCATAACTTTCTCTGAAAACCTTGCTCTAGTCTTCTGTCTATGGAAGTAACTATTCAACACCTTCACAAGCTTTTTGGAGTGGATGAAGGAGGGATGTAACTCTGGTCATATGAATACTGGACTGTACCTCAGGAGTTATTACTCAAGGATAGTTTTCCCTATTAAACTTTTAAGTTTTATAGGGCTTGAGAAATCTCTTAAGGGCCAAATATTGAATAGGCTATTATGGTCTGATCTAAAGCTCAAGGAGCTTTGTATAAAACAGTTTCTTTGGAGAAACACCACACAATTTCCATATAGTTATAAATGAATCATTTATAAATTGGGGCAATTTTACAATATAATATTTAGTCATTTCCTTGTGTTAAAAATATTACGAAATAATATAGAAAGATAGGTAGGAAGAATACCTGTGTATCCACTGTGTATTATTAGTAATAATAATAGCTAGCATTTATTGACCACTCACTAGGTGCAGACTCACAATGTCATTACTATTGGTGTTATTAGGACCTCTGTTTAACAAATGAAAGATTGAGGCACAGAGAGCTTAAGTAATTTGATGAAGGTCACATAACTAGACTGACTGTAAATTTTATCATAAGCAGTCTGCTTAATATAATTTAATGTTCATAACTGTATATTATCCACTTATAAAATATACCATAATTTATTAATTCATTCATTTATTCTCTTATTGATAGATCTTGAGGTTGTTTTTTATTGTTCTGCCATTGCAAACATTCTGGCATCCTGTTCATGCCTTTTTGTGCACATGTGTGAAAATTATTTGAGCATATATAGTTAAGAAAGCAATTCTGAATTAAAGCCTATGCATGCCTTAGGTGGATGAGATATTGCCTAGTGGCTACCCAGATTATAGTGCCACCTTTTACTCCTAGAAGCAACTTGTAAAAGTTCTCTTGCTTCACATCTTTGTTCACACTTAATGTTGTCAGACTTTACACCTGATGTCATGAAATGACATATCAATTGCAGTCTATGGATGTTGAGTATGTTTTTTATATAATCATAGGTCACTCATATTGTCTGTAGATTGATTATTTTTGTCTGTTGCCCACTGGTCTGTTGATTTTTCCAAATGACTTTCAGAAATTCTGTGCAATTCTAAGGGCATATTACTTTGATCTAGCTGAGAAGACATTAAAATATTAGGGAAAAGCAAGCATTCAAAATATTAATGTTTGACATATGGATGCACAATTTACATCTCTATCATCTTCAGGCAATAATGCAATTTTTTATATAGTATTACCAAAAACCATTTAGAAAGTTTCTTCAGTGTGTATAAGTATGAATCTCATAAAAGTAAAAAGTTATAATTAACTCTTTTAGCAGCAACCAGTTACTTAGCTTTTAAACTGTGCTCTAGCATAAGCAGCAGCTGCATGAAGAGGTCAGTTTATGCATGATAAATAGAATTCTGTTAAATTGGAACCTTGTTCCTCTGCTGCTGCTGTGACAGACCATTTTTCTCCTGACTTTCAAATAAGAGTTTTCATCTCTTGATAGATGTGGTTGCACAGTTTTAAGCCATCTTCCAAACCAGTGATCTATTACCATGAAGAAAGTCACTGACAAGAAAATGAAAGTATGGATAAGAGCTGGCATCCTGAAATTCAGTTTTTGTCTGGTAACATCCCCCCATATGCCTCTTTTTGTAAAGAAAAGAGATAATAGGCTCTTACAATAGTTAGGTCAAACTATGGCAAAATAGTGACTATAGTGTTTTAATGCTTTTTTTGTGACAGAGATTTTAATCCATGTCAGATTATGGTATACATAAATGTTAATTTTACAATTATATTAAATAATTTCCTGAGCAGTCAAAACTCAACTGTACAAACATATATTTTTAATGCTTTTTGAGAAAATGTACATTGAAGGTGAAGATTAGAGAGGGTGGACTGTGTGATATGTGTGTTTTAAGCAATGAAGTGACATCCTAGGCTCTGTTTCAACATCTGTCTTCTTAATGAACCTTCCCATGAAATGGCAGATCATTTCAAAAACTGATCGAACCCATGAGAATTCAGGTTTCATCCACAAGCCAACCTCTTCTATACTTAGTGACCAATGTAAGAGGAAAGCATCACCCAGAAAACCCTGGATAATTTGCTAAATCTTTCAGAGCCTCAGTTTCCTGACCTGAAAACTTGGGATAATAACATCTCTCAGGGGTTTGTAAGAATTATAAATGAGGCACCTAGAATACCTAGCACAGTGTATGGGATGCAGGGGTCACTCAGTTCATAGAAATGATTATCCTTACTATTAGCATACTCTACTAACTGTTCTCTCAGAGTATTCTGTTCATTTCCAGAAAGTCAGCTCTCATGCATACCTATAGTCCAATGTCTTCACAACCTTTAGTTCTAGTCTTGTTTTCTGAATCTTACAAGTGTATTCCTGCAGCCATGCAGGAATTTGGTTTTCTCCTATTGAAAACCAAATGCACCTCTCCCCTACCCACTCCCACATAGAAACCAGCTTTTTTGTACACCTCCAGAAACCTGTACACAAACCTATAATGCACCCCTCCTTCACCCCATCCTAAGGTCACTACCCTCAAAATAAGGTCAAACAAAGCTTTCTAACACAGTGATCTCTGAGTCTTTGATTATATTTGGTCACTTTTTTCTTTACTTCCAGTTTCTTCCATTGTAGCTTTCACATGATAAGTACTTAGCACATAATTGGGGAACTACATGTGAATGAACACATATATATGATTTCCTGTATAGAAGTACATAATCTCACACACAGCAGACACAAATTTTTACTCTTCCTTGATACAGATGCCAAGAATCCCTTCCTGAGTATTTGGGTGTGCACATACTCATCTTCAGTTTCTAACAGCAAAACACAGACCTGGCTTGGAGGAAAAGTTTTGGGGAGAAATGAATAAAAAATGATTTTATGATAACCTAGAATGAGAATTAAGAACAGGAAGAATAAAATAACTAAAGGTAAAACAGCACAAACAGAAGGTGTAAGAAGGTGGCTAAAATTGGAATACTACACAGCAGAAAGAAAGAAGGAGCTCCTACCCTTCACAACAACATGGATGGAACTGGAAAGCATTATGCTAAGTGAAATAAGCCAGGTGGTGAGGGACAAATACCATATGATCTCACCTTTAAGTGAAACCTAGTCAACAAAACAAACAAGCAAGCAAAATATAACCAGAGACATTGAAATGAAGAACAAACTGACAGTAATCAGAGGGGAGGGGAGAAGGATAAAGGGGGAAAGAAGGGGAAGAGTCATCAAGGAACATGTATAAAGGACACATGGGCAAAGCTAAAGGGGGGTAGGATTGAGGGTGGGAGGTAGTGGTGGATGGGGTAGGGGAGAGTGGTGGGTGGGAATAAAGACAACTGTATTTAAACAACAGTAAAAAAAGGAAAAAGAAAAAGTTATTGTGGTCTTGAAACCAGTTAGGGCCAAGTCAACTAATTAAAGAGAAATTGATTGTGTAAATCCTTAGTTCAAAATCTTTTTTATATATTATATGTGTATAATATATATATTCAATATAGAATATATTTCAAGTCATAATTATATTCAAGTAGGTACCAGAAGAGGAGACATAATTAAAAAATAAGATTAAATTATTAGTGTTATTTTTATTTATTCATCTACTCTACTATTGATTAAATGGTTTTTCATCTTTGATTTTTGAGCCTCATTGGAAGAAATATTCAGACCATCTTAAAATCATTTGCACTTCGGATTATCTCATACCAAATTCCTGTATCATTGTATTGTTATCTTTCACTTTTAGTAAATCTTTTAACTCTTCAGTAGTTACATTCATATTAACCAGGAGAAATTTACTCACTTATGTCAGGCATTCATAAGACAATCTTTGGAGACAAATTTCTGCCAAATATTTATCACATTGTCACTTTTGTAAAAAAGGAAGGATACATTGTTCTTCATGCAAGTCTTGATTTCTGGACTTAAATATGCAACCCTCTTTAAAAACTACCACTAGGGTTTAAAATTGTCATGTATCTTCTCAGTGTTTAACACAGTTATTGCAATTGAAGCCTTTGTTGGAACAGTGTGACTCCTCCCATGACCTGAGGCTGATGACAGGTTTGGACTTCAGTCATTTTGTATTTGGTATATTTCTTGTGTATTTTTTTAAATCCTTTAAATTTGTTCTGTCTTTTCTAAATACTTTAAATATCTCAAAATGAGTCTTCCACTTCAAGGTTCTATATAGCTCATACTTTTTTTTTATTTCTGCATTCACCAAGTGTAACAACTTAAGTCCTTCCTTATATTAGGTATATGGTTTATTTAAAAAGACAGCTATTTAATTTCATTTTTGCATTTGCCTCTTAAATTTAAAACAAGTTTTATATTCACCTGCCAACTATTTAATACTAAAAATAAAATTAAAATAAATATTTAAAAGTAAATTTCAGGTGACTATACATTTTTATTATATATGGGAATGCCAACTTAAGTGTCTTTAGAAATTTTAAACCATCATGGTTTAAGTGTCTCCTGTCTAGCAGCCTGTTGTAGACCTTACTAACTTCTCACTGAAGTACCCATGAAGATAAAAGAAAGAGGAAAACAACAATACTGATAACTAAGACTAAGAAGGCACTTTTTGTCAAAATCTGGCAAGACTATCCAGTAACTATATAGTTGGTAGAGCTCTACTAAGACAAATATAAAATATTAGTGCATGCACTCTGACATTTCACTTATACTTGACTATAAGTCAGAATCAGAGGATCACAAGGAAGAGGTGGCCCAGGTGACTCTCACTGACAAAAAGGCTTATTACTAGCGTGCATGCATTGGCCTCTTCAGCTGACCATCATTCCAGGTTCAGCTGTGCCCAAGGCAGAATATTCAGGCAGCTTCTTGCAATATGCAAATGAAAGATTATAGTACTTGAGACAAGATTATATTATTTAAACATAGTTGTCCTAATTTGTTTAACTCTACATTAGTACATCTGAAAAACAGGGTCAAGAGTGAGATTTTGAGGTGAACATTCAATTTGAAGCATCCCTCTTATCAGAGACCTTGCCAAGCCACTTTGAGGGAAGCTGCCCTTCTAGAGTTTGGCATGTGGCCCAAACAGCTGCATCCAGAGTACCAGTATAGCTTTCATTTAACACAGGAGATAGAGAAATGTATGGGGGGGTATCCCTTGTGGTGGACTCTGGCCAGCAGAGTCTGCCTGTTGTGACTGAAAGATAAAATAAATACACAGGAGACAGCAATCCTTTGGAGAAAAAGGGAATGGCACAGGTACTCTCTCAAGGGGAGAGTGCTTCTGTGTGCCTTGGCCACTCTCTCAAGAGGAGAACATCCCGACCCTTGCCTAGACAGGCTTTATTGTTTTTCTCAGGTCTTACATCAAAGAAGGATTTATTATCTATTACATAGAATATTATTGTTTACATTTTAGGTACATTCAAGGAAATGAAAACATGCAGAGGGGAATGGTGGTGAACTGATTAGCTCTGTCCTTGGGAAAATTCCGAAAAGCTTTGGAAATTACCTTGAAGATAGACAGTACACATTTGTTGTTTTAGACCAGGGTGATGGAGTTTTAGCAAGAGCAAGCCATAAGTCTGTATGCATTTTCTAGGCCTGATTTCCATGGGAAAACTTGGTTTGAAGGTCTGGCTCTTGCCTACCACTTCACTTGTAGGTTTTCCATATAGAGCTGAGTCATGTTTGCCAGACTAAAACAAACCAGTCCCCTACAATCCCTTGAGCCTACTTTTCTTTAAAAAAAAAAAAAAGGCAGAAAATTCTGTGTGACCCATTCAATACATGGGGGAAAATCAAGTTATATCAAACACTATTGTTGGACCTACTGTGTGCCCAACATTTCAGGAACTCAGGATTGCAATCTGTAGAAACACAAGTCTACAAATAATACTAATGTGCTTTAATTTCACTCTTAGGCTACTCTTTTTCTAGACATCATGGAACATGAAATAAAATTATTGTGAATGAACTAATACTTTGATTTTTATTATTATTCATGTCCAACAAAGTAAGCAAGGTCAACACTTTGTTGTTGAAAAGCAAATATTTTAGCACTTTTATTCCTTATTGTTTTTCAAATGTCAAAAGTGAAGTCATGTAGGGGCATTGACTTCTTAATCCTTAAATTATAGTTCAGATAGCTAATTGAAAAGTTTTTGTATGTATCATTTACTTTTCCTTTCTTCCACTAATCCATAAATATATGGCCATGAAGTATGAGGAAACAAAGAGATATTAAGTTGTTTTCTATAAGATATTTCAAGTTATGAACATTCATTATAGCATTGTACCTGTTGTCCTTAATTGAAGCTTTCACAAACAAAATACACTATGGTTTAAATCAATTCAAGACAAACAATTATGTTAGATAATAGAAAAAGCTCCATTTTGATTATTACTTTAACTGATATATCTAGATCCCTGTACTCTTAATGACAGTCTTCCAATGCTCCAAAAGTTTTTTTTTTTAACTTCACCCAAGGGTATATTTATTGATTTTAGAGAGAGAGGAAGGGAGACAAACATTGATGGTTGCCTCCTGTATGCACTCTGGCTGGGGATCAAATCTGCAACCTATGTACATGTTCTGACCAGAAATCAAACCTGAAGCCTTTTGGTGCATGGGGTGATGCTCCAACCAACCGAGCCACCTGGCCAGGGCTCTCAAAGCTTTTCTTTGTATGCTTTATAAAGTATTTAGTAAGCATCATATCTGTATAGGTAAGTGTCTCATATCATAGGTCATGATGACTCTAAGTATCAGAATGGGATGAGGGACTGAGCTGTATCTATATCTATATAACTGTACCTAAATCCATATCCCTATTTATATCTATCTCTATGTGACCCAGCTTAGAGTAACAAGTTCAAACACCTTGACAAAGCCCATTAAAGGATCTGTCCTTCCTTCAGGGTGATCAGAGCATGAATTTTTAAGTAACCCACAGAATATTATTGCTCCATGAAGTTGCTAGAGAGACAGAATAACTCCATGAAGTTGCTAAAGAGAACAGAGACAGCTTGGGAGGCAGTGGGTGCTTGCAAATGTGTAAAATATCTTATAATCATCTTGAAGTTAGGGAGTCCTGATTGGTAGTATTTGCTTGTTTTCATGGTGTAAATGCTCCTACCATGGCTAATTTCAGATTAACTATATGATATTGCTAAATATGAAATTAGGGAAATTGCACACGATTGCAGCTCCAGCACACCACAGATGGGGCCAGCTCTTTTCTCCACCACCTTCAATCAGAGATGACATGCACACACATATAAAATAATATTTTCCCTGTAAAAACTGTTCTTTTGATGACCCTATCTGGAGCACATAGTTTCCAAAGTCAATTTAGATGGAAAGAGAGGAAGACAGGTTGGAGAAGGTGCATGTCCTTTACTAACTGCCCTTTCCAAAATGACACATCCCTTCATTTCCATCCCCAATTGATAGGAACTGCTGATACTACTCCACTTTTATGCTACTAGACTAAGTAATGTAATTTAGCTATGTGCCCAGCATTGAAGAAATAGACAGGGTAGGTATATTAGTTACCTTTGCTAAAAAACAAGCCACCTCAAAACTTACAGTTTATAAAAACAGACTAATTTTTTTTTCCTGAATTTGTGGGTCAGCTGATACCAAAGTCAAAGTCAAAGTCAGCTGATCAAGAATAGGCTCACTTTTGCATCTGCAGTTGGCTAATTTATGAGTTAGTCCATCAAAGTGAGTCTGTGCTTCTGGCGCATGGCTGACTGTTAAGGCTAAAAGGTTGACAGGGTCTATGGCCACCATACAACAGGCCAGGGTGGGGTACTGATGTGGTTCAGGGTTTCAAAAGCAGCCAAGAGTAAGTTGCAACTCACAAGTTTTTTCCAAGTCTTTGCTTACATCGCCTTTGCTGTTGTCTCACTGACCAAAAGTAGTCACATGGCTAACTCCAAAGTAGGAGGGTACTGCCAAAGCTGTGCATACAGAAAGGTGGGTTCAGTTCCAGGCTGTGCCTTACACTCTAAAAATAATTTGAAAAGCACTAGTTTAGTATAATAATCAATTCTTCCTAGCAGCATTTCTTTTTTCACTAGGCATGTATTCTCATTAAAATCTAGTTTATGTTGTAGAATCAGGAGTTGGTGATTAAAATATTAATAACAGTGTAAATATTAATTACAGAGTAGAGTCAAAGATATACTTACAGTAGTAGATATTAGTGTGGCAATTTATGATTTAACATCTAGTGTTAATTCTTACAGAGCTCACACTGTCCAAGAGATGAAAGTGTCTTACTAAACACCTCTTTCTTCTTCCTCAATTTGACTTCCACATGTTTGGGACACTCTCACCCAACTTATTGTCCAGGAAAGAAAACAAACCAATCAGAACTTCACAGTGAGAAGGGTTTGTATGGTTATCATAGACTGTCAGTGCTTTTATAGAAAGTCACTTGTGAAAGTCACTTGTGTATTTCTTTCTATCCTCTGGCTCTCCAAGGACATATCAGGAGCAAAAAAATTGGAAGGCAGAGTTTCTAAGGACAATTGTTGGTTCTGTTTTCAATATTGATATAAATATATTTCCTTTTTTAATACAAAGTCTTTATATCGAACATAATTATCTTGTATATTGGTTGTACAATTAATGAATGTACAGATATCTTCCTAATAAGGGAAGTAAAAGATGCACCACTTGCAAATGGGAGCTTCATTTTAGGTGTTATGCACTTGGTCTTTTACATTATACTCTTGTGCTCGTGCTCATGGCTCATATACATGATGGTTTCTGAGAATTTCACCATGTAATTTCATTGTTCTTCAAATATGTTTATTTAGAAATCTGATTAAAACACGGCATTTAGTACATGGCTGATACAATGTTCAGAGCATAAAATTTGTTCACCAAGGTAGGACATTTTATTAGCTTAGACACCAATGTAAAGAAAGATTTGATTTCTGAGCTGCACTATTATTATCCTAATTTATCCTTATTGTGGCCTCCAAGGCCACAATTTTGATTTTTTGAATGTTTGCCTGTAATGCCTTCATCTCTAAGGCATTATTTTACACAAAAAAATTAACATAAATAACCCCTTTAAAGTACTTAAGCATTTATACCACTAAAATCAAGTTCACTTAAGACCTTTTTGAAAGTCTATCATATTTTCATGTTCCTCCTCAAGATTAGTTATATCTTTGAATTGATTTCTCCTGTTATGCCTTCTTACCTTCTCCATAAGCAACTAATTGCATCTCTGCCTTTAAATGCTTAGAGTATTTTCAAATACAGTAATAATAAGAGTTGTGGAACACAAGATGCCTGCTATGGACTAAATTGTACTAAATAATTAATTATATTCATTTTACAACCTAGAAATATAGATGTTATCACACCCATTTTCCATGTATGAAAACTGAATCACAGAGAGGTTAAATCATACACAGAGTTAACATTTGAACTCAGCTCAGGTTTTCAGAATTGATGTTCTTTTACATCATGATGATCTTATACCCTCTGTGAGGAACATATTGTCTTCAGCTTTCAAATATAGGGTTTTGCAGACTTATATGCTCTATTTAATAACAAACAATTGGCAAGGGAGTTGCTTCTCATTCTTTGCAATGTAGAGCACAGTTAGATGCATTTTGATTGCCCACTAGAAGGCAGGAGAGCCCCTGCTTTGGAATCAAAACATCTGAGACTACTTTTTAACTATGAGCTTGGAAATCTACTTATTCTTACCTGTTTCTCCGTATGTGAAAGGGTATAACAAAGGCACCTGTCTCACAGGGTTATTGAGGATTAAATGAAATTTTACATCAGCATGCAATATAATTGGAATGAAGATTGACACAAACCCAACACTCAAATATTAGCTCTTAATTTTGATAATGCATTTTGATGGTATTAATTTCAATTCAGTGAAGATCCTTATGCATGTTTGTCATAGACTTCACAATCTCTTGAGAACACTCCTTTTATAGTAGGGCCCAGAACTAATATGAAGAAAAGTTACATCTTGTTTTTCTGCTTGAGGTTGGACCCAATACCACTGCTCCAGAGGTATCATCTCACTACATGTTATAAAACAAAGTAAGATGGAAACTTTGGTCAGTGTAATGAGTTCACATTTGTACAGAAAAATGTTTTACAGAGAGCTCTCTTGGTAAGTTACTTTGGGTAGAACACTCTGGACAGGTAGAATTTTGTTGCACTGGGCACTTGTAGACAATCATGTTTCATAGGAGATGGTTTGAGCAGGTGTGTGGGTCAAAATTACTAACAATGATTGTATTAATTCCCTATTGTTTCTGTAACAAATTAGCACAGACTTAGTGACTAAAAAGAAGACAAATGTGTTATTTATAGTTTAACAAGTCCAAAAGGGTTTCACTGGTAGCAACAAGGCCATATTACTTCTGCAGATTCTAGGGAAAAAACTGTTTCCTTACCTTTTCCAGATTCTAGAGACCACCTTCATTCCTAGGCTTTGTGAAAGAATCTGTGACAGTGTTTTCATAACCCTCCAAATGGTTGGAAAACCAACACATAATTTTTTCTTTATGAAGCCAAACTGGTTTAGTTGATTTTTTGTCTTGGAATTGGAATTGAGAAGATAGGCATCTGTTTTTATGATGATGTATCATAATATGTTATCATATTCCCATCAGTATTTGTTATATTCTAGTCAGTGATTATAGACTTTTAGTATCATGAAATTGTGAATTTGTAAATAATTGTATAGGTCATCCAGTTTAACCTGCTTCTCAAGGAATATCCACTACAATATAGACTCTCAAACTTTAATATACTCATTGGGGACCTTCTTAAAATTACAGATTCTGGTTCAGCAAGTATGAGATGGGGCCTGAGATCCCAGTTTCCTAGGAGCATATTTTTAATATTTTTAATATGCTCCCAGGAAATTGACAGTCCAGGGATCACATTTTGCATAGCCAGGCTCTTGCACATTTTTGACAAATATTGCTGCCTTGGAGACGACTCTGTTATAGTCACATTGTATTTGGTAATTCCAACTGCACATACAGAAATCACTCATTATTGAATCAAAGCCAACCTAAATATGTGTGTAAAACTTCTCAGATTTAAATATATATAAGCCAAAAATCACGTGACAATTAAAAGCAAGGAACTTTGTTATTTATTTTCTACTTTTTTAGGTTTTGTTAAATTATTTTTATTTTTTATGCTCAAGTACAGTGTTCTGCCATTTACACTCATCCTAGCACACCCTGCAAGCCCTCCCCATATTCCTTCCATTTCCACACCCTCCTTGTTATTGTCCATGTATCCTGCAAACCCATGTGTCCATACTTGTTCTTGCAAACCCTTCCTCTTTTCCCCTGGAATTCCCTTCCCTCTCCCCTCTGGTCACTGACAGCCTGTTCTCAATTTCAGTGTCTTTGGTTATATTTTGCTTGTTCATTTGTTTTGTTGATTAGGTTCCTGTTAAAGGTGAGGTCATATGGTATTTGTCTTTTACTGCCTGGCTTATTTTGCTTAGCATAATGCGTTCTAGTCCCATCTATGCAGTAGCAAGGGTGGGAGTTCTTTCTTTCTGCTGCACAGAATTCCATTGTGTAAATGTACCATAAGGTTTTTTTTTTTAATCCATTCATTTACTAATGGGCATCTAGATTGCTTCCAGCACTTGGCTATTGTAAATTGTGCTGCTATGAACATTGTGGTGCATAGGTTCTTTTGGATTGGTGTTTCAGGGTTCTTAGGATATAATCCTAGCAGTGGAATTGCTGGGTCAAAAGGCAGATCCATTTTTAGTTTGCTGAGAAAATTGCATATTGTTTTCCATAGTGGTTGTACCAGTCTACAATCCCACCAACAATGCACTAGGGTCCCTTTTTCTCCACAACCTCTCCAACACTTGTTGTTTGTTGCTTTGTTTATGATGGCCATTCTGACTGGTGTGAAGTGGTATCTCATTGTGGTTTTAATCTGCATCTCTCTGATGGCTATCGATACTGAGCATCTTTTGATGTGTCTCTGGATCTTCTGTATGTCCTCCTTGGAGAAGTGTCTGTTCAAGTCCTTTGCCAATTCTTTAATTGGGTTGCTTATCTTCTTAGAGTGGAGTCATGTGAGTTCTTCATATATTTTGGAGATGAAACCCTTGTCTGAAGTATCTTTGGCAAATATATTTTCCCATACAGTTGGTTCTGTTTTTATTTTAATACTGTTTTCTTTAGCTGTGAAGAAGCTTTTTATTTTGATGAGATCCCATTTGTTTATTCTTTCCTTTATGTCCCTTGCTCTAGAGGACATATCAGTGAAAATATTGCTGTGTGAAATATCTGAGATTTTCCTGTCTATGTTCTCCTCTAGGACTTTAATGGTGTCATGACTTATATTGAAATCTTTTATCCACCTTGAATTTATCGTTGTGTATGGTGTAAGTTGGTGCTTCAGTTTCATTTTCTTTTTGCACGTAGCTGTCAGCTCTCCCAACACCATTTGTTGAAGAGACTATTTTTACTCCATTTATTTAGATACCCCCTTTGTTAAATATTAATTGACTGTAGAGACTTTCAATTTTTTCTGGGCTCTCTGTTCTGTTCCATTGGTCTATGTGCCTGTTTTTATGCCAGCACCAGGCTGTTTTGATTACAGTGGCCTTGTAGTACAGTTTGGTATCAGGTATTGTGATGGCTCCTACTTTGCTCTTCTTTCTCAAAATTGCAGCAACTATTTGGGGTTATTTATGGTTCTATATATATTTTTGAAGTGTTTGTTTTATGTCTGTGAAATATGCCATTGGTACTTTAATAGGGATTGCATTGAATGTATAAATTGCTTTGGGTAGTATGGACATTTTGATGATGTTAATTCTTCCAATCCATGAACACAGTATATGTTTCCATTTGGTTGTGTCTTCCTTGATTTCTTTCTTCAGTATTGTATAGTTTTCTGAGTACAAGTCTTTTACCTCCTTGGTTAGGTTTATTCCTAGGTATTTTATTTTTGTTATTGCTATATCAAGTGGATTTTTTTTCCTTGATTTCCGCTTCTGATGTTTCATTGTTGGTATACCAAAAACACTTTGATTTCTGGATATTGACTTTGTATCCCACTGTTTTACCAAATTCATTTATTAGGTCAAGCAATTTTTTGGCAGAGTTTTTGGATTTTCTATGTACACTATCATGTCATCTGCAAACAATGACAGTTTTGTTTCCTCCTTTCTGATCTGAATTCCTTTTATTTCCTTTTCTTGTCTGATCAATGTGGCTAAAACTTCCAATACTATGTTGAATAGAAGTGGTGAAAGTGGGCAGCCTTGTCTGGTTCCTCATCTTAGTGGAAAAGATTTTAGTTTTGCTCATTGAGTATGATGTTGGCTGTAGGTCTCTCATATATGGCCTTTATTATGTTGAGGAATGCTCCCTCTATTCCCACTTTGCTGAGTGTTTTTATCATAAATGGGTGCTGTACCTTATCAAATGCTTTTTCTGCATCTATTGATATGATCGTGTGATTTTTGTCTTTGCTTTTGTTTATGTGATGTATTACCTTTATTGATTTGTGAATATTGAACCATCCTTGCATCCCTGGAATGAATCCCATTTGGCCATGGTGTATAATCTTGTTAATGTATTGTTGGATGCAGTTTGCCAGTATTTTGTTGAGGATTTTAGTGTCTATGTTCATCAGTGATATTGACCTGAACTTTTCTTTCTTTGTTGTGTCTTTGTCTGGTTTTGGGATTAGAATGATGCTGGCTTCATAAAAAGTTTGGGAATCTTAAGAGGAAGGAATTCTAAAAATTTAAATTCAAATTCAGGAATATCAGGAGACTCATACTGAAATGGACATAAATATATATACACACATATAGTTATGTGTGTTTATGTCTTTATATAAGTTTCATATCTATATTAAATAATATAGCTGGGAAAATCTCAAGTTATATAATAATATTTTGTGGCACTGACTCAATTTTAAGAAGTTTCTCTTCATCAATTTTTATAATAAAATTAAGAAATTGAAGGGTATAAATTTGGACTGTCTTACAAGCATATATAGTATTGCAGGCCTTTACATTAAGGAAGCCCACAGCCAGTTTCAAACATTGGTAGAATTGAAATGAGTTGAGGTGGTCCATGTTAGCAACTCTAACTTTAAAGCTCCAGTTACTGATTTTAACATTTAAATTAAGCTACTGCACATATTTATCACATTAATTCTTATTTAATATTTGAAAGTTATTACTTTGAAGAAAGCTAAGCAAGGGTGATTACAGTGTATCAGAATCCATTGTAAGTGATTATTTTAATACTCTGTACCAACAGGGACAGGTAGACATTCAGACAAAAACAACCTAATTATAATGACAACACCAAAGTGAAGCTGCAACAGTTACAAAACCAATTTTAAAGTTTTTTTTTACAGCTATGCCTAAAAGCTTTGTTTAGATTTTTCACTAATATCAGTTTACTTAAGACATAAGTCAACAGCTAAGGAAAATAGAAAGAGAAAGTTGTGGCTTTTCTGTCATGCAGATAAAGTGGAAACCAGTTGAAATCTCTTTAATAGAACATTATGTTGAAAGGAGTATAGAAAAGGAATAGTAGTTAGGGAATTTGACTACCATAATGCAAAAAAGGCTAAATAATAATGAAAATTCTAATGAGAATAGAAACTTGCCAATGGATTTGCTTATCTGTGTTATGAAGGTCAGTAGTTCCTGCAAGTAAATTAACCATCATTTCAATACATTGATGGCAATTCAACTGATGGCAGTTCTGGAATTTGATTTTGTGTTACCTCTAAAATAAAACCATAGGCAAATGGATGTGGGGACGCCTCAATAGCCATGGTGACACAAAACCCTTATTAAATATCTGTTTTTCCAATAGCTCTGTCATCTTTCAAAGTATTGGACCTTATCTCTTTTATTTAAATCAGTTGGTTGTGGACTTCATCAAATATACAACAAAATTAATTGTTGGGCAATTAATTTCTTTGACCTTGGGCAATTAATTTCTCATTGCTGAACAGAAAACTATCTGACTCATAGAGTGGCACTTATTTTTACTGCATGTGTTTTTATAACACAACATGCAAGCACTGCTCTAGGTGCTTTACAAATATTTACTCATTTAAAATTGATAACAACTTTTGAAATAGCCATTATTATCTTTTTTCATCATTTTTAAATTTTTTTTACTTTAATTGTTGTTTAAGTACAGTTTTCTGCCTTTTATCCCAATCCCAGCCTACCCCCGCAGCCCTCCCAACCTCCCTCCCATTTCCAGCCCCCCTTGTTATTATCCATCTGTCCTTTATACTTGTTCCTGCAAACCCTTCCCCTTTTCCCCTATTATCTTCACTTCACTGATGAGAAGACAGAGGCACAGAGAGGTTTAAATGATTTACCCAGGGCCACAGAGCTTGTAAGTGGTAGAGTCTCAGCTCCACCCAATTTGTGCCATAGCCCATGCTGTTAATGTCCACTGCAGGGTGATGAAGGTCATGTGACATCATGAATGGATGCAGTGTTCAGAGGCAGTCCTTTTTTTCCTTTCCCCATTCACAGGTTCTACTTTAGTTACTTTTGAAACTAAAGGTTTCAAAGATAAAAAATCTCAGGTCAGATCAAAGGGTAAGGATACGTGCCACTACTTTCTAAGAAGAAACAAGCTGCATCATGGCACCTGACCCTGGCCAGCGGGCAAGAAGGGATCGGATGCAGTGCTTTGTTGTGTACTCAGCTCCTTTCTACAGATCAGCTCTTCTGATGCTTCCCAAGGCCTTCAGCTGCTACTCCCTTTTCAAACTCTACCCCACACTGGGGAGTTTATCCCAGAGTGGACTTTTTAAAAAACATATATTTTAATTAATTTTGACTTTTCTCCACATTGTATCTCTTTTACATGCCATTAAAATAATATTCATCTTTAAAATATTTTTAGATCATAAATCATAATTTAACCAGAAAAACATGTGACTTACCTATCTACCTACTTTTTAAGGTTTTTTTTTCAATTATAATTTATATTAAATGTTATTCTGTATCATGTCAGATGTACAGCATAGTGGTTAGACAATTATGTACTTTACATAGTGGGCCACCCGATATGTCTAGCACCCATCTGATATCATATATAGTTATTATAATACTCTTAACTATATTTCTTATGCTGTAATGGCCTTTAAACAGATAGGTACAGAGCACATATTTGCTGTGTACTTGCTTTGTGATCCCAGACATATGACTTAATCAATTTGAGGTAATTGGAAAAAGTGAATAGTATATTCCACCATGTAAGGACTATGGTGGAGATAATGGGGGAAATGGGGAGACAAACATAACTGAATAAAACTAATTTTTTAAAAAATAAATAACATAATTACACTATGCCCTGGAACATAGTAAGCACTCAATACATATTAACCATTATAATAATAGTCATTACTTTGAATGCCTAATTACCTAACTTCAGTGTAGACAGTAGACTAGGACCAGACTTCAGTGTAAATTATTATTCCACCTTCAGTAGATTTGTGGAACAGTGAGAGTTTTTAATTTATTTGAGACTCAGTTTTCTCCTCTAAAATTAATTTCCTTGTGCTGTTATAACATTAAATGAGTTAATTTATGTAAAGAACCTACAACAGCTTCGGTCACATAGTAAGTATAAATATAGACATCAGTTATTATTGTAGTGTAATTTTTAATAAATTATTTATACAAAATATACAAAGTTTCAGGTATTTGAGATAAATAATTACTGTATTTTTCAGACTATAAGATGCACTTTTTTACCACATTTTTTGCTTCAAAAATTTTTTCCCCTATTTTTCTCCTCTAAAACCTAGGTGCATCTGGGGTCTGCACCATAAGACACACCTAGGTTTTATAGCAGAAAAATAGGAAAAGAATTCTTGAAGCAAAAAATGTAATAAAAAATGTGTATTATAGTCCAAAAAATATGGTATATATAATAGCAGAGTACCTATGGCTAACAATACTGTATTGCATACTTAGAATTTACTAAGATGATAGATATTTTGATTTTTTACCCCATAAACTTGGGAGGGATATTTTATGGCCTTGATGGTGGTGGTTTTGTGGGTATACACTTACCCTAAACTCATTGAGTTGTATAAATTTGATATGTACTGGTATTTTTATTTTATGTCAAATACACATCAATAAGTTGATTTAAAAATAAATTATTAAGAATAATTTAAATTAATAAATTACAAAGTACTAAAGTAAAAAATAAATACATCTTAGGTTTCTCAGATTTTTTTCAGTTTTATGATTATATCTAAAATGTTTTCAGCTTCAATAGCTTCTTCTCTTAACAGAATAAAGCAGTAGTTTTTTTGTGGTTTCAGTTTTTTAAAAATTGTTTCTTCACACACTCAACATTAAGGATAAAAACTATCTAACTCAGCAATGAAAATTAAAATACAGGCTATACACAAATTAAATGAAATAGATTTTCCACTTTTAAATAAAAATTTCCAGAACTACCTCTGGTTATTTTTGAGCTGCCTGAAGGCAAAGATTCCTTTGCTACCCTGTTCTGCAATAGTTAACATTCATCAAGTTATCTTAGAAGCACTGTTTTGCACAGCAGTGTGTCACAAAGGTGTTGCATGCCCAGGTCTAAGCACATAATTATGTTTAATTGTCAGGTTTAGTTCTTTGTTAAGAGTTTATCTGTTTTGCCTCCTCAGCAAATGATGCGATCCTCAGTTTTTCACATGTTCATCCTGAGTATGGTGACTGTGGATGTGATAGTAGCTGCTAGCAACTATCACAAAGGAGAGAGCTTCCGAAGACAATACGATGAGTTCTATCTTGCAGAGGTAAGCTGCTCACTGGGGAAAAAGTGCCTTTTATAAATGTGAAAATTAATTTAATTTGTTAATTACTTGAGTTCTACCAAAGCTGCTTCTTAAGTGTTTCCCTTGGTCATTTTGTTGCCTGATTGATTTTCTGTCACTACAGGCCTAAATATCTTGCCCACAGTGTGTTGCATTGCCAAAGTAACCCTTTGCCCTAGGTGTTTCTCTTGCCATCTTGCTGTTTTCCTATCTACCGCTCATTGATGCTGACCCTAGCTCATGGGGTCCATGACATTGTAGATGAGACACAACAAATTCACATGGACTACCGAGTCCTGTGAAGGAAAAAGGATGCCAGGGCCACTTTCTCAAGGGGAGAGCACCCAGACCCTTGCCTTGATAAGCTTTTATTGCTTTTCTAGGCACATTACATGATGGTCTTCATTTACTATGCAGAGGTTCACTTTAAGTAGTTACCTTTTACAGAAAACAAAGGAGGGGATGCTGCTAATCACATCACAGAAGAAGAATATTTGCAAATGCAAAGAGAAAAGTGGTTGAACTGGTTGCACTCATCCTTGGAAGGTTTAGCCCAGACTTTAGGAAGTCACAGTAAACACTTGCTGCCTCAATTCAGAGTGAGAGAATTTTAGTAAAAACAGGTCTCAAAACAGCCTAGGTACAATGCAGGCCTGATTCCCCATGAAAGAACCAATCTGTGGGTGTGGGTCCTGTGCATCTACAAGTGGGAGCTGGGCCCATGCCACGTAGAATTGTCTCCTATAACTCATATTCTCTTCCTTTTTTATGTTGTATTAGTCTGTTTCCTACTAAGTGTAAACAAGCATAAATTCAGAACACTTTAACAAGCAAGTCAGCTCAATAGTACCACCGATGGGGCTGGAGGGAAATGGAAATAGATTATACAGCAATTTCTGTACTAAAGACTGAGCTGTTACAACCTGCACTAAAGATGTCAAGCCAGAGGAAGATAGCTGTAGTGATTAAATAAGCATCTTTTAGTACACTACATGCCAGCTGGAGTTTTAGAATAGTAGTTCTTACTGATTTAGTAACTTTGTTAATATTTGATTCTTACTTTTTTGGTATTAATTTTTTTTTAGTTGAGAGATTTTTTAAATTACTTTATTGTTGTTCAGTGACAGTTGTCTGAATTCCCCCCACCACCCCAGCCAAACCCAGCTCCCTCCCTTGTTTCCACTCTCCCCTTTGGTTTTGTCCATGTGTCCTGTATAGTTGTTCCTGAAAACCCTTTCCCCCACTGTCCCTGCTTCCTCCCCTCTCCCTCCCCTATGGCTATTGTTAGATTGTTCTTAATTTCAATGTCTCTGGTTATATTTTATTTGCTTTTTTCTTTTGTTGATTATGTTCCAGTTAAAGGTGAGATCATATGGTATTTGTCCCTCACTGCCTGGCTTATTTCCCCTGGCACAATGCTCTCCAGTTCCATCCATGTTGTTTCAAAGGGTAGGAGTTCCTTCTTTCTCTGTGCTGCATAGAATTCCATTGTGTAAATGTACCATATTTTTTATCTACTCATTTAATGATGATTCTTACATATTTTAATGATTTCCAGAGACCTCTTTTTTGTCATTGTGAAAAATTATTTCTAAAATATATCTCATAATTCAGTGATTACATATTTGTGGACAAATTGATTGGCATATAATCTTTAGAAACCCATTCACCATATAAGGGAAATATATACATACTAAACCCAATATATAAAAAAGTAAACTTAAAAAGCAGAAAAATTACAATTTATTTTTATTACAAAAGCTATTTTTCATATAAAAAATCAATTTGCCATTAAGGTGAGTTCTCTTAGATATCAATAATTCTATCAGTGCATTTAAAAATTTATTTGCTTAGTAAAAATTCAATCCATCCACTCAGAAACTTTTCATAAGAAGAATTTGTGACTTAACACCTATTGAATATAAACATCTATGTGGGTATCAAGAAAACTTTCAGAAGTCACTTATGAATTCTCCTCTTCATGGAGGCTTGTTTCCTATAACAAAGTATCTTTTGTACCAAACTTTCAGGGGAGCAGAGTCTTTGTGATATGATGCTGCCTAGTTGCTGCATGGTTTATGGATTGCACAGTTTAGCAAGAAATATAGACAGTAAGTAATACATTTTCTCTGCTGTGGAGAACCAGTGAGAGGGCTCATAAGGAAATTATATGATTGGATAAAGAAGATGTGGTATATATATATAATGAAGCACTACTCAGCCATAAAAGATGAAATCATCCCATTTGTGGTAACATGGATGAATCTTGAGAATATCATACTAAGCAAAATAACTCAGATGGAAAAAGTAAAAAAAAAAAACATGATTTCACTCATATGTGGATTATATAACTGAAAGCAACAATCAAAACAAATAAAAACTCACATACACAGACAACAATATTGTGGTTACTAGACAGAAATGGGAATGGGACTGGGACTGGGGGACTAGAAAAGGGTAAATGGGTCAAATATATGGTGATAGAAGGGACTTGTCTTTGGGTGGTGAACATACAATGCAATGTACAGATGATGTATTATAGAATTGTATACCTAAAACCTATGTAACTTTATTAACCAGTGTCTTTCTAAAAAGGAATTTCAGTACCTGGTATAATTTTACTACACCAGCACACAAAGAATGCATTGTTTTTTAAAACAGAGGGAAATACATATAAACCAATAGTAATATTTACAGGTGAGTTTCAAACACAGCAACTGGATGTTGAAGAAATCCCCATCAAGTAATTTCTATTTGTCCTATGAGTAGGAGGCAAGATCTGCATCTAGCCTGATGATGAGACAATTGTGGAGAAAGGAGAGAAGGGAAGTGGATACTGTGAAGAATGCAAAAAAGCTAATTAAAGATACATCAACTGCAATGTTGAAGATCCACCTGAATTTTGAGACTATATATCGATACTATGTATCAATACCAATTTAAACAGGTGTATGACTTTTTTTAGGCCTTGCATGAAGGGGAGGAAAGCAATATTTAGATTGATCCAGCTTTAGAGTTGTTTTCAGGCTGGTAGAGCTGATAGACAAGGGATACAGGATTTTGGGTGGCTGGCGAAGGAGTTGAAATGATGACCCTGTGGTCCAGGTTGGATATGAAAAAAGTGAAAATAAGATAAGAATAAAAGAACAAAATGAAGTATAAAGGGTCTTTAAATGGTCAAAGAACAGGTTTAGTTGAAGTGCTAGAATTAAAGAGCTAGAAGAAAGATTTTGAGCAGAGATTGGGGTCCAGAATTTGGAATTTTAAAATAATTCTTAGGAAATAAAAAATCTAGGGTTTTATATGGCTGTGAGTATCTTAAACAAAATGGATTCAAGACAAAAATAGCAAGGAGCTATCAAGCTAAGGTGTTAGCTGAATCTTCACAGTGATATTGGAGTCATTCAGCATGAGGCCAGTTCTTAGGGAAAGGAGTGTATAAACAGGGGCACGTGCCAGTGACAGAAAGTAATAGAGGTCAGGGACAGAATGAGTTGAGGCAAGGACATAGGAAGCAAGTTCTGTGAGTGGAGATTGAGAAAGTAAAAGAAATTGGTTAACATGAAAGAAGACACTCAAACGTTAATTAAAAGTTCTGTGTAGAATGAGGTGGGAAAGTAGGTGAGGAAGAATTATGTGATGATATTAGGATCAGAGATTTAAACCACACTCATGACAAAAATACCTGGGAATAAATAACAAAAATGGCTGCACATGATTGAGATTATTCCAGTCTCTCTAGAAGGAATAATCTATATCTGTTCCTGAGGGAGTCCTAGATATTAGAGGTTACATTAACAGTTTCTTTTGTAACTCAGCCCAGGGTAAGTTGCTGTCTTACTAAATGAATCCTGTAGAATAAATAAATACACCATCCACTGAAAATACAATCCTTCAATAAATTTTATCCAATTTTTCACATACAAAATTGGTCTGTTTTCTAATGTGTTTTTTATGTGTATTAGCTGATTTGTGATGATGCTATAAATAATTCCACCAAAATTTTAAAATTTTAATATTGTAGAGTTCACTGATACTATTTAAGTATATTGATAGAGTCCAGTGGTAGTTTGTAAATCCTTGTTATTTTTCATTCTTATATATCATATTAGAATTTTTCTAATTTAAAAAAAGCAGAGATTTAAAAAATTTTTTTAAAGATTGGATAGCAGAACCTACCATATAGGATGTGTCTATTAATTGTTGCTCCCTTCATAAACCACTGGAAGTGAATTGGATTTTAATAAAGTAGGTAGTAAAATTTTAGTTCACTTAATTGTATAGACATCATTATATTCTTGATCTACTAAAACATTCAGAATTTGTTCCACTTTGGCTGTTTGATATAGAGTATCTGAGTTATCCAAAGCATATTTGGTCTTTATTCAAATTACATTATCACTTCTCTTTTTATCAGAAACTTGTGCTCAAGTAAAAACTATTTGTTTCAAATAAGTGTAGATAAGTCATTTTAGTCAAACTTAATTTTTTATAAAATAGTTTCTTTTTAAAAAGTTTATGGAGGTGGTTTGAGTTTGTGCCAGGGCTCAACAAACTTTTACTTGAAAAGCCAGATAGTAACACATTTTAGGTTTTTCAGGTAACATGCTCTCTGTCCCAATTACTCAACTCTTCCACTGCTGTGCAAAAGGTGAGTTTGGTCTCAGAATGGCTGTGTCCCAGTAAAACCTTATTTACAAAAGTCAGCAGTAAGCTTGATCTTGGTTTAACCTATAGAAACACACAGCAGGTCAGCTAATATCCTCATGTATTAAAATCAAATACAAGTACAGGGCCCTGGCCAGTCTTGCTCAGTTGGTTGGAGCATGGTCCCGTGCACCAAAAAGTTGCAGGTTCAATTCCTGGTCTGGGTACATACCTAAATTGTGGGTTCAGTCCCCAGTTAGGACGCATACAAAAGACATCAATGTTTCTCTCTCACATCAATGTCTTTCTCTTTCACTCTCTCTCTCTCTCTCTCTCCCCCTTTCCTTTCTCTCTATAATCAATAAATATATCCTCAGGTAAAGATTTTAAAAATCAAATATAGTAATTCTAATAACAATAGTAGCTACCAATTTTATAGACTATATTGATACAGTACTTAAGGCAATAGTGTTATGTAATATTCTTGAAAGTTTATTTTTTAAAATGGATCACAAAAGACTATGAGCTTTTAAAGAAATAATTTCTTGAGTTTCCACATATTCTAGAATAAATTATTTTGAAAATCCAAAACAAGCCATTTAACTCATTAAGAGTTAACCTGCAGCCTAAAAAATATCCTTGAAGCATAAATTCAGTGTAGGTTCTGTGTAAAGCTGGAGACTTTTATTATTTTGGATCAATTAACCTAAATTTAAAGTTAGTTAAGAAACAGGAAAAACTTTCTTTTGTTTTCTAGGCTATATATGAACAAAAAAGGTAAAGATTTACTTTCTTTTGTAAAAGTTTTCATTTTAGCTTAAGACTGTTATTTATTAATATACATGAAAATCACATTTTATAAGGAACACAATTTATATTTTAAAATGTATATTCTCATTTTCTTAATAAAACTTGTACAATACTTTTCTATTGTAAAGTTATGTAAAATATACAAGTATATTTATAGACTAGACTGTACACTTAACAAATTTATCAGCACAATATTATGCAGAGAAGATTAACAATGTTAACATAATTCCTTTTTTAAGAAACTCACAAATCGATGGGAGAGACAGATCAATGAAGCAAGCAGTTTGGACAGTGTGTGTCTCTACTGTATTTCTAGTCTAGAGAGAGTTGTATTTTACTTAGGTTAGGACTCCAGGATGTCTCTTTGGTTTCCTGTTTTCCTATGATTGCTACATGTTTGGAGCAGAACAACTTTCAAAAAGTATGGACTCATTTTGCTATCTTGTAGGCAGTCTTATTTTCTAGAAAAGTCATTTATTAGTCCCCTGAAGACATTTGAATTTATGATATTTTCTAAATGAAATTAAATGAAAGAGCTGAGTTCTGGCCAAGATGGAGGCATAGGTAGAAACCCTTCACTTCCTCACACAACCAGAGAAATATAACAACCAATCTAAAATCAATAAACAACCAGAAGCACCAGAAAAATCATACTGCATGGAACTCTGATAACCAAGGAATTAAAGAAAAAATCAGTCAGAACAACCAGACCAGTAAGGTGGTGGACCCACAGCGAGTTGGCAGACCTTGGGGGCGGGAGAGGCTGTAGCAAGGTGAGGGGCAGGGCTGCATGGGCAAGGCTGACTTAAGGAGAAACTGATACTCAGAGTTGATAACAGCAGTTGCTATGGAGGGAGAAACTCCCAGTCTCACACTAGAGTCCATAAGAAAGTGCTCTAGGGATACACTGGCAAGCTGCACAGTTCTCTCTCTGGCCCCATCCCTCCCAGGCAGTGCCTCAGTGCAGCAAGCAGGTTTGCCCTGCCTTGGTGAATACCTACAGCCCTGCCCTCTCACAACTTATCAGCTGTGTCAAGATAATGAAATATGGCCCAAATGAAAGACCAGAGCAAAGTTTCAGAAAAAGGGCTAAAGGATGAGGACATAGCCAACCTATCTGATGGAGAATTTAAAGCCCTGGTAATCAAAATGCTCACAGATCTGATTGAGCTTGGTCAAAAAATGAAAAAAAAAAACAAATGAAAGATACCCAAAATGAAATAAAGCAAAATATTCAGGGAACCAACAGTGACAGGAAGGAAACCAGGACTCAAAGCAATGATTTGGAACAATAGGAAAAATAAACATCCAACCAGAACAGAATAAAGGAACAAGAATTCAAAAAAGTGAACAAAGTCTTACAAACTTCTGGGACAACCTGAAACATTCCAATATCTGAATTATAGGGGTACCAAAAAAAGAAGAACGACAGCAAGAAATACAGAACTTATTTGAACAAGTATTGATGGAAAACTTCCTTAATCCAGTGAAGGAAATATACTTCCAGGAAGTCCAGGAAGCCCAGAGAGTCCCAAAGAAGTTGGACCCAAAGAGGAACACACCAAGGCACACCATCATTAGGTTGCCCAAGATTAAAAATAAGGAGAGGATCCAAGACTATACTTTCAGGGATCATTTCTATAGTTAATGGTGGGGGGAAGAAGGGACGGCTGGGTGGGTGGGCTGGAATGGGAGTAAGTGGGAGAAAACTGTACTTGAGCAATGATTAAAATAAAATTAAAAAAAAGAAAAGTAAAAGGAGAGGATCCTAGAAGAAATGAGAGGAAAGGAGAGAGTTACCTACAAAGAACTGCCCATTATTGATGCAGACACTAGCCCACAGTGTCCACATCATTATGGATGAAATGAGACATTCATAAGAACTACCAAGTCCAGTGGAAGAATAGGGACAGCATGGCTTTTCTCTCAAGGGGAGCAAAAGCCCTGGCCTCTGCCATGACAGGCCTTCATTTCCATCTCTTGGCACCTTATGAGATGGTCCTCATTTACTATACACAGGTTTGCTTTAGGTGGTTACCTTTTACAGAAAACAAAGGGGCTAATGCTGCCAATCACATCACAGAAGAGGGATATTTGCAAATGAAAAGGCAAAGGTGGTTGAACCATTACACTCATCTTTGGAAGGTTTAGCATGGATTTTAGAAAGTTACTTTGCAGTAAATGTCCTCAATTCAGGGTGAGGAAGTTTTTTTTTAGCAAGAGCAAGACTCAAAGCAGCCTAGGTACAATGCAGGCCTGATTCCTCATGGGAGAACCTATCCATGGGTGTGGAACCTGTGCATCTCCAAGTGGGAGCTGGGCCCACACCATGCAGAACAGTCTCCTACACATTAGGCTATCAGCTGATTTCTCAGAAGAAATCTTGCAGGCAAGAAGGAGCTGGAAAGAAGTATTTGATGTCATGAAAAGCAAGGACCTACATCCAAGAATATACTATCCAACAAAGCTTTCATTTAGTATGGAAGGACAGATGAAGTGTTTCCCAGATAAGGCCAAGTTAAAGGAGTTCATCATCACCAAGCCATTATTATATGAAATGTTAAAGGGACTTATCTAAGAAAAAGAAAATAAAAAATAAGAATAGTGAAATGACAACAAATTCACAACTATCAACAAATGAACCTAAAAGAAAAAAAAAAAAAACAATGAAAACAAAAACTTAGCAAACAACTAAAACAGGAATAGAATCACAGAAATGGATATCACATGGAGGGATTTCAGTGGGTAGTGGGAAGGGAGGAATGGGGGGAAAGGCACAGGGAAGAAGAAGCATAATTGGTAGGCATAAAATAGATGGGGAGAGATAAAAAATGGTATAGGAAACACAGGACTCAAAGAACTTATATGTACAACCCATGGACATGAACTAAGGCGTCGGGGGGGGGCATGCTGGAGAGTTGGGGGAGCAGGGTGGATTGGGATAAAGGGAGAAAAAAATGGGAAAACTGTAATAGCATAATCAATAAAAAATACTTAAAAAGATATTAAATGACCTGGCTGGCGTAGCTCAGTGGATTGAGCGCGGGCTGGGAACCAAAGTGTCCCAGGTTCGATTCCCAGCCAGGGTACATTCCTGGGTTGCAGGCCATAACCCCCAGCAACCACACATTGATGTTTCTCTCTCTCTCTCTCTCTCTCTCTCTCTCTTTCTCTCTCTCTCTCCCTCCCTTCCCTCTCTAAAAATAAATAAATAAAATCCTTAAAAAAAAAAAAAACAATTGAGATATTTAAAAAAAAAAAAGATATTAAATGAAAGAGCCATCTATTTTAGTTCTAGCAAAATCTGATACCCATATTTCAGCTCATCAATCACAAGAAATGACCACATTAAGAAAGAAACTCATCTTGTCATTGCAGCATTCTTTCATATTACCATTAAGTTTAATTTCTCATTTTCTGGGGCACTTTAATTAAATAAGTTTTCTCTTCTGACAATAACTATTTTGTGTGTTTCTAAAGGATTTGGGCAGTATCTTGTTAGATGAAAAACAATAAAATAATGACTTTTTGACTAGTCAGTGAGCCATCTCAAAAGTTAGCTCTTTATATAGAATACTGAAGGTCTACTATAGACTAAGATTATGTGATTTGAAGATACTTCTAGAATGGTGCAGGTAATCATTTATTTTGGTGTTATTTCATCTGGATCTCATTTAAAAGAATAGGGTTACCTGAATTGAGTTTCCTATGAGTTTTTGTCATATAATCTTCTTTTGTGATAAATATGCATTCATTTTCTTGTGAATATCTATTATGTTTATTTGAAATTATGAGAGACAGCAACACAAATCTTGAATAATATATTTCAAATATCTTTCCACATATGCACAGTATCTACCATTTTATCTTCTCAGACCTGCATGGCACAATCAGCTCATTTATAAATTGACACCTGTAAATGTTCATACATTAGTCATTGAATTAAAAGGGCAGAACAATTTCCATTGTTCCATTTATACTAAGCATGTCATTTTCCATTTTGTTATCTTTCTTCTTAGCTTCATAAATTTGGCAATCATCTTGTTGTTTTACCTGCTAGCTTCACAAATACAATTACATGTTCTTTTAGAAAACCATCATTTTAAACTAATATCTTGCATTTTTCAGTTATGTGCTATTTTGAGAACAAATATAATACTTTTTCTTAGAACAATAACCTTTAATTTTAAAATTGCATTTCATTATTAATCATTTTCTTGACAATAGGGTTAATAGTCATATATTAAATAGCATCTGTGTTTTTATAAAATGAAAATTTAGAAATGAAATAATAAAATGTGATGTTTAAAGAACTCAAGAATGTGTTCCTGAAAATATTAGTTGAATTCTGCTATGGTGACACCAAACCTTATATATGTGTAGAGTATGCATTCTCAACAGGGGGGTGAACACACTTCTATGAGGGTAGAAATTGGTTCTTGAAGAGACATAAAATATCTTACTCTTTCTCTATATAAACCAGGGGTAAATATGTGTAGTGCATAAGCAGATATACCACAAATCTATGGTATTAAAATTCCATATGGTGTGGTCATTAGAAACAAAGTATCTGAAAGTAGTCCTTGAAGGTAAGTGATTAAAAAAAGTTGAAAAACACTGATTTAGGAAAAAGGGAAGAAGGTTATGCTTTTGAATGTATGTTTTCAAGTTTTTACAAGTAATGTGACAAAAATATTTACAAAAGTTTAGTATGCTCTCACAAATTTTGCCTCACTCTTTAAAAGGTCAGTTACAACTGCAAACACTCACAGATAGGTAATGTATTGTAAGGGTATAGGACAGAAGAAAGGTCCCAAGTGCAGCTCTCCCAGTGTGGGCCTGCGGAGTGAGGAGGACAAAGCAATGGCATGCTCCCATGCTAAAAGCAACAGGTGGAATCTACCCTCCCACAGGTTGCATTGCTGACAGCTTGGGATTGACAGAAAGCCCTGAGACTGGACACATGGTCAGGTGATGCTTACGGAGCATCCTTCGAGGTATTAGGTTCTACAAACAACCCGATGGCCTTCTCCCATTTATCTGCCCAGCAGCACAACCCTGACAAGTTCCTCACTGTCAACATTGAGTTCACTGACACAGGCTGGAGCTGCCTATTGAGAAGGGGTTATTAAAACTATCCCCTGAATGCCTCTACTCTAATTCTTCCAAACCTCTACATGTCTCTGAATTGAAACCCTAGGTATGCCAAATCCTCTGATCTACACTAAAACAGATGATCACTTAAGGTAATTTAATTTACCCAGATCTCTCTATTAATTCCTGACATAGTTTTTGCCTAAAAGAGAATAACCCATAGCTAAAAGTAAGTTAGAAATATTTTATGTATAATATAGGGGTGGACAAAGTAGGTTTGTAGTTGTGACACAACTAAATAACATAATAATTAATAAATAATAATACAAGAATAAATTCTGTTTTGTGTACTCACAATTGTAATCCTACTTTTGCCCACCCTTGTATTTCTTCATAAAATTTGATCGGTTTTTATTAATACTGTTTTTCATATAACCAGAGACATTGAAATAAAGAGCAAACTGACAGTAACCAGAGGGGAGGAGTGAGGGGGATAACAGGGAAAAGAAGGGGAAGGGTCATCAAGGAACATGTATAAAGGACACATGGACAAAACCAAAGGAGGGTAGGATCAAGGATGGGAGGTGGGGATGGGTGGGGAGGGGGAAGTGGTGGTGGGGAAATGGAGACAACTGTACTTGAACAACTATAAAAAATTTTTTCAAAAGAAAAAAATACTGTTTTTCAGAAAACTAAAGTGTTAGCTTGTAGCAATTAACAAATTATGTTAAAAATGAGATATTGATCCCAGAAGGATTGGAATAAGAAACTCTAGAAGGAAAATGAGTGGGAATGTAGGTATTATATATTAATCACATAATAATTTCCTAAATCAGTGTTAATGCCTTTCAGTGTCTTTGAAAGTATATAATTTTTCTACTAAGCAAATAATAATGCACATGAATCCAGCTGCGTATTTTATTACGAATTAAGATCATTAAACCACTCATTCCATATGTCTTTTTGGTAATAAATATAAAGTTAGTAAAGTAATTGTATTTATATTTTAATTGAACAATCTATTCAGATATATTTCAGGCATTTATTAGTATAGTTGAGCCTTGAACAATATGGTTTGAACTGTGTAGGTCCATTCACACACAGATTTTTTTAGTCAGTACTTGTTTTGATCTGTAGTTGGGATTCTGTAGATATAGAGGGCCAACTATATGAATTGTTCTATGTCATTTTATATAAGGGACTTAACTCTTTGCCTATTTTGGTATTTGTGGAGGTCTTAGAATCAATTCCCCATGGATACTGGGGGTCAGCTTAAATTGGGGGGGGCTAAAAGTTATACACAGGAAACAATGGAACAATGATTCACTCCATGCTTTCTGTGGTGTAGCCTCTTATACTATCACATTCAGCTCAGCCCTTGACAAAGGGAAGGAAGTGATCATTTGAAATTGAAGTACTTGCAGTGTGAAGTTTTTCATGAAAGTAATCTGACATCAATCAGAATGAGGAATAAGGAGCAGGACAGCAGGTGATCTTATGGGAGAAGATCTGATTTTATGAGA
This sequence comes from Phyllostomus discolor, assembly GCF_004126475.2. NCBI lineage: Eukaryota > Metazoa > Chordata > Mammalia > Chiroptera > Phyllostomidae > Phyllostomus > Phyllostomus discolor. Next base: position 55,683,797 of record NC_040913.2, on the reverse strand, counting down.
CTTCTGGCCAAGATGGAGGCATAGGTAGACAGACTGTGCCTCCTCACACAGCCAAAATAAGGACAACAAAAATTTAGAAGCAAAAAAAAACAACCAGTACTGACAGAAAATTAAACTATATGGAAGTATGACAACCAAGGAGTTGGAGTTAAAGTAGACATTCATCCAGACTGGTAGGAGGGGCAGAGTTGGGCTGTGGTGGGGAGAAAGGTCACAGCAAAAACAAAACAAAACAAAACAAAAAGCTGTGGTTGGCAGATCCAGAGTACACAAGGCAGCAGCTGGTGGACTCCGGGGAATGCGGGGCAGCAGCAGGTGAACCCAGTGAGGCAGTGGATTGTGAGGGGTGCTGGCGTACAAGGTGGCTGGCCAACTGAGCTGTCCCACATTTGTGTGCAGATAAATCAAGCAAAACTGGGAAGCAAGTCAGACTGTGCAACCCAGGGCCCCAGTGCAAGGAAATAAAGCCTCAAAACACCAACTGGAAATACCTGTAGGGGTTAAAGTGCCGGGAAAAACTCCCAGCCTCGCAGGAGAGTTTATTGGATAGACCAACAGAGTCCTACAATGTACACAAATACCACCAACCCAGGAATCAGCACCAGAAGGGCCAAGTTTGCTTGGGGGAAATGGTGGAAGTGACTGAAATCCAGTAGAGAGCGGAGCAAGAGCCATTGTTCCCTCTCGGACCCCTGCCACACATCCAGCATCACAACCCAGCAACTGGCTTGCCCTGCCCAGATAAACACCTAAGGCTCTGCCCCTCACTATGTAACAGGTGCATCAATACCAAAAAAAAAATGGCTCAAACAAAAAAACAGATCAAAGCTCCAGAAAAAATACAACTAAGCAACAAAGAGATAGCCAACCTGTTCAAAGCACTGGTTATCAGGATGCTCACAGAACTGGTTGAATTTGGTCACAAATTAGATGAAAAAATGAAAAAAGGCTATGCTAAGTGAAATAAAGGAAAATGTACAGGGAACCAATAGTGATGGGAAGGAAACTGGGACTCAAATCAATGGAGTGAACCAGAAGGAAGAAAGAAACAACCAGAAAAGGAAGAAACAAGAATTCAAAAAAATGTGGAGAGGTTCTTGCTTAGGAACCTCCAGGACATCTTGAAATGTTCCAACATCTGAATTATAGGGGTACCAGAAGAAGAATAGGAAGAGCAACAAGTGGAAAAGTTATTTGAACAAATAATAAAGGAGAACTTCCCCATTCTGGCAAAGGAAATAGACTTCCAGGAAGTCCAGGAAGCTCAGGGAGTCCCAAAGAAGTTGGACCCAAGAAGAAACATACCAAGGCACATCATAATTACATTAGCCAAGGTAAAAATAAAGAAGAGAATCCTAGAAGCAGCAAGAGATAAGGAGACAGTTAGCTTAAAAGGAGTTCCCATCAGACTGTCAGCTGATTTCCCAAAAGAGACCTTACAGGCAAGTAGGGGCTGGAAAGAAGTATTCCAAGTCATGAAAGGCAAGGACATACATCCAAGAATACTCTGTCCAGCAAAGCTTTCATTTAGAATGGAAAGGCAGATAAAGTACTTCCTAGATAAGGTGAAATTAAAGGAGTTTATCATCACCAAGCCCTCATTATATGAAATGTTAAAGGGACTTATCTAAGAAAAAGAAGATAAAAAACATGTACAATAAAATGACAGCAAACTCACAATTATTAATAACCACACCTAAAGCAAACTGAGCAAACAACTAGAGCAGGAACAGAACCACAGAAATGGAGATCACGTGAAGGGTTATCAACAGGGGAGTGGGAGGAGGAGTAAGGGGGAAAAGGTACAGAGAATAAGTAGCGTAGATGGTAGATAGAATATAGAGGGGGGAAAGCAAGAATAGTATGGGAAATGTAGAAGCTAAAGAACTTATGACACATGGACATGAACTAAAGGGTTGCAGGGCAACCCTTTTGAATGTGCTAAAAAGTAAGAATTTTCTCAAGGCCAAAAATTGTGATGTGAATGTAGAATGCCCAATGGTTACTAAAGCCAGTGGCTACCCTGAGGGCATTCACATATCCTTGTTACCTAGAACTTGGAATTTCAGGACTGAAGAAGAGGCTGTGTACAGTGAAGTGTCAGAACAGAGACTCTCCAGTAACATTAGGGAGCATAATGGTTTGTACTTCGATGAAAGAAGGAAGTGATAAGGAAAATGTCTCTCTTGATCTGGACTCCAAATGGATAGGAAAAGAATAAGCTCTACTGAAAATGTGTAAGCACAATTCTGCCCTGACATGAGATTGGAGGTCCAAGTCACATTACTTTCAGAGTTTGAGAAGCCCTAGGCCACAAAGTTGATTAAAGGATTACCAAATTTGTAAGATAACCATGCACCCCAACAGAACCAGTCCCTTCTGGAAAAATGTATACTAAAACAGGTTTTGAAAATCTAGAAGAAACTAATAATTTCTTGGCAAAGTATAAACTAACAAGTTAATGGATAAGTTTTGAACCCTAATGAGAAAAACATAGGAAAGCTTGAATCCATCATTACAAAAGGAAATGGATCCATTTGGTTTTCCTGCTGGATTTTACCTACTTGCAAAGATGAGATATTTCTCATTTTATTTAAATAATTACAGATCATACAATGGAGAACTCTATAAGTATGATAAACCTAGCATAAGTTGAATGAAAACTTGATATGATAGAGTAAGTAAAATTATAGACTAATTTCATAGATGACAGCTACACAAATTTCAGAGAATATTATCCAATAAAATCCAACAACTTACCATTACCATTCAGGGTTTATTCCAGGAATATACAAATGGTCAACATGAAGGATTCTTGTGATATATTTCACTACCTCAACAAATTGAAGGCTAAAATTCTCTAAGTACAATTGGAAGAGGAGCAAAGCCCTTAAACATAGAAGAAATTAATAATCAAAATTCACTGCAACCATTACATATGAATGCAGAAAAAAACTTTCATTGAAAATAAGGAGCATGAATTCCTCTTATTTCCACTTTATTATTTAGTATATTACTATATAGTTGTATTATGGTAACTCATAGATTAATCCAATTATCTCCAAAATAAGTCTTGAAAATAATCTTATCTTCATTTGCAAATGAAATACATATATTTTAATAAAAGCCAGGAGACCTTATTAAAATATTGAATTTAATAGAAGAATCTAGTGAGGTTGTTAAGAAAAGCAATATAGATAGATCAATAGCTTTTCACTGGAACTAACTAGGTAGCATGGTAAGAATAAATAAAAAATCTAAAAGCAAAATGCATTTATATTATTGACTGGAATATTAATAGAAATAAATTTCACAGAAACAATAACACCTTTATGGGGACAATTTTTATTTAAATATATAATCCAAATAAGTACAAAGGCATAGTGTGATCCTGGATATGAATACTTGATATTAATCTTTCTAAAGACCTATTTTGTATATAAAAGGTAAGAAAAGAAATCATGAAGATAGAATTTTGTGACTAGATGATTTAAAGTGCTTATAAAGTGAATGCCACCAAAGTTAAAAACCAAACTATTGATCAGGGAAAAAATATTTGCAGTTCTAGGCCCTGGCTGATGTGACTCAGTGGATTGAGTGCAGGCTTGCAAACCAAAGGGTCACAGGTTCAATTTCCAATCAGGGCACATGTCTGGGTTGCTGGCTATCTTCCCAGTTAGGGGCACATGAGAGGCAACCACATATTGATGTTTCTCTCTCTCTCTTTCTCCCTTCCCCCTCTCTATATAAATAAATACAATCTTTAAAATAATATTTGCAGTTCATATAGCAAACAAAGATCAGTATTCTTAATATCAACAACCCCAAGAATTGTTTGTTTGGTTTTTTTAAAGACAAAATATCACCATAGAAAACTGGGAACACTATAAATAGAAAAATTGCTTTAAAAAAATCTCAAGGATCAATACACATATGAACAGATAAGCCAAAGCTTGATTTAGTTTGATTACATCTGCTGATGTACAGATTTAGGACAAGAAGCACTTTCTTACCTTGCTGGAAGACAATGATTCCTATAAAATTTTGAATGTCCTTTATTAATAGTTTTCAAAATTTAAAGCTCCACAAACCTGTCCTTTGCCCCAGCAATGCCAAGTTTCAGACTCTATAGGTATGAAAGCCCAATAAGTATGGATATTGCATAAAGATTGTTTAATGTAGTCTTGTTTTTGAAGCAGCAAAATTCTTAACTGTTTTTGCTGATGATTCTGTATTCAGGAGGTCCCATTCTTCAAAGAGTCATTAGGGAGAATGTTGAATTAAGTAAACACTGAATACTATGGAAAATTATGCTCCTGAGAAAAAGAATAATTAGGACCCATACCTGATATCCTGGGGGCAGGGGCCAGGGAATGTCTAGGATTGTTACTGGGTGAGAAAGGCAAGTTGCATTGTGACATGTAAAATGCAAGCTCATGTGATTGTACAGTATATGTTTGGATGAGTTAGGAGAGGTTTGAGGAGGAAATACACAAAATGGTTCGCCTCAATCACCTGATAAGGGTGGGCAAGGTATTTTGTTAACACTTTGTATTGAGAATTATTCACAGATAAAATGTATTACTGTTTCACTTTTTTGAAAGGGACATGCCAATTTAAATTGAGAAGCAGCTTGAGTCTACAGAAGTGGCAGATTGAGAAGTAATGTTAATTTCTCCCTGACCTAATTTAATCATCTGCAGTGATTTTAGTGTTTTATTCCTAAAATTGTTATTAATTCCTTTTTTCTCCACATTTTTCAAATGTGAGTGAAAGAAAACCCCTTCTCATAATCTATTGCAGTCTAAAAAAGAAAAGCAAGCTTTCTTTATTCCTTTCTTCCAATAAATCATCTGACATCTCCTCAGAGGGACATGTTATGACTAATCCCAACATTCCATCTTGCAATCTTTAATTAGAAGTTAATCTAGTATTGTACATTTTAATTCCAATTGCAAACCTTTTTTTTTGCCTTTTTCCTTTTTTTCATTTTTATTTTAATTGTTCAAGCACAGTTTTCTGCCTTTTTCCCCCATCAGCAAACTCTTTTATAAAATGAGTTTCTTACCTATAGGACAAGTAAAGATATAATACATGTTATATTTACATGTGTATTTTTTAATATTTGTGTTTATAATAAATTCATAGAATTAAAGTGATAGTAATATAACCATTAATTTTTATTAATAATTATGATGTATTACTATGTTGACTTATGTGTGCATATATACACATAAATTGCTTAGTATAGAATTCACATATCTTCATTTATGTATGTGGCCCAAAGCATAAATAATATTTAAATATTTTAGTTTAATCATGCTTACTAATATATAAGTTTTATAATATACCATATGCATTATAGAAACTATCCTTATAATAAACAAATTATACAAAAATGCACCTTTTCTTTGTATACAATAATTCTATCAATGGCAATGACTTTTAAATGGGTTGGACAAAAAGTCCATGTGGTCTTTTTCATAAAATAAAAGACACATTTATTTTCACCAATAACAGTATTGATTTGGATATTTTGAGTATGATTGACATCTCCCAGGTGGTATAACATTGATTTCTCTCAATTATGTATCTATTTGATCATTATCAACTACAACTGGTCTACCTGACTGTGGAGCATCATCCAAGAAATCAACAGCATGAAATTTTGCAAATTGCTTTTGACACTTTAGATCAGTCACAGCACCTTCTCCATACACCACACAAATCCTTTTTCTTTTTGCATTTCAGTTGGGTTTCTACCTTTCTTGAAATAATAAAGTATAACATGCCAAAAATGTTGATTTTCTCTATTCTTCAATATTAAAAAGGCCACACAAAAATTCACTGATTTTGAATTTTTTAAATGCATGCTGATAGGACAGCTGTCACACACAATACAATTTAACACAATTATTTTTGAATGAAGTTAAAGAAACTAAGTGCTACTAGAATCAAATGAACATTTTGGCCAACACATTATCAAATACTGGATAAGGAAGACATGATGCCACTTGCAAACTTTTAACATTTTAACAAGTTTTCTGATATCTTAAAATATATTTGGTCTGCTGTGTTGTAGTTGGTGTGTTTCAAACTAATAAAATGTTATTCTAGATTCTTGTGGGCTCTTCATTTTATATGATAGTAGCTGAAATTCCTGCACTGACAAATATATAAAACATTTTGAAATAAAATCATTTTAGATTTAATTTCTACTCTTTGTTCTTCTAGGTGGCTTTTACTGTACTTTTTGATTTGGAAGCACTTTTAAAGATATGGTGTTTGGGATTTACTGGATATATTAGCTCATCTCTCCACAAATTTGAGCTACTACTTGTGATCGGAACTACTCTTCATGTATATCCAGATCTTTATCATTCTCAATTCACATACTTTCAGGTAATATAAATGATGTCTATTTGTCTTTAGAATGTTATAATTCCAGGGAAAATGCTAGTCACATTATAACAACTATATATATTTATATATAACCATTGTATATAATTATTAAATACAAATGTAAGATAGGTCTAGGATGTCTTAAAAGCCTAAAATAGTGTGTTATAAATTGTAACACTGTTATTAAAACTCCTGAAAATTCACAGTAATGAATTGAGATGTTTTAAATACAGTTCATAAGTTAGCTCAATGTGAAAATATACATATTTTATATATACACTGGTATTATAAACCTATGTATATATCAAGTTTTAAACTATGTAAGATGTTCACACACTTTAAAGAGTAAAAAATGATAATTTAATTCCAAGTGTAGATCTCCCTTCTCAATAAGCCTACTATGTTTGCTCAACAATGACTTATGATTAAAATAAGAAATAATACTTAACTTAAAAGATTTTATTAGTCATACTTTAGTATTTATAAATGTCTATATTTTCTGTATAATGATTAAATAATAATACCCTTAATTATTTATTTGTAATAATTGAATATTTAATTTTTGAAATGTGATATCCTAAAATACATATAATTATCATTAAACAAAAGTAATTATTACATTAATTATGTCTTTTGTAATTGTTGAAAAATACCAATATACTCATTGTTCTGAATACTTGTTCAAAATGATAAAATATAGATATGTAATGTCCTAATTTTTTAAATCTCACATAATAGTCACTTTTATGACTAAAAATGGTCATTTATGTAATTTATCAAGTAAATATCATAATGTACATTATTTTCTTTTTTTTTATTTTCTCAAGTTCCTATGAGAAAACTAATTTTTTTTTTAAGATTTTATTTATTTTTAGAGATGGAAGGGAGGGGGAGGGAGAGAGAGAGAGAGAGAGAAACATCAGTGTGTGGTTGCTGGGGCTTCTGGCCTGCAACCCAGGAATGTACCCTGGTTGGGAATCGAACCTGGGACACTTTGGTTCCCAGCCCACGCTCAATCCGCTGAGCTATGCCAGCCAGGGCTTATTTTCTTAATATATATTTAAAAAATTGAGAACAAAGTAACAGGGAAATCTTAAATAAGATTACAACTCCTCAGAAGAGAGAAAATGCATACAACTTCATTGGTTTTATTTATTGGTAGTACCTAAGCTGCCATTTTCAGGATGCTATATCACAACCTGAAACTCGATATCTGGGAAAATGACATAAAAATATCATTCACAAAAATGAAAAACAAATACCCTCCGACAAAAAAAGGCTGAGCTTCTAGTAATCACAGCCAAGGATATTGAAATCATAGAGAAATATCATGGTTCAAGTTTTTAGTACTGTCAATATCTTTGGACATAAATCCCTTGACCTTTGTTGGGTCGTATCCTTGGGCTTTATTATCTTAAGTGAGATGGCTGGGGCAAGAAATAGACACATTTTAAAACTCTCGATATAGCTTTGTCCAGTGTCTCAGTTGGTTGAAATGTTGTTCCATACACCAAAAGTTTCAAATTCAATTCCCAGTTAGGGCAAATACCTAGGTTGCGGGTTCAGTCCCCAGTTGGGGTACTTATGAGAGGTGACCGATGGATATTTCTATCTTACATCAATGCTTCTCTTTTCTCTCTCTTTCTCCTGCTCCTCTCTCTCTAAAAGTCAATAAATATATCTTCAGGTAAGGTTTAAAATAAATAAACAAAATAAAATGATACAAAATGTGCTTCCCAAACGTTCAGGTATTATAGGCTCTTGGGCATTGCTCTCTAGATTCACAAAATCAACATGAACATTTAGTGCCTACATAAGAGAACTATTGTAGAAAATGATAGTCAAAACTACCAGATGGTCTAATATACAGTTATCAAATCAGCCAAATTTTAAAAATATTGATGCCTATTTCAATAAGGATGTAGAATAAAATATATTCAGGATTTAAAAATTCTTATAGTTTCTCACAGATAATTTTTAGTGAAAAGTTAGAAATAGATCAAAATTGGAATTCTTTATGAGAGAAAAAATGGGGACTGTTTAAATAGTAAGCATTTGTGGACTAGCTTACTAAATCATATGCACATTTGACCATAACATTAATAATCTTGATGAATTTACAATAATTTTAAGAAATAATTATTTTATTTAAATTCAAACCAATATGAAATTAAATAACATCTAAAAATGACTAGAAATAAACAAACCAAATTATTACAAATTATTAATAGTCATTATCTCTAGTGTTTTTCTATTAGTCTGTTTTCATGAAATATGTAGAATTTGTATTCATGATTCTAATAATTTTATGTAGATACACGTTTCATCATGTAATATGCAATCAGTGAAATTTGCAATTTTACTTGTATCTGTAATTCTGGATTATAATTCATATTAGTTTATATTAATAGTTGAGTGATTTTCATTTTTATCTATATATGGCATGGGTACATTTTTCTAATGAAATAATTAAAAACTATCTCAGTTATTTTGTGGCTAAAAAATAAATCTCTTAAGAAGCTTAGGTGTCAAAGGATTTTTGCCAATTCACATATGAAGAACTCATTGAACTGAAGAGATTGGCTCCTTAGGGGTCCACTTTTATCTGCCTTGTTGGTCCTCATACTTCTCATTTTAGTAGACCTTTCTTCATTATGTTGATAGCAAATCTTCCCTTAATATGTTTCATATTTTTCATATTTAAATGAAGCTAACAATTTTATACAAAATGGCTCTCTTTAAAATGTCAGTTATCTCTGAGACTAATTATTGATATTATTAAGTAATTTATTTAAATGATATTAACTGAGCATCTAGTGCATGCCAGAAACTGTTCCAGATACTGAAGGTAGAAAGCTAAACAAGGCAGTGAAGTTCCTAATCTCAGTAAGCTTAAATTTTAGGGGACAGACAGTTCATAAACAAGTACACAAAAAAGTAGGATATGAATGATTAAAATAAAATTAAAAAAAAAGAAATGGTGTAAAAAAGAAACAAGCAGATAAGAATGATAGCAGTTTTGAGATAGACTGTTATTTTAAATAAGTTGTCATGGAAGCTATCTCTGAAAAGGTGACATTTGAGCAAAGTCTGAAAGAAAGAAGAAACCAGCCTTGAGAGGCTATGGGAAGAAGCATTCCATATAGAGAGAACCACATAGCACCTGTCCTGAGGTTCAATTATGCTTGACTTGTTCAAGGAATAACACAAAGGCAAGTGTGGCTAGGCTGGGATGAAAACAGGGTAGTATTATCCTATGGGAATTAATAAAGTCTTTTTAAAATGCTATGGTTTTGATATACCAGGATAATTTTGGCTGGTATTTATTTTGTATTTGCTATGTTCCAGTCACTGTGCTGAGAGTAATGTTCATTTGTTTCTCATAAGTCTGTAAGTTAGGGTACATTGAAACTGCAGTCTCAAGAGATTTAATAACTTGCCCAAGACCACATAAGTAGCAAATGGTAGAAATTCATCCACAATAAGTTTAATTTCATAGCTCATATTCTTAACCACACAATTTCTATATCTTTTACTTCTAATCAACTGAGTAATCTCTAAGAGAGACTTAGAAATGTGACTAGGAAAATGTAATTTGTGAACAATCACAAAATGTTCCTACAGAGGATATCTTTGAAAGTATGGTTTACTTTATTTCATATCAGTAGGAATGCAAAATCAAAATATTGGGAAGGGAGAGTAAAAATCATACTTTTTCCCAAATAAATGAAAAGGCATAATTATAAGGATTTTTGCCTTTCCTGGAATGCACAGTTAATCCTTTAAAATTGCTGATCAAATCACCAATGTAGGGGTTGTGTTAAGCTCTGTTTCTTCCAGCTAATGAAATACTAATTTATCAAAACTGCACAGATGTGCATAGGTTGTTTTTATTAGAATTTGGGATAGGACTCAAAATTACATACGAAATCTTTTAAATATGACTTAAACACAAGTGGGGAAAACACAGAGTACTAAATTTGAGCTGTAATCAATTAAAGTGTTTCTGTAAACTTGCCTATATTTAGATGTAACAATTAGATACTGATCATTTATGTCTGAGAATAAGCAAATATTATAAAACATGAAATCTTTCCAGATTATTCTTGGCATTAATATGAATATTAATATTTTAATAGTTTTTATGTAAAAGCTGTTTGCTTGTTATTTGGAAATAATCTGAGTGCAATATGTTCTGATTTGGGAATGTATATTAAGTATTATAGCAGGAAAAACTGGTCACTTAATCATACATGTGACACAATGCTTAATTTGAACATAACTTCTTATAATTTTTCTTTTTTAAGTATTGTATTAAGGATTTTACATTAGCATTAAGGAAATACAAATTTTCTTACTTCTTGAAACCTTTGTCTGTTTCTATACATGTGGCTATAAACCATACCATTTGTGTTCTGCAGATAATAGAATGGTAAGGTTAGCATCAATATTTTCTGTTAACTCAAAGTTTAGGGCCTAAATGTAACTTTGGGTTTGGCAAAATTCAGAAGCTAAAATGGTATTACTGGGGACTCATTCTATTTTTTGCTCACTTTTCTTCTGTGAGCTGACTCCCTCCATGCAAGAGCAAAGATGGCTCCTACAGGCTTGAGACTTATGGGGTTCTTACAGTAATGCCAGTTGGGAATGAAAAAAGGGAACATCTCTAATGGGTCCAACAAATATTCTGGTGACTCAAGTAATTGTGAATATTCTGGCTAGGTCTGGATCGTGGAGATAGGGGAGTCCCTTCTGGACCTCATGGGCTAAGAGTGGAGTACTAATTATTTTTCAAAGGAAGATCAGGAAGAGTAGGAAGCTAGTGACACTAGAATTGGAAGTCTAAGCACATTTTATTTTGTTTGTGTAAACATTAAAATCTAGGCTTTTAAATCATTTCCTGTTTCTCACTATATTTTAGATAAACTATTAATCATTTTTCTCTGATGAAGACTTAACAGACTACTTAAGCTTTTATTAATATTGAATCATCTTTGATAATCATCTTACTTACAATATTTTATTTATGCCAATGCAACAATTTTCTTATCTTAATCTCTCTAAATTTGGGAATAGTCTTATATTCATTAGTCTATTACACTTTAATTGGCAACATTTTTTTGTCAGAGGTACATAAAAAATGTATGACATCTTAGACTAGATAAAAATGATATTTTCCTATATTTTATACTTCAACTTTCAATTATATTCTAATTTAATTTTTATTGTTGTTCAAATACTTGTCTCCATTTCCCCACCAAAATAGCCCCAGCCCAACACACCACAACCCCCTACCTTTATTCCTACCCCTTTGGCTTTGTCCATGTGTCCTTCATACATGTTCCTTGATGATCCTTTCCCTTTTTTTTCCCATTATCCTCCTCCCCATTCCCTCTGATTATGGTAAGTTTGTTCTTTATTTCAATGTCTGGTTATATTTTGCTTGCTTGCTTGTTTGTTTTGTTGATTAGGTTTCACTTGTAGATGAGATCATATGGTATTTGTCTTTCACTGCCTGACTTATTTCACTTAGCATAATGCTCTCCAGATCCATCAATGCAGTTTTGAAGGGTAGGAGTTCCTTCTTTCTTTTTCTGATTAGTATTCCATCGTATAAATGTACCATAGATTTATGACCCACTCATTTACTGATAGGTACTTAGGTTGCTTTAACACTTGGCTATTGTAAATTGTGCTGCTATGAACATTGGGGTGCACAGGTTCTTTTAAATTGGTGTTTCAGGATTCTTAGGGTATAGTCCCAGCTGTGGAATTGCCAGGTTGAAAGGCAGTTTCATTTTTAGCTTTTTGAGGAAATTCCACAGAGGCTACACTAGTCTGCATTCCCACCAACACACCAGGGTTCCTTTTCCTCCACAGCCTTGCCAGCACTTGTCATTTATTGATTTGTTTATGATAGCCATCCTTACTGTTGTGAAGTGGTATCTCATTGTGGTTTTAATGTGCATCTCTCTGTGGCTAGTGATGCTGAGCATCTTTTCATTTGTCTCTAGTCCCTTTGTATGTTCTTCTTGGAATAGTGTCTGTTCAAGTCTTTTGCCCATTTTGTAATTGGGTTGTTTGTCTTCCTGGAGTGGATCATGTGAGTTATATATATATATATATATATATATATATATATATATATATCTTTTAATTTCATATATTTTGGAGATCAAACCCTTGTCTGAGGTATCATTGGCAAATATATTTTCCTATACAGTTGGTTCCCTTTTCATTTTGCTGATTTTTTTTTAGTCATGCAGAAGCTTTTTATTTTGATAAAGTCCTATTTGTTTATTCTTTCCTTTATGTCTCTTGCCCTAGGGGACATATCAGTGAAAATATTGCTGCATGGAATATCTGAGATTTTCCCACCTATGTTCTCCTCTAGGATTTTTATTGTAACAGGGTGCAGCCAAGAGGGGGGCCCCAAATAGGGATTTGGGAATGGGGTCCAGAACTCAAGGTGTCCAGGAAATATTAGAAAAATATGTAGGATGTTCTCACCCCTCCCCCCACACAGGTGTGAGTTGGGGGAAGGGACACATGGAGCAGGGCCATTGAGAGTTGTTTTGCATAGCAACAGATTTGCAGCTAAACTCTGGCATGGTCATTTAACATGTCTATAAACTTTAACTGGTTTCATAGATACATTAAATAGCCATGGCCATGCTTTGAGCTAGGGGGATGGGAGGGACATTCACCCAAGGTGTAATTGGGAGGCCACTCCTCCTGGTTGCAGTGCCTGAGTGAAAGCTTGGAGATGATTGGCTCCACACCATGGGGCCACTCCTATCCAGACTGAGGATGGCAGCCCAGTAAACCTGGAAGAATACAGAAATGCTGGCAGGTGTAACTGACTGTAGGAGGAGTCAGAAATGGGGCTGCAGAGGAAGACTGGCCCAGGGATTTAAACCCAGATGTGGCAGCCATTTGAGGGGAGAACCATGCAGCTTTGGCAAGAGAGAACCACTTGGCTTTGGCAGAGTGGGGACCCCGCAGCTTTGGGGTACTTCCTTTTGCCACATGACTTAGGGAGAAGGAGAGACTTTACCTGGAAGAAAAGTGGTGAAAGGATTCTTGCTGATGGGCCATGAGAAGGTACCACATGGCTTTGGATTAACTGGAGATCCTGGTGGCAACACAGCTGATAGTGCCTGGAGCCTGAATCACAGACTTCTGCTTCTTTTCCTGAGATATGGTACCCCAGATTAGGTCAGAAGGAGAAGGAAGAAATGTGTGTGTCTGTGGGTATCCTAAAAGACTTTAATATTTTAATGAAGACATTGTGCCACTACTTTAAGTCTGTACAGCTTTAAATAAACATTTCCTTTCCTTTTCACAAATCTCTGACATTGAGAGATGTCTTTCCTCTGGAGGCCGGCAGGCATAGCGAACCCAGTTGCGGGGGTCCTTTTGGTAATAGTATATTGTACCCCCACCTTGGCTCTGTTCTGTAACATTATGGCATTGCAACATATATTTAAGTCTTTTATCAAACTTGAATTTATTTTTGTGCTTCATGTAAGTTGGTGGTTGATTTTCATTTTTTGCATGTAGTTTTCCAGATGTCCCAACACCACTTGTTGAAGAGGCTATTTTTACTCCATTTTATGTTTCTTCTCCCTTTGTCAAATATTAATTAACCATAGAGACATGGGTTTATTTCTGGGCTCTCTATTATGTTCCATTGATCTATGTGTCTGCTCTTATGCCAGTATCAGTCTGTTATGATTACAGTAGCCTTATAATACAGTGTGACATCAGGTATTGTGATCTCTCCTACTTTGTTCTTCTTTCGCAAAATTTCTGTGGCTATTTGGGGTCATTTATTGTTCCATATAAATTTTTGAAATATTTGTTGTGAAATATGTCATTGGTATTTTAATAGAGATTGCATTGAACCTATAAGTTGCTCTAGGTAGTATGGACATTTAGATGATGTTAATTCTTCCCATCCATGAACATGGTATATACTTTCATTTATTTGTGTCTTCCTTAATTTTTTCCTCAGTGTTGTGTAGTTTTCTGAGTACAGGTCATTTACCTCCTTCGTTAGATTTATTCCTAGATACTTTATTTTTTCTTGTTTCTATAACAAATGGGATTCTCTTACTGTTTTCTGTTTCTGATATTTCATTGTTTGTGTAAAAAATGCCTTTGATTTCTGAAAATTGACCTTTGTATCCCATTGCTTTGCCAAATTCACTTATTAGATCAAGCAGTTTTTTGGAGGATTGTATAGGATTTTCTATGAACCCTATCACATCATCTATAAACAATAACAGTTTTCCTTCCTGCTTTCTAATTTGGATGCCTTTCATTTCTTTTTCTTGTCTATTTGCTGTGGCTAGGACTTCCAATACTATGTTTAATAGAAATGGTAAAAGTATACACCCTTGTCTTGTTCTTGATATTAATGGGAAAGCATTTATTTTGGCCCATTGAGTGTAATGTTGGCTGTAGCTTTTTCATATATGGTCTTTGTTATGCTGAGGTATACTCTTTTTATTTCCACTTTGCTAAGTGTTTTAATCATAAATGTGTGCTGTACCTTATCAAATGCTTTTTCCACATCTATTGATATGATCATGTGATTTTTGTCTTTCCTTTTGTTTATGTGATATATTTATTGATTTGTGAATATTGTACCATCCTTGTATCCCTGGGATGAATCCCACTCAATTATGATGTATGATCTTTTTGATGTATTACTAGATGTGGTTTGAAAATATTTTGTTGAGGATTTTAGCATCTGTGTTCATCAACAATGTTGGCCTAAAGTTTTCTTTCTTTGTTGTATCTTTATCTGATTTTGAGATTAGGATGATGCTGGCCTCCTAAAAAGAGTTTGGGAATCTTCCCTCCTCTTGGATTTTTTGGAATAGTCTGAGAACAATCAGGGTTAGCTCTTCATGAAATGCTTTGGAAAAATCTCCTGTGAGACTGTCTGGTCGAGGGCTTTTGTGTGACAGGCGTTTTTTGATTACTGCTTCAAATTCATTGGTTGTTACTGGTTTGTTCAGGCTTTGTGCTTCATTCAGTTTAGAAAGATTGTACTTTTCTAGAAACTTGTCAATTTCATCCAGGTTTTCAAATTTCTTGGCATATAGTTGTTCATAGCAATTTCTTAAAATTCTTTTTATTTCTGTGGTATCAATTGTAATCTGTCCCTCTTTCATTTCTCATTTTATTTATTTGGATCCTTTCAATTTTTTTTAGTGTGGTTAAAGTCTTGTAAATTTATTTATCTTTTCAATAAACCAGCTTCTGGGTTTATTGATCCTTTGAATTGTTCTTTTAGTTTTTGTCTTTCATTTCTGCTCTGATCTTGGTTATTTCCTTCCTTCTATTTGCTGTGGCCTTATTTGTCATTGTTCCTCCAGTTTTTGTAGATGTAGCCTTAGGTTGTTTACTTGGAATGTTTCTATCTTTTTCTGTACATCAGTATCACTATGAACTTCCCTCTCAGGACTGCCTTTGCTGTGTCCCATGGGTTTTGGACTGTTGTGTGTTCATTTTCATTTGTTTCCAGAAACTTTTTGATTTCTTACTTGACCTCATTCTTAACCCATTCATTGTTTAATTGCATGTTATTCAGTCTCCATGAGTTTGAATATTTTTGAGGGGTTTTTTTTTTTGAGGTTGGTTTCTGGTTTTAAGCCCTTGTGGTCTGAGAAAATGCTATATGTGATTTCAATTATTTTTAATTTATTGAGTTTTACTTTGTGTCCTATCATGGGATCTATCTTTGAAAATAGTCCATGTACATTTGAAAAGAATATGTATTTTGCTTTGGGATAAAAGGTTGTGTGGTATATATATAGAGAGATATATATATCTATATATCTATATCTATAATCAGTTAAGCCCATTTGATCTAATGCATCATTGAGTTCCACAATATCCTTGTTGATATTTTGTTTGGAAGATCTCTCCATTGTTGACAGTGGGATCCTAAAAATCCCTAGTATAAGTGTGTTGCTGTCTATAACTTTCTTGAAGTCCTCCAAGATTTTCCTTATATATTTGAATGTTCCTTGTTGAGTACATATATGTTTACAATATTTATGTCTTCTGGATGGATTCTTCCCTTGAGTATTATGAAGTGTCCCTCTCTGTGTCTTCTTATGGTCTTTATTTTGAAGTCTGATATAAATATTGCTACCTTAGCTTTCTTTTCCTGTCAATTTGCTTAAAATATTTTTTCCAACACTTCACTTTCAGTCCATGTAGGTCTTTTATTCTGAGGTGGGTCTCTTGTAGGCAGCATATCAGTGGGTTATGTTTTCTTATCCATTCAGCTACCTTATGTCTTTTGACTGGAACATTTAAGGTTATTATTAATAGATACTTATTCATTGCCATCTTACTTCCTTCATACTTGTGTTCCTTTCTCTCTCTCACCTTTTTTCTTCTTCTTAAAGCAGTCTCTTTAGCATATCTCGCAATGCTGGTCTAGTGAAGGTGTATTCTTTTAGCCTTCTTTTAACTGGCAAACTCCTTATTTTGTCTTCCATTTTAATTGAGAGCCCCCCTGGGTGGAGTAGTCTTGGTTGCAGGCCTTTGCTTTTTGTTACTTGGAATATTTCATGCCATTCCCTTCTGGCTTGTAGTGTTTCCATTGAGAAGTCAGCTGCTAACATTTTGGGGGCTCCTTTGTATGTCACTTCCTGTTTCTCTCTTGCTGCCTTTAAGATTCTCTTTTTGTCTTTGAATTTTGCCATTTTAATAGTGATGTGTCTTAGAGTGGGCTTCTTTAGGTTCCTCTTGATTGAGACCCTCAGTGCTTCCTGGACTTGTGTGCCTTTTTCTGTCATTAAATTAGGGAAGTTTTCTTTCACTACATTTTCAAACAGGTTTTCTATCCCTTGCTCCTCTTATCTTTTCTGGTATATCCCTGTTATAAGGACATTGTTACATATCGTGTTGTCCTGCATTCCCTTAACCCCTCTTTGTTCATTTTTAGTCTTTTTTTCCTTTTCTTACTCTTTCTGGCAGTTTTTTCCTATGTTTTTCTCTAGCTCACCTGTTCAATCCTCTGCTTCACCTAGTCTGCTTTTGATTCCTTCTACTGTGTTCTTCAATCCACCAGTTGTATTCTTCATTTCCTCTTGGCTCTTGTTGATAGTTTCTATTTCCTTTTTCATGCTGATATAATTTGAGGTAAGTTCCTTATAGTTTCCCTGTAATTTTTGGTAATTCTCAGTGAGCTCATTGAGCTTCCTTATAACCATTCTTTTCAACTTGATATCTGATAGTTGACTTGCCTCTCTTTCATTTAACACTATTTCTGAGGATTTCTCCTTTCCTTTCTATTGGGGCTGTTTCTTTGTCTTCCCATTATTTGTGAGACTCTTCTTGTTTGCTTTTGCATCTTAAAATGATCCCTTTCAACTCCCTGACTTTGTGGTGTGATCTTCTATGGTAGGAGACTGTGAGATTCAGTGGTGCAGTCTCCTTGATCTTCTGAAATTTATGTTTTTGGGATGTCCTTTATGCCATTTATGTTGGCTCTCTGGATGTAACTAGAGTTTTTGTTGTTGTTGGGTCATGCTTTGGTGGGTCTTTCCCTCCACCTGGTTGGCTGAGGGTCACTCTGTCCACCACACCTTGTATGCTTTGTGCAGGTGCTGCCAGAACAAAACCACAAAGCTCAGGAAAAAAACCTGCCCCTGCAAAAATACCCCCCCCCCATGCAATCCCACTATCAATAGCAAATGAACCAGCATTAACAAGTGTGTAAAGAGATTGAGAGCATTATAAGAAAGGATAGAGAATATGAGATGACCTACTGAAAGAAAATTTGTTTTGATAGGGCTGAGGGAGGAACACTAATACAAGTGGGGAGTCAGAGCAACACAGAAAAAGAAAGTAAAATTTACATAATGAATAAAAAAGGGAATGAAGAAAGTAGAGTATGCACAAATTTGAAGGATAAGAAATGAATGTTAGATAGCTATACAGGAAAGAAAATATCGCAAATCATGGAGAAGACTGTAGTGAATTCTGTCTCTGTAGCCTCTAGTATTTATCATTGCTTTTTTCTTTCTGGATCTGCCTCTGGTGATGTCAGATGTTGGCCATATCTGATCTTAGGCAGCCTGTTTGAGACTTCTATCTATGGTCTGTGGCTGTCTCCTTCAGTTGTGAATCTAGTCACTCTGCACTGAGCAGTCAGGCTTAAGCACCACAGAGCCAAGGCAGAGTCTCTCCTGGGGGCAGGGCTGTTGTTTCCCCTACAGCTGCTGCTGCTTGGAAGGAGTGGTCTGCCTGAGCACAATGGCTGCTCCTATATGGGGGATGACTCACCACCAGGATCCCAGTGGCTACTCTCTGTTTTCTCCCCAAAGCTTCTTTCCCATCTCTCTTCAGGTATCTCTAGCCCACTCTGTCCCCCTTCCTTGGATGGAGCAGGGTAAGTGGCTGCAAATGAAATTTTTTGTGTAAGCTCTTTTAATGGGTCTTTGCATCTCCATCCATCTGTCTCTGACAGAGAGCAACCCTGCTGCTTTTTGCCACTGGTTGTTGTCTGTACTTTTTGGGCTCTGGTGCTCTGGGTTGGGAATTCCAGCTTAGGGTTTAGACACCACTCTTCCCAAGGGAATCCAACTGGTTGCTTAATTATCCTTCCAGTGCTCCTGCCTGTGGGCAACTAGCCAGCCTTCTGGAGTCTCCACCACACTCCTAACCAGTCAAGTTGTGCTGAAGTTGATTCTTCTGTCTGTCTAAGGTTATAAGGCCTCTCTTTCTCACTATTGTTCAGTTGTTTGTTCTGGGTGATTTCTCCACAATTTAGTTGAAATTCCAGATTGGTCCTGGGAGTGATTAGTATGACTTCCATGTACTCCTCTGCCATCTTGCCAAATCCTAATTTATATTTTTAATGTTATAGATATGACCTAAAGAGTTGTGTCTTTGTTTTATACTCCTTTTGTAATAGTAGCCATTGAATATATTTTTCTAACACAATGTTTGGCACATGACAATCAGTATATGTTAAATGAATGAGAAAACTTAGTTATGAGTGGGAGATTTTGCATATATATAAACATGCAAACCATCTAAACATATGTATGTGCTTAGATAACAAGCTAAGCAAATATAATGAAGATTTAAAAATAGAAGGTTTATATAAGATTGAAGTTTGTTTCTTTCCAATAGCAAGTAGATGGCTCTGCTCCATATGGTTATTCAGGAAGTCACTCTCTTTTGTGTCAGATTGCATCTGCCATCTTCTATTCAAGGCTTTTATTTTTGGTCCAAAGGTGATACTCCAATTGTTTCCATTTCATAGCCAAATAAAAGTATAAAAAGAGTATCCAGGTCAGATTTATTTAATTTAATGTGTGGAAAGTTGCAAAAATCACTTCCTTTCACATTCCATAGTGCTTAACCTAGTCCACTGCCACATCTATCTATAAATGAGGCTGAAAAATGTAGTCTATAGCCCTGGGAGGCTACTTGATAGCATAAAGTTCAAAAAGTTCTATTATTTAAAGG
Source organism: Phyllostomus discolor (assembly GCF_004126475.2). Taxonomy (NCBI): domain Eukaryota; kingdom Metazoa; phylum Chordata; class Mammalia; order Chiroptera; family Phyllostomidae; genus Phyllostomus; species Phyllostomus discolor. Next base: position 55,663,889 of record NC_040913.2, on the reverse strand, counting down.
ATAGACAGAATGTCTATAAGGATAGCAGTCTCACCCATAAGTAAAAGGTCCAAGTTAGAAGGTTTTTAAAAAAATTCATTAATGTACAATAACACCTAGGAAGTTTTATTTTATGAGACAGTGAGTATTGTTACTATTGAACTAAATGTTTTCTTCAATATTTGAACATTATAAAAATATCAGTTTTATTTCAATAGTTTACATTAGTAATACCATTTTGAACTATATGTTAAAATACTTAGCTGTCACCATTTCCTTTCATTCATTCATTTAGGATTTATGGTATTCTTGCTATAAAGCAGACAGTGAGTTAGATTGATATCTTAGTAACTATATTGTGACTTTTCATATGTACATGATTAAATGGAAAAATGCAATTTAATAAAATGTTATGAAAAATAAGATTTTAGTATGAGCTTATTTAACATTCAGAGTAAATAAACGATCAAATATGTATGTTTTTCTCTCTTACAATAGGTTCTTCGGGTGGTTCGGCTTATTAAGATTTCACCTGCATTAGAAGACTTTGTGTACAAGATATTTGGTCCTGGGAAAAAGCTTGGGAGTTTGGTTGTATTTACTGCCAGCCTCTTGATTGTTATGTCAGCAATTAGTTTGCAGATGTTCTGCTTTGTTGAAGAACTGGACAGATTTACAACCTTCCCAAGGGTAAGAACAAAAATGCCATTTAATCCATTATTCTTATTTTAGTAATAATGATTAACATCAAAGTAATTTTAACAATAGTTCAAAAATATATTTTTGATGACAGAGTAACTCATTTTTGATATTTAAAATGGTCTTTTCTTCAGGGTACAAGTATTTGAAAACATTTTCAGATAATGCATTAATTCTAAAACTCTGGAAATAATAGGATGAGATGCTGAAACCAGTCAAGATTGATCATAGCATTCTTATCACCTAGGTTTAATGACCAAGATAAAAGAAAGTCTCTATCTTCATCATAAGCTGACATAGTAAGGCCTATTATACAGGAAATATAATCTTGAAATAAGAATGACACTTTTTTTAATTAAGCTTTGAAGGCAAAGATGTCTGTACTCTTAGCAGATATACTAAGTTATCCTGGGTTATTATTTTTTTTTTACTTTCTGCTGAATTTGTTACTCATTGCCAAGCATTTGTTGAGTGCTTATGAAGAGCCAGACAACTTTGGTGAATCTGGCATATAAATACAACTAAGTCCTCAGCCCTCAAGAAATTCTCAGTTAAGTGGACTAACCAGTAAATAAATATAAAGTCTTGATAAAGGCAAGCACAAGGCACTGTGGGAAACCAGAGGTAAGATCCCTGACTAGGAATGGTGAAATCCAATAAGTTTCTTGGGACAGCAGGTTAGTGAAGACCAGTTAAATGTAGCCAATGGAAGTATAAGAGTGCGATGTTTCCAGTTGTGGGGACAGCATGTGCTAAAGGCTGGGGGTGAGCCATTTCTTGTTCCAGAACTTAAAGGAGAAAGAAGAGTTAATTGCATGAGGAGGAGATAAGACCAAGAACTTTTAAATGAAATAAAGTGTGATTATGTTTAAATGCTAATGAGCGAGAACAAGTAGAAGTCAAGATTAAAGATGTATGAGATAAATAGGACCATAACAAAAGGTTCCTGAAGGTTACATACAGAGCACTGGCACTGAGGTGAGGTTGGTCTTAGGTGTTGATCTGTCAGGTGTCGAGGTGTCATGTAGAACAACAAACCAAACAAAAGTCGCAATGAACTTTTGTTCACTTCCTGCTACAGTGCAAGCAAGGGGCAGAAATAGGTACTGGCTCTTAAGCCTTCCATTGTCCCCTAAACAGCACTGGGTGAGTGACAGGTGGATTAGCACAGGTATGGTTGACAGGGAGGTATCTTTGCAAGAAAAGCCTTGTCATTGCCCATGGTCTGGCCATATAGGTTGCCTGGAGCTATCAGCTGATTCAGTTTTTTCTCCAGAGATGTGGTACGCAAGCAAAGATGACAATGATTACCATGTTTGTCTTTTAGTCTGCCCCTCACTGGGCAAATATAAATTTCGGACCACAGTAACACCAAGACTGTTACCACAGTCCATCTCTCAGGAGTTTAATTCAGTAAACAGTGTTAAAGGCACATTTTAACAAGTGTCTTAGTACCATCCATTGTTATAGGCATGTGGGATACTAAAACAACCCTCAATTCCCTTTTTTATTCACAGTCTTATCTTAATTTCTATCTTATCTTCATCTTTAACCAGTTCCTCTAATCTCACCTCACTGATTTTACATCCTTGACCCAAAATGTCTTAGAGCCAGATTTGTTTTAGAGTTTAGAATCTGTGGATCATAAGAGTGATTTCACCCTCTAAAGTTGTCTGAATTGGCATCCTATAATCAACACATTAGTATTTCTGTAGCAAAATATCAACCTTCACACAAAGGATAAATAAAGATAATAAGTAAGTCTTAGGTTAGATCAGATTTTTGCCCCTAAAGAAAAAGAGAGAGAGGAGAGAGAGGGAGGGGGAAGGGAAGGGAAAGGGAAAGGGAGAGGGAGAGGGAGAGGGAGAGGGAGAGGGAGAGGGAGAGGGAGAGGGAGAGGGAGAGGGAGAGGGAGAGGGAGAGGAGAGGAAAGGAATCTTTGAGTAGTTTCAGAAATATTTGAGTACTGGAGTTGTGGATAAGGGCCATTGGCCACTATGAAAAAAGCATTGCAGACAAGACTCTGAACTTTTTGCTCTACAAGTCTAGTTGCACATCACCACTTCATAACTTTTTAGCTATGTGACACTGGACAAATCATTCTTTATGCTTTTTTTTTCACATCTAAATTATAGGTGAAAGTAATATTTTCTCATAGCACTGTGTATATTGAATGAAAACACACTGGCAAACACAATACAACTCTGGGCTTAGAAAGCATTAAAAAAATTATACCCCAAGTTATGCATCTGAAGTTGGTATTCTAGTCTGTATAAGAGACAGGGCTGCTTTAGAACTGTCCCTGACTTAGCCTTATGGGATTTGCTCTATTTTTCAGTCATAACAGTAATCAAGTAGCATTGCATTTTCATATCTCCAGTTACTCAGTTGTGCCTTTCTGCCTGATTACTTTGTCCATTTGATGAAAGCAGCCAGGAACTGTGGGTCCCCCTAATCAGTTTTTCAGCAGCTGACAGTGTGGATAGCCTAAGCATGTAAAGGGATGACAAGCAGGTTTTTTCTTGTGCATAAGCATAATTAAGAATTAAGTACCTGAAAAATAGTCTTATAAAATGTTAAAAATCATTACAATTACAAAAGGTAGCCATTGTTATTCCAAGTCAAATAAAGCACCATCAGTAGATGATACTTGCCTGATAGGAAATTATCAGGAAAGATGGCTAAAAACACTTCCCAGCCAATTCTAGATTTCTGTTTAGAAACTCCCTGGTACATGGATCTTACTCCCTTCTCTCATTCAACATCTCCCTCATTATCCAGTGCTTGGTTGTTGAGGTAGGCTGGTTAATTACAGTATGCATAAAAGCACAGCCCATTAAGAAAAGCAATTTTCTATAAGAAAAATCACATGATACTGCCAAACATAAGCTAAGAACTTTTAAAAATCAGCAGTTGTTTATATTATCTTTACTTGAGTTCAGGCTATCTTGGAGGCTGACTACCACCACCAGACATAGAGCTACAGGATGCAGGAGAGTAAACTGTGAGAGCACTTGAGAGACTCAGAAAGAGAACCAGCCATGAAGAAAAAGTCCAGCAAAGGCAAAACAAGCCTGACTTAGCAAAGGGGACTCAGTGTTTGTGCAGGAGAAAATAAGTTTTATCTGTGTCTCACACCTGATCTTGACCCAGCCTTCTAGATGGCATATTCTTTCTAGGAAATAGAACTAGATGTCAAATTAAACACTAGTTTGCTTGGACCTTATTGTACCTTGGGCCCCAGTAACATGTCATTAAATCCTTCTAGGATTACCTGACATGTACACATAGAGGTGATTTCTCCATCCAAACTTCCAAAAGAGAATCCTAGAGAGGCAGGGACCAGTAGAGAAAAAAGCCTCCCAGGCACACTAAATAACAATCCACTTTAATAGATACTGGTAAACTTCCATTCCAAAATACTTTTACCAGTTTATTTGCTGTCAGTAATATACGAAAATGTTCTATACTTCACAATTTAGCAATACTTGGTCTTACTGTGTCTTATTTGGTCAGGCTGTGTCTTACTTTAAACATTTAGTTCATCATTTAACCCAAACTGACTTTTTGTGGCTGCTGTGATAGAGAACACTATTCCTTTATTTCTGTTTAGGTAACCCATTGCCACAGTACCACTATTGACTAGTCTCTTCCAGCCTCCTCAGTTCTTCAGGGCCAGCTGCAATTTGACACCATACGTGTGTGCCCAGGTCAAAACACACAAGTTCCCTTTTCATTTCCTTTTGCCATTGATTTTTTTTTCTGGTCAACCTCCAAGGAAGCCCAATAAATATCCAACTTTACTCAAGTATCTCAGTTAGCCATATCCACATTTTAAGTGTCCATGACTTTGTCACTTTATGCCTGACACCACATTAAAAAACAGTGTGTCACATAGATCATAAATCATCTAAGATTGCCTTTTCTTGACTCAGGCTACTTAGTGTTTGATCCTAGGGTCCTCATTATTTCCTTGGGATCTTAACTAGGTCTTTAAAAGAATAGTTATTGCATTTTATACAGAATTTCTGAGAGTTTGTAATTTTTTCATATATGACGAGACCACTGAGGTTCACTAATAAATTTTTGAGAAGGAAAAAACACTCTGATGACTACCTTTCAGATGGGCAGAATGATTTTTTTTAATAGGCACCACCTGAAGACAGCCAAGCCCATCTGCCTTCACCATCTGCAGCCTCACATTTCTTTGCATTTGTTTGCTTTATGGATATTGTCTCCTCTTGATTCTCATATCCTTATATTTACACTCCCTTAATCTGCTATGCCATTGAGATCTATTTGTCATAAAATACTGAATACATCTATTCACAATAAAGACTAAATAAAACATGTATTTGTTTTATTGTTGTTTGTAATTCAGTAAACATTCTTTATGTGATGAATCTATACACACATCAACAAATGTACTAACTGTCTTCTTGAACTTATAACATAATTGAAACTATAGGGAAAATGTTAATTTATCCCATAGTAGACCTAAGAAAGAAGTCAAGTAAGCCAGAAGGTGAAATTTCATTTTAATAAGAGGAAGAGATTACTTCTAAGGAAGGAGGTCTGCAAAGCTTTATGAGGAATTATCTTTAGGGGTACATATACTTTCAACAGGTAAGGATGTAATAGCATTAGATGAGAGCATTCCATGTAAGGAACATGGAAGAGTAAGTCAGTGGGAAATCACAGGGCATGGAAGGACATATGACAAAGGAACTGTAGTGTCTGTCTGGAGCCAAATAATAGAGTGTCTCAGGGTTGTAATTGTGACATAGGGAGCCACTGAAGACTTTTATTCTTTCTTTCTTATTTTTTTTTCCTGAAGAATATCAGAAGAGCTATTTTAGGAAGGTTATACTGGAAGAAATGTTATTTATCTGAGGAGGTATTTTCATTGAACAATATTTATTTTTGGTGACCAAAAACAAAAATTTATGATCATTTAGGAATTTGGGACATCTTTAGGGCAAGAGAAGTAATTTTTTCTGTATGACAATTACTGTGTCAAATTTTCCAGATTCTCTTAAAGTCAGCTCCATCTAAGGCTTTGAGCCAAATTGTTATGCATGCCTAGATAGAGCTCTGCAATAAAAACTATCGATTTGCTTTAAACTTTCAAGTAACATCTTGATATAACCATCTCCCTTCAAAAAGGCTTTAAAAGTGCATTTGTTTTCTTCCTACTACAATATCAGAGAGGATTTTTTCCTATTTAAATTTGTGTTTGTGGTGATTCATCAGCAGCATTGTGATAAGATATTATACTGTGCACTCTCTTTTAAAGGATAATTTTAATGCAATATGAATCACACTGAGGTGGTGATCTTTTTCTGTTACTGTGTGATGATATCATTGGTACACTGAAATGCAATTATTAGAATTATTATATTCTTTAAACAAAGCATCTTTATATTCTAATCCCAGACATGTACTCTTTTTCGCAACTCATCATAATATTTGCTGGTTTTCTACCAATCATCTTTTAGCAGTTTTCCAAACATTAATTGCCACATTCCAATATTATTTTAATAATCAACTTTCTCTATTACACCAACTTCAAAAATAAATGAGAGCCATTAATGAATAACATTTGTCTGAGACAGTAAAATGAGCTTCTCGACATCTGTTTTCACCAATACAAAGGAGACAATATGGGAGGAGGCCAAAAATCCAGAATTTATCCATTAAAAAATAATATATTTATTCTTACATGTTTAAGCTGCAGTCACCTTCAAAGTGGTCTCCATTTAATGCAATACACCTATTGACACTGTTTTTTCCACTGCTAAAAACAGTTTTGATGTTTTTTAGTGCTTCTGCTGTTTTTTGTTTCATTTCTTCCACATTGGTAAAATATTTCCCTTTGAGGACTCTTTTTCATCCATGGAAACAAAAAAAAGTCGTTAGGGCAAGATCAATAAATAGGGAGGGTGGGATATGGGGGATGTGATGGTTTTGGTGAAAACCTGAAGAATACTCAGTCCATTGAGGGTAGGTGTACTTGTAAATCACTCATCATGAAATGGGCAAACACATTGAAAGAGTCTTCAAAAAAAACATTCAGTGAAGCTAAGTGCAGCCTCTCACAACAAAGCCAGCTGGTACACTGATACAGATGGGTTCCTAGAACACTGACCTAGCAGGGGAAGACTGCACTATAAGGGATCTCTCCCCCAGAAGATAATTCTATTTTGAGGAGGTCTCCCTCATATTATTAAATGTATTCTTGAGTCTTGCTTACAAAATAGTACAGTCTATAGCCAGGCATTTCAACTATTCTCTTACAGCTCTATACTATTCCTCATCAATAAAAAAAGAATAATAGTACATCTTCTAAAGGATTATTAGGAGGGTTAAAGAATATGAAATATACAAACACATTAACAAGGTACCTTCAATGTAATAGGCAATCAACAAATAGTAACAGCTAGTAATTTTCTTAAATGGTAAGCAAATACAACTGAGCATGACACACTGAATTCTGAGCAATAATCAGAGAGTCCAATAAACAAAGGTCCCCCAGTAAATTATTGGAGCATTAACTCAACAGTAAGTACTCAGTTTGCTGTATTGCATGGAAAGTTTAAAAATAGGCCCCAATTCTAATTTAGAATATTCATTTGTTAATCCTTTGCAATTTTCCATAAAAATACAAGAAGTAAAACATTATAGTACAGAGAACAAAGACCAACTACCAAATTGCAGCCAGAAACTAAAATAGCTTATATTAACTATTTTATATATGAGGCTAAACACAGAGCCATTTAAAGAGTGATGTGTAGATTTATTCTTTCTTCACTGCCAACCCCTTGGGCATAACACTCAGAGTTTCAATGAACTATGACTGAACTGCCTGTCTCTGCAGAGGGCTCTCTCTAGCTTCTCAAACATCTCTATAAACCAATTTTAGAACTTAAATTTTCAGGAAACATGATGGATAAGATACATGTGTGCATGTGAGAAAGCATGCATGTAGCTGAGTATGTGAGTAGGAAGAGTGCAGGGAAGGGGCCAGAGGAGCTGCAGTGGGCAAATGGAAGTAAATAAGTGCATGCTATTATAATCTTGAATTGTGTAATACAAAAGAGGGAAAACAGTACAGGCAAGGACTAGTTAGTTATAGAGAGAACCTTGGTAGTTAGTTAGCTCAGACTTAGGCCTGTGTATTGCTTCTATTGTTTTAGCTTTTTACATGCCATTACTTCAATTCATAGTTCCAGGAGAGAGGCCATGGACAAAGAACAAAAAACCCACCTCAATCTAACAGAAATGTTCTGCATACATTTCTCTAAGAAAAACTCTAGAATTTTGACGATAAAGTATGTATATTAATATGAGTGACTGAAAGAGAATGTCACTAACAGTGTAGACAAATGGTATATTTCCTGTGTTTTGGATAAGATACTTTGTTTCAAGTTGAGTGAAAAGAAGAAGAAAATAGAGGGATTATGAAATGGCAAAATAAAAGAAAGGGGACAGTATCTTGGAGCATGAGGAAGAATATATTACTGTGTTATTCAACAAAATAAAAATTATTTAAGTTGTCTTAATTGCTACCAATTCAACAATACATAAAAATAAATATTGATTATATTTTGCCTTATCCCAAAGGAATATAATGTGTCTAAACAGTTTATAGCTATGTGAAATATATTTAAGCAAAATTTAAAAGAATGAATCTAAAGGGAAAACAAAATCAAAATTACAATGGAAGCAAAAATGAACCCAAAACACAAAAATAAACCATGAGGACATCCATGTTTTTTGGAGTTCAGGCCAAGTGTGACTTATTTTTCCAGCAAATATACACTTACATAAATAGATAAACAATAATTTTTAGATAAAAACAAACTAGTTCCTAGAGGAGCATAAACATTATCATTTCTGATTAAATCTAGAGAGACAGTCCCCCTCAGATCATTATAGTAATAATTACTGTATATGAGCACTTTTTATATGTGAGGCTCTTATAACAAGAAGTTTTCATAGATACGTATATATAGAGAGAGAAAGATGCATGGATATCTATATATAAATATCCATATATATGTAATGTAATCTCCAAAACAACTGTAGAAAGTACTGTCTCCACATCATACATATTATTTAAAAAGAAGCAGTGAGGGGTATCATAAAAAACTGGTAAGAATCAGCAAGAAAATATATAAGAATATGATAACTAAAAGAGTATGATTTAGGGATAAAAATATAAACAAATGGGCAAATGTGCATATTCTTTTAAAAAACATGACAAGGAAAGTATCACAATAAATTGATTAAAAGACTAATTATTATTAAACAAGTAATGTTGGGGATACCAGAGCCCCTCATATTATGTTTTAAAATACATTTTGTGATGAATTACAGCAACCACATTTGAAGTATGAAAATTCAGAAAGCAAAAAAAACGTATCATCTTCCATCTTGGATAGTCACAGACTTTCTAGGCCTGAAAGAAGAATACATTTGAATTTTTAAACAAGCAAAAACTGACCATAAATAATTTTTAAAGCAAAATATGAAAGTAAACCCATAATTTATAATGCATGTCAATTATAAAAAGAACAAGGTTTGTTCATTATTTTTTTTTTTTGGTGGGGGATTGGGCATTAATGATGTGCACTGCTGACAGGAAATGCTATTATATATTTCACATGTCAATGAACTTTTGTGTGACAATACTGGGAACCAGCTTTTCATTATATACCAAGACACTTTTTAGTATTTTTACCCCTTGACCTAATAATTGCATTTATATAAATTTACCCCATGAAAATATCCATAAATTCAAAGGCTAGTCTTCAAAGAATGCTCTTTGTAGCTTTAATTGCCACTGTAAAAATTTTGAAACAACTTTAATATTCAAACATAAAGGAATGTTTAAGTAAATTTTAATTATGGTGTCATACAGTTATGAAAACTATATTTTTATAGAGTAAGTAATGAGTTAAGTGACATAAATGATGATAAAAAAATTAAACAAAAAAAGCATAAGATAGCACTATATTGGCAACTGAATTAAATTTTGTTTCAAATACATATACATATGCCTAGAAAAAAAACTGGTAGAATTTTAAAATTCTAAAATACATTTTCAAAACTATATACAACCTGTTGTTTGAATTATAAGTAAATTATTTTATTCCTTATACCATTTGATATTTTCAAATTTTGTACAATAAATAAAATGCCTTGGTTTAAAAATGGAAATAGGTAAGTAGAGGAATGATTACATGAATAGATATAAAAACCTTAATTTATAATTATATTTCAGTAAGAAAAATGATGTCATATTTTTAAAATAGCAAAAACATGACATAAAATTTTTAAAGAAGAAAAGTTGATAATGTAGATTCATATAAATAACATATATTATTAAATAAGTAACATATATCTGTAGGTCTATATAGGTATATATATTCTAAACAGATATGCAAATTGTATAATAAGACTAATTTTAGTTTATGACTTGTGAAATCAGCTTTATAGATATTTATTTGTAAATAACTATCACATTTATTTTTTAGGTGTTAGAGTACTAAATAGGCACTATCAAAATCAAAGCATGGCTTTGAAATTCATGTTTGTAATAGAAAAAACAAGCAATATAATTTTCAGGGAATATCTGTGAAATTGGTGAAATGAGAAATTAAAGCCAATTAAAGGAGTACAAACAATAAACTTTCTAAAGTACAATATTTTTAAAATGCAAAATATGAGCTTAACTACTTTGCTTTCTATTTGAAATCAAGGAGAAAAACCTTGTTTTTGAACATATTTATTCAAATGAATAGTAAGAAAACAAGAAGTTCGCTATGTATACTTTGTGGGATTTTAGTTACAGAAGATTCTTTAAAAATCCTCAGTTTATTTAACAATAGGATATACATCTGTGTTTTGTGGAACTCTATTTATATATGTTGCTAAATCTTTATTGCACCAAAGTAAAGTGACAACTCTCATCTACAATTTTATAGCACATATTTGCTGATGAAACATCATTTACATTATGAAAATTTAATATGACTGACATTAGCAATATTCCTAATTAAGAAATAGGGCATAAATACTTCAAAAAATTTGACAGTTTGTTCTCTGAAGAAAATTAATTCAGAAGTCTGCTATTTGCATAAATCTACAGGTCTCATTTTCACAGCTGTTTGTTCTATCAGCTAGATGGTTGCATTTCAATATTATTTTAACGTAATTGGTGGGAATTATACCTTTCAACTAAAAGTATCATGCTTGGCAAGAAAGATTGTTAGGGGGGAACTATAAGTTCATTCAGTTCATCTTGATATCTTGACATAAAATTAATGTTTCTAATATAGGAACTTAAACATATCAGTCTTTATTAAAATATTTTTATTATTAAAATTTATTCTGTAATTTTAGACTCCCATGACAATGAAAAGGTTATGTCCTTTTCATATGGAAAATGTTAATGAGTAGAGCTTATTTTAGCAAAGTATGAAAATGCTGGCAATATCTGTTTTTCATTAATTAGTTGAGCACAATATAGTTTCAGATGTGCACCCAGTACTGAGCTAGACAAAAGAGATTAAAATTCTAAATATTGCTTAGATTTGGCATGTACATTATTTATTTTGGTAATTTAGAAAATGAAAAGAGATCTGCAGTTATTAGATCTCAAGATGTCCTTCACCCATAAAATCCAAAAGGACAGCAGGTATTTGATGTCAGTAGATTCCATCTTAGAGACTTGGCAATACCATTTGCTACCTGCAGACCTAGGCTACTCATGTAAAGCTTCTGAACTTCAGTTTCCCATCTATAATAGTAGCTACAGAGTTATTGCTAATTTTATTCTAAATAATGAACAATTAATTGCTTTAGGAACTATAAGACATCATATAAATACTAGTCATGGCTCAGTGTCTCTTGTCATGATTAACTTGCCCTGAATGAAATCCTAGGATACTGTACAAATCCATGATTTTGTCTACCTTGTCATTTATGGTGTTATATGTAAAAGTTAACCAAAGAATAGTCAGCATTTAAAAAAAAAGAGACAATCAGAAACACCTACATACACTTTTAAAATTGGAAAAAGATTAATTGGTTTTTGCAAATGAGCTTCTATCATCTTTCCTTTTACTCTTGAAATTATATTTAAGTGTAGACTCTACTTAAAGTAACTTGCTGCTGGAATAGGCATAATGTTTTGATGTTTACTTTGCTTCTAATTATGTTCAAACTCACTTTGCCATTTAAGGCCAATTACATTAGTCTAGATTCAGTAAGACTTTTACATAAATTTGACCAATAAACAGCTTTTCCCTTTCTCTCTTTCTATTCATTTAAATGGAATGCTTAGCAAGAAGCATATTTTAGGAATTATGAAAGCAAATAATATGGATTCATTTTTTAAAAAAGCAAAGAACATTTTGGCATTTCTTGCCAAAATGAAAGGCAGTCATGTAATTAATTGAAACCACCCATTTCAACTTTTTTTTTCCAGACCATAAAGAACAAGTCACAAAATAATCATTTTATAGAAATTAATATTTTAAATAGTTCACTTATTAACTACAATGGTAATTGGCTCAAAAGACCTCAAGTTCCAAGGAGTTCACATACAGAGACATACATATGTCACTGAAAACTTTTCCATTTAAAAGTCACTAATAACTAAACTCTCCAGAATAGGGCCTTACAACAAAATTCAGTGTTCCATTGTATTTTGAGATTGAAGTATATGTGATGACTTAAGACAGAGCACAGCACCTTATTTGCTTAGCTCCCTATTTTCAGTCCACTTGCTAACATCATAATTTTTGCTGTTTATTAAATAAATACTATGGTAAATTGATAGCACCAAAAGACACTATAAATGCAATTTGTAGTATCTATTAGTAACAAAACATTCACTGTAGCCTTTTTCTATGATTTTTATAGGTAAGATATAGTCTGGGAAAATGGACTGGAAAATAAAAGTGAAGTTTTTAAATCGGTTACCAGTAGCAATGAATAGATCATAGAATACCAGACACTTGTAACTAGAAGATATGTCAGGAATTGTTCAGTTCAAAGATGAAATAAAATGGTATCATCAAAAACACTGTCACACTTTCAAAATCATGTATATAGAAGACATATCTTCTTAATATACAAATGATTTATTCTACATATTTTTGTGCTTCATAAAAATGGAATCACACTGTATTTGACCTTTAAAATTTTGCTATATAAAATATATAAGAATTCTGAAAAATTTAACTAGTATAATAGAATTTGTTTTGCTTGGGATAATTTCTTAGAGACAGATTTTTGTAAGTATTAAAATAGTATTTGTGTAGTACTTTAATATTCACAAAGTATTCACATATACTTTATTTATTTTGATTCTCAAAACAATCTTCAGAGAATGTTGATATGATCACACACTTGAGAAATATTGGTGTCATCTTCATCAAAGACTAGTGTTTACCCAGAGCTAATAAACCAGTGATTTATTACCAAACTCAGCCTTGTGACTGCAGAACTGAAGGCTTTGTTCTTTGCCTCTCTGCTCTATGACAAAGGATCGCAGTCCCCATTCTCACTCCACGCAACCTCTGTCTTCAACTATAGTCCTTTATTTAGATGTTCCTTCTCAGAATGGCATCTCTTGAGAGTGAGGGCAGAGATGGGGTGGCCAAGTTTAGAAAAGGTGAAGAAGTTTTGAAAGGTAAAGAACTTATTGTAACTGATAGATCATTCACTGAAGAAAACAAGAGGCTTGCCCAGCACTGCTGTGAGGCTCCTTAGGAGGCTGTGGTGGAAAGGAGCCCATTTCTCTGTGGTATAACTTTCTCCATAGTGAAGCAAGATGGGTAGGTGCAGCCATGAAAAATTAGATTCACCTAGGAGTTGGCATTTTTTCTGAGAGTTTGGCAAAAAGACAGAGAAATGGGGTTTAGAGAACTGAAAAGAGTGTAATTGAACTGATGGACCGTGGAAATTCATCTAAGCCAGAGAAGGAGGAATTTCAAGTCAATGAATAGCTATTGTTGGTGGCTCTAACGTTACACTTCTTTGTTATTACTCCAAATTTCAAATACACAGGATTTTTATTTTTATGTATAAACTACTTAGTTTTGCCACAGTAAATGGTGACTCTTAGAGCTTTTATTTATTGTTGGTCTTTAAAACATTTAATGCTATTGTATTGGCTTTTAACAACCCCTAATTCTTCATAAGACCTTGATCCTATCAGTCATGATTTTGCCAACCAATGCACTTTTTAGAAATTTAACTCCAACATTAGGTAGGTCCAACAATTTTATATATATATAAAATATATATATAATATATATATATTTTAAAATATATATATATTTATATATATAAAATATATATATATAAAAGTCATGCTTTATATATATATATAAAGTCATGCTAAATATTGGAAAGCTTTGAATAGTTGAGAAAGTTTTAAATAAAGGGAACTATACAACAAAACATTAAGGAATTATAAGGTCAGTGAGTTTTTCAGAAGATAAAACTCATCCATATACTATTGCCATTTAAGTGGGGAAAAGAAAGGATATTGAGCAGATAAATAATTAAAGCAATTAAAACCAAAAGGGTTGTCACTTTTTCACTCATTGAATACCATTAAGACTTCTATTTTAGAAGTCTTCTAAGACCATTAAGTCTTCTATTTTAGGGCTGACTAGTGATAAGATGGACGCAGCAAGGAAACTCTCAGTAAAAAAGTTTGAGCTACTATATAAGCTGTCAAGTAGGTTTCATCTTGAAGGCAAATCTTTTATAGAGGAAGAGTTCTTTAACATAGCTAAAGATAAATAAAATAGATGTAAATTATATTGTAAAATAAAAGTACATCAATGATATTTGTATTTTTTACCACATTTAATAACTTTAATGTATATATTTTAAAGTGAAAGAAAAATGTTCATGGATATTTTAGTACAAACAGTAGAAAATATATAGAGTAAAAAGTAATTTATAAAAATATAGCTTCACATTAAAACCTGTACATACATGTTCATAGAAGCATTATTCATATAGGCAAAAGGCAAAAACAACCCAATTTTTTATGAACTGATGAATAGCAAAATAGAATATTATGTGGCAATAAATAGTAATGAAGGACTAGTACATACTACAACATGGATGAACCCTGATCACATACTGTAAGCTTCCATTTATAGAAAATGTCTAGAATAGTAGCTCAGTGGATTGAGCGCGGGCTGCGAACCAAAGTGTCGCAGGTTCAATTCCCAGTCAGGCCACATACCTGGGTTGCAGGCCACGGCCCCCAGCAACTGCACATTGATGTTTCTCTCTCTCTTTCTCCCACCCTTCCCTCTCTAAAAATAAATAAACAAAATCTTAAAAAAAAAAAGAAAAGAAAATGTCTACAATAGACAAAGCCATAGAGACAGAAATTATGCTGTTGGTTGGCAAAAGCTGGAAAAGAGAGGAATAGGGAGTGACTGCTAATGGGCAAAAGAGGTTTTTGGGGAAATGATGAAAATGTTCTTAAGTTAGTGGTAATAGTTGCACAACACTGTGAATAAACTAAAAACCTTTAATTGTATATTTTAAAAGTTAAATTTTATGATGTGTAAAATATATCCTGATAATGCTTTTACTTTGAAAAGTTCCATAAGAGTATTTATCCCCTTTCCTAGTTCCTTAGTCTTTTCTATTTTATTGTTCCAAGTTTATTGTATAGATTTCAAGCATTTTTATACACAGAAAATATATCTAGATATGTAATAACAAGTAAAATTATACTACATGTTCCACTTATTATATATTGACCAAAACTTAAGGTGTTTACCCATCCTACTTTTAAAAATATCTAATTGTTTTTAACCTAAGTTGATATCAACATGTACTAAAAACTCAAAACCTGAATTGTGTCATCATATTATCGAAGGACATTTATAACATATTTTGCAAAAGTTTAAGAACTACTTTGCAAGACCTGGGTAAACACTTTTAGCCTGTTTATTTCAGCATTGGAAAATACCCTTGATTCTAACTCTAAGAAGGTCTATCAGAATGAGATTTGTGGTCAAGAATGGATCCCTGAAGCCTTGAGAAAGAAAAGGCTATCTTGTCACTGATGAACCTGCTTCAGTACTACGTCTTCAATACTATGTCAAGGTCCCTCAGCAGTTCAGTGGGAACATGGTCTAAGAGATGTTCACCCCACCTGTGACTGATGTCCAAGGGTTGTTAGTTCAAAGAAAAGAGAAGCGCTGCAAATTCTTATTCATTCCCCTTCCTTCTCCCATTGGTGATCTAACTTTAATTCAAGTCTCCTAATCTTGGTTAATGACCAGAAAGTAAAGCACCAAAATGTAGGGCTACTTAGGGAGAAACTATTATATGTGTGAGTGGTAAAATCAATAAATATTGAGGATAGATGTGGAAATGAGGCAAAGTATCATGGTTGGAGTTAGCAGAATTTTCTGATATATTGGACATAGGAAGTGAAGGAATGAGAAGGTCTGAAGATGTCTCTAACTTGAAAAATATATCGGTCTTTTTCCAAGATGGGGATGAGTGTGGGAAGAACAAGTGTGGGAGTGAGGCATGAAGAGTTTAATATGGGATATACAATGCTTGAGATTCTCCTTAGATATCCCAGTGGAGATGTGGAGTTGATTCTGGATATTTGTAGGGAGCTAGACATACATATGTGGGCATCATCAGTACATAGATGGCATTCAAAGGCATTAGAGTGGATGAGATCAACTAGTTAGTGAGTGTTGAGAGAAAAGAAAGAGATCTGAGGATTTAGTCTTGAAGCTCTGAAACACTTACAGGTTAGGAAATTGAAGGGAAATGAGCAAAGGAAGCTGAGAATGGTTGGCAATGATATTTGTGTCTGTCCTGCAATGCTCAGGCCCTTTCAGTGACCCAAAGACCCCTGTTCTCTGCTCTTATATATGTTTTCTCCTGTATCATCCCCACAACTGCTCACTTCCTCCTACTTTTATCTTGTGTCTTTTACTCTTTACTCTGGTTCTCACCCTTTGAGTGTTCCCACATACTCAAGAAATATCATGCTCACCAAGTTAATGATTTTCAAAACCTTCCTTCTTCATTCAGTGAACATCATTGCAGTCTCTCTATTCAGTGCATTTTCTTTCCCATGGTAATTTCTGTTTATCCAGAGGTTTTGCTTTATTGGAATATCAATATGCTTATAACTCTGACTTCGTAATGACTCCTCCATTGCTCCTACTCTATTGCATAGCCAATCTCCATTCATTATTCACCTCCATTTCCTACTGCTAACAATGTGTTTTTGTTGTTGTTATTGTTGCTGCAACTTACATTTGAAATTCACCATAGATGTTTTTGTTTGATTTAGTGCTTCCTTGGTGGGGCAGACTTTTTTGTTCCAGATCACTTCATATGCAACTGACCCATTCTCAGTTTCACTGCTCTGCTCTGATTCAGTTACCTGTGGCCAGGCACCTGTCATATGAAGAGGACCTAACCTGGGTAGTGATGTTCTATGTGATCACATTACAGAACGGACCCATGGGTTGCAGCGTCCCTCTGACACTGGATTCTTTGCCCACTGCCAGGGGATTGTAATAATGGCTCTCAATGCCAGAGTTTGGTGAAAAGGAAAGGAACTATTTATTCAAAAGTTATACATGTTTAGAGTAATGACTTCATGTCTTTATTAAAATCCCAATGTCCCTTAAAACACCCACAAACACACAGTCCTTTCTTCCCCCTTTTGCCCAGTCAGGGGTACCATATCTCAGGAAAAAAATAGAAGCCTGTGGCTCAGCTAGCTCCTGGATCTACCCAGTAAATCTGTGCTCGGCTGGCAGGCTTCTCATGGTTCCCAGCACCATCAGCTGTGTTGCCAGGATCTCCAGTTCTTAATCCAAATCCACATGGCACCTTCTCATGGCCCACCAGCAAGAGTCCTTTCACCTCTTTCCTTCCCTGCAATGTCTCTCTGGCATTCTTCCAAACTGCTAAGAGAGAGCTCTGCCTGTCTGCTACATCTTGCTTTCCTACTTCCTAAGTCATGTAGCTAAGAGAGCCCCCAAACCACATATTTTTCCCCCAAACCACATGGCTCCCCCCCGCCACATGGTTGCCATGCCTGGTTTAAATCTCCATGCGAATCTTCCTCTGCAACACCATTTCTGACTCCTCCCACTATCCACCACTCCTGCCCTAATTCCCATACTTTTCTAGCCTTTCATGGTTGCCACAGTTAGTCCAGACAGGTGTGGCTCTGTGATGTGGAGGAACCATCTCCAAGCCCTCACACAAGTGCTGTAACCAGGGGAAACTGCTTCCCAGTTATGTCATGGGTCCAAGTCATTCCCATATCCCTGGCTCATAGCATGGCCACAGCTACTTAACATATCTATGAAGCTAGCCAGCAGTTACATGACATAAAATAACCATTTTGCATGTCAGGTATGATGCTGGCCAACTAATGATATGCAAAATAACTCTCAATGGCCTTGCTCCATTTGTCCTATCCCCTAGTCCAGACTTATAGGGTTGAGAATATCCTACATTTTCATATTTCCTGGACACCCCAAGTTCTGGACCCCATTACAAATCCCTTTTTGGGAGGGCCTGGCTGCACCCCATTTCAATATGGTCATGAGAAACAAAAAAGAAAAAGCACTTGGAAATGAAGTTGTTTTATATCTTAGATTTGGACTTGAGAGGTAAAGTAACAAAATAAAGTGAAATTACAGATAAAGCAGAAATAATACAGTAAAATATGTCCCTAGAACCTACAGAAACTAGTAAAATAACTAATTGCCAGTTGAAAAAGTTACACTAGCAATAGCCACACAAAGAAGGGCCACAATTTCATACCATTATCGTTGAATAGCAGTTACTAGGAAAGAGTTGGAGAGAGGGAGAATGAACCCTAGACTCATGCCTAAAGCCTGTCTTCCAGAAGAAGTTGAGCAGAAATCAACTTAGCAAGGCAAATCATAAAGCATGTAGTCATATCCCTCAATTTAAGGAGACTCAGGATTCGAGCAAATACAGAATCCTGGAAAAAGACAACAAGAACCCATCAAGTGTGGAAGTCACTTGTTCCAGCCCATTTTACTAGAAGCAAGGTAAAATTCTACTTCTCACCATTTTTATCTTTCCAACTTGGAAGAAATCTTGAGAATGAAAGAAAGATTATCATAATTTCTGAAAACTAATTCTCTCCTATAATAAACATTTAATGAAAGTATGAAGAAAAAAGAAGAAAAGAGCAGAGAGGAGGGGACAAGAGGCCTATGGAAGGAGAGATAAGGAGAGCCCCAGTTTCTCACTCACAACTCAGAGGACAAAAACAAACAATATTAACCTGTGTTTACCCTCAATGTAGTGAGAAAATGATGGCTGGAGAAGCCGGTGAATAAAGGAAAGGATACCTGGGACTCACTGGCTCTGGAAGCAATAAAAATTTCCAAAATTTACCTGAATTGAAGAAATATCTGAAGCCTGATATTTCAAATATGATTGTCCATAGCCTAAGCTATATTTCTCTCCCTGCAAATCCCTCTCTTCATAATGAAATAAGAGGACTCTAGTGACTGGAGTGGAGATTCTGGAATCATTTTCTGACACTGTATTGGAGAGAATTGGAGATCTAGATAAGAAAGTTGAAAATGAAGACTTTGACAACTGTGGAACAGGTCAAGAAAGTAATTAATCTAAATTAAAACAGATAGTAAGAGGACTCCAGTCTATGAAAGTAAGAATTATATTGTTTCTGGGTAATCGAAGGCTCCCAGAGGAAAATTTGTAGGAGAGTAAGAGTGGAATTTATTCCAAACAACAGGTAAAATGTGTGAAAATCTAGAAGCTACTAAAGGGAGAAGGAGGAAGCATATATTTCTTTTCTCAATGGATTGTGAGAAAAATAATCAGAAAGAATCAGCAGAAACAAAACAGAACTAAACTAAAAATTGTATAAGAAAGGGATGATTCACGTAAAGTGAACTAAATTGGGCCAGATTTTGAGCAATTAATGGAAAGTAAGAAAGGGAACTTCTTTTAACCTTGAAAATTCACCTTCTAGTACCAAACATGCCATAATATTGGCACCCTGGAGGAGGAAGTGTTGTCTTAGAACATTACAGGGCTAAACTGTGAACAGTATTTTCATAGTGTACATACTGAATATCAGTCTATTGATTGTCAATATACTGAAGCCTGGAAGACTCTATTATGACTGAAAACAAAATGTAAATATTGTTGAGCTAAGGATATAAGCGAGCACATGACCAAAGATGGAAATGAGAGAAGGAGAAGGTAGTGGAATGAGCAGCACTGCTGATACCTTCATAATATATAGTATGATGGCAAGTCATTCTATCAGAGTTTGATGGAACAGAAATGGACATTTATATACAAAATGTGGGAGTGGTCAAGTGAAGTAGAGAGTGATGTGCCTGAACAAAATCTTCACACATCATAGCAGAAGTCTATGTCTAAAGTGAGTAGATCAAGTAATACTGAGTAGGGATCTGGATAGCACCATGAAAAGTGAAAAAAATAAAAGGTTAAAAGTGGTGGCTTCTGACAAGTGGGGTTGAAATACCTAGGCTACAGCGCTTTATTATTCTTTAAGAAACTCATCATCAGGTTTTCTTACTATATAATATTTTAATCATGTCCTATTACCTTCATTAAAATTTTGAAAAACTAAACTAGAAATGAGCAGAAACTATACAAGAAGAAATCTTTGTTTTATTTCATGAATAAAGTCAATAAATAAAAAGATATGACTTTCTCCAAAATTGGAACACACAGAACCAATATAGAGGCTAAATAGGTGGGAGCAGAGTCACTTCCCCATGTACATGAGTGAAACACCTAACTGACAATACTAAGGATCAGAGCAAACAGGCAACAATACTCCAGCATATATGAAGATAGACCAAAAATTGTAGAGGACATTGAAAAACCAGATGACTAGGTGGAACCTGTGAACATTAGGATACCTGCTAGAAGAGGAAACCCACCAACAAAGGAACCACCAACAGAAGGTAAAGGAAACAGTGGAAGTCACACTAACTCAACCCAGGACCTACCTGGAAATACAACTAAATACTGGAGAAATTACTCAGAACAAACAGCTGAACAAGCGCAAGAGAGAATCCTCAAAACCTTGTACATATGTAAGAAAAACCTTCAACACAACTTGTTCAAACCTGCACAACAGAATACAAGCATGGTGGACAGAGAGACCCTCAGTTTACCAGCTAGGGGGAAAAAACACCAAAGAAAGACCCAACAACAATCAAAATCCAAATATATACACAGTAACAACATAAATGACAGCCCAAGACCAGTGAGTTTGGGAGGTCAAGGAGACTGTACCACTGAATTTCACAGTCTCATACCATACAAGTACACACCATAAACCCAGGGAATGAGAAGAGATAAATTTAAGAAGCAGAGGCTAACAAGAAGAGTCTCACAAACAATGGGAAGACAAAGAAGCAATCCTCAATTGAAAGGAAATCAGGAAGCCTCGCAAAGAATACTAAATGATATAAAGGTGAGTCATCTATCAGATATTGAATTCAAAGCAATGGCTATTAGGAAGCTCAATGAGCTCACTGAGAATTACCAAAAACTACAAGGAAACTACAATGAACTCACTGCAAACTATATCAACATTAAAAAACTAGAAATTATCAACAAGGGCCAAGAGGAAATGAAAAATACAATCTCTGAATTGAAGAACACAATAGAAGGAATCAAAAGCAGGCCAGGTGAAGCAGAGGATTGGATCAGCAAGCAGAAGAGTAAGATACAAAGAAACACCCAGGAAGAACAAGAAAAGGGAAAGTGACTCAGAAAGAATGAAGAGGGGTTAAGAGAAATGCAGGATAAAATGAAACAATAATATCCATATAATAGGGATGCCACAAGGAGAAGAAGAAGAGCAAGGGAGAGAAAACCAGTTTGAAAAGGTACTGATGAAAAACTTCCCTAATTTCATGTGAGAAAAAGTCACGCAAATCCAGGAAACACACAGACTCCCAATCAAGAGGAACCCAAAGAGGCTCACTTCAAGATACATCATAATTAAAATGGCAAAATTCCAAGACAAAGAGAGCATCTTAATGGCAGCAAGGGAAAAAACAGGAACTACTCAAGGTAGCCTCAATAAGACTACCAGCTGACTTCTCAGTGGAAACACTCCAAACCAGAAGGGAATGGCAAGAAATATTCCTAGTAATGAAAACCAACTGCTGGCAACCGAGACTACTCTACCAGCAAGGCTCTCAATTAAAATGGAACTCAAAATAAGGATTTTTACAAGACAAAAGAAGCCTCAAAGAATATACCTCCTCCCAACCAGCTGTGCAAGAGATGCTAAAGGGTCTGCTTTAAGAACAGGAAGAAAAACAGTGAGAGAGAGAGGAACACAAGTATGACAAAATGGCAATGAATAAGTAGCTATCAATAATGGATTATTACATAAATGAATTAAATGCCCCAATTAAAAGATATAGAATAGCGGAATGGATAAGAAATCATGACCCATACATAGGCTGCCTACAAGAGACTCACCTCAGAACAAAAGACCTACATGGACTGAAAGTGAAGGGCTCGAAATAAAAATTCCAAGCAAGTGGACAGGAAAAAAAGCCAGGGTAGAAATACTCGTATCAGACAAAATAAACTCCAGAAATAGAGCCATAAAAGAGACCCAGAAGGTCACTTCAAAAACGGAAGGGAAGAATCCATCAAGAACACATAAATATTATAAGCATATATGCACCCAGTATTCAAGCACCCAAATACATAAAGAAAATCTTGGAGAACTTCAAGAAAGATATTGACTGCAACACAATTATAATAGGGGATTTTAACACCTCACTGTCAAAAATGGATAGGTCTTCCAAACAAAATATCAACAAAGATGTGGCATTGAACAATGCCCTAGATTTCATGAACTTAATGGATATATATAGAGAGAGCTTTTCATCCTAAAGAAGCAAAATAGACATTCTTTTCAAGTGCACATAGAACATTTTCAAAGATAGACCACATCATAGGACACAAAACAAACCTCAACAAATTCAAGAAAACTGAAATCATATCAAGCATTTTCTCAAACCACAAGGGCTTGAAACCAGAAACCAACCTCAAGGAAAAATTCAAAAACACTCAAACTCACAGAGACTGAATAGCATGGCATTAAACAATGATTGGGTTAAGAATGAGATCAAGGAAGAATTCAAAAAGTTGCTGGAAACAAATGAAAATGAACTCACAACAACCCAAAACTTATGGGACAAAGCAAAGGCAGTCCTGAGAGAAAAGAGAATGGCTATTGCAAATTGTGTTACTATGAACATTGGGGTGCATACGTTCTTTTGGATTGGTGCTTCAGGGCTTTTAGGGTATAATCCCAGCACTGGAATTCCTGGGTCAAAAAGCAGTTCCATTTTTCGTTTTCCGAGGAAATTCCGTAGTGTTTTCCACAGTGGCTGCACCAGTCTGCATTCCAACCCACAATGCAGTAGGGTTCCCTTTTCTCCACATCCTCTCCAACACTTGTTTGTTGACTTGTTTATGATGGCCGTTCTGACAGGCGTGAGGTGATATCTCTTTGTGGTTTTAATTTGCATTTCTCTGATGGCTGGTGATGCTGAGCATCTTTTTGTGTGTCTCTTGGCACTCTGTATGTCCTCTCTGGAGAAGTGTCTGTTCAAGTCTTTTGCCCATTTTTTAGTTGATTATTTTGTCTTCCTCGAGTGCAGGCATGTGATTTCTTTATATATTTTGGAGATCAAACTCTTTTCTGAGGTATTATTGTCAAATATGTTTTCCCAGGTAGTTTGTTCTCTTTTCTTTTTAGTGCTGTTTTCTTTAGCAATGCAGAAGCATTTAAATTTGAGAAGGTCCCCTTTGTGTATTCCTTCCTTTATGTCCCTTGCTTTAGGCATCATACTCATGAAGATATTGCTGCATGGGATGTCTGAGATTTTCCTGCTCATGTTTTCCTCTAGAGCTTTTATTATGTCACAACTTATATTTAAGTCTTTTATCACTTTGAATTTATTCTTGTGTATGGTATAAGTTGGTGATCAAGTTTCATTTTTTTTTTTTTGTAGCTGTCCAGCCCTCCCAACATCCTTTGTTGAAGAGGCTGTTTTTACTCCATTTTATGCTTCTTCTTCCTTTGTCAAATATTAATTGACCATAGAGACTTGGGTTTATTTCTGGCCTCTCTGTTCAGTTCCATTAGTCTATGTGCCTGTTTTTATCCTGGTACCAGGCTGATTTGATTATAGTGGCCTTGTAATACACTTTGATATCAGGTATTGTGATCCCTCCTACTTTGTTCTTCTTTCTCAAAGTTGCTGCAGCTATTTGGGGTCGTTTATGGTTCCCTGTAAATTTGTGAAATGTTTGTTCTATATCTGTGAAATATGTCATGGGTACTTTAATACGGATTGCATTTAATCTATAAATTGCTTTGGGTAGTATGGATATTTTGATGATGTTAGTTCTTCTAATCCATGAGCATAGTACATGCCTCCATTCGGTTGTGTCTTTTTGTATTTCTTTCTTCGATGTTTTGTGGTTTTCTGAGTACATCTCTTTTACCTCCTTGGTTAGGTTTATTCCTTGATACTTTATTTTTCTTGTTGCAATATCAAATGGTGTTTTTTTTCCTGATTTCTGTTTCTGATGTTTCATTGTTGGTGCACAAAAATGGCTTTGATTTCTGAATATTGACTTTGTATCCTGCTCTTTTGCCAAATTCACTTATTAGGTTGAATAGTTTTTTTGGTGGAGTCTATAGGATTTTCTATGTACACTATCACACCAACTGCAAACAATGACAGTTTTGCTTTCTCCCTACCAATGCGGATGCCTTTTATTTCTTTTTCTTTTCTGATTGCTGTGGCTAGGCCCTGCAGTACTATGTTTAATAGGAGTGGTTACAGTGGGCATCCTTGTCTTGTTTCTGAT
Source organism: Phyllostomus discolor (assembly GCF_004126475.2). NCBI lineage: Eukaryota > Metazoa > Chordata > Mammalia > Chiroptera > Phyllostomidae > Phyllostomus > Phyllostomus discolor. The sequence continues at coordinate 55,639,214 of NC_040913.2, read as the reverse complement.
CTTAATGGGAAAGCTCTAAGTTTTTGCCCATTGAGTATGATGTTGGCTGTAGGTCTCTCATATATGGCCACTATTATGTTGATGAGTGCTCCCTCTATTCCCACTTTACTGAGTGTTTTATCATAAGTGGGTGCTGTAACTTATCAAATGCTTTTTCTCATCTATTGATATGAATATGTGTTTTTGTCTTTCATTTTGTCTATGTGATGTATTATGTTTATTGATTTGTGAATATTGAACCATCCTTGCATCCTTGGAATGGATCCCACTTGGTCATGGTGTATGATCTTTCAATGCATTGCTGGATGTGGTTTGCCAGTATTTTGTTGAGGATTTTAGTGTCTATGTTCATCAGCAATATTGGCCTATAATGTTCTTTCTTTGTTGTGTCTTTATTTGGATATGGGATGAGGATGGTGCTGGGTTCATGAAAAGAGTTTGGGAATCTTCTGTCTTCTTGGAATTTTTGCACTGGTGTGTAAAGTATAGGAGCTAGCTCTTCCTTAAATGTTTTGTAAAACTCTCCTGTGAAACTGCCCAGACCAGGGCTTTTGTGTGCCAGGAGTTTTTTGATTACTGCTTTAATTTTGTCAGCTGTTATCGGTCAGTTCACGATTTCTGCTTCATCTTCATTGAGTTTTGGAAGATTATATTTTTCTAGAAATTTGCCCATTTCACCTAGGTTTTCAAATTTCTTGGCATAGTTCTTCACAGTAATTTCTTACAATCTTCTGTATTTCTGTGGTGTCAGTTGTAATCTCTCCTTTTTCATTTCCGATTGTGTTATTTGGGTCTTCTCTCTTTTTTTCTTGATGAGTCTGCTTAAAGACTTGTTGATTTTGTTTATCTTTTCAAGGAACCAGCTCCTAGACTTATTGATCCTTAGAATTGTGCTTTTAGTCTCTATGTCATTTAATTCTGCTCTGATCTTGATTATTTTGCTTCCCTCTGGGCTGTCAGTGTTGTTGTTTCTTGAGTTCTTATAGGTATAGTGTTAGGTTGATTGTTTGAAATATTTCTATCTTTTTTAGGTAGTCTCATATTGCTATTCTCTTCTCTCTCAGGACTGCCTTTGCTTTGTCCCATAAGTTTTGGGTTGTTGTGAGTTCATTTTCATTTGTTTCCAGCAACTTTTTGAATTCTTCCTTGATCTCATTCTTAACCCATTCATTGTTTAATGCCATGCTATTCAGTCTCTGTGAGTTTGAGTGTTTTTGAATTTTTCCTTGAGGTTGGTTTCTGGTTTCAAGCCCTTGTGGTTTGAGAAAATGCTTGATATGATTTCAGTTTTCTTGAATTTGTTGAGGTTTGTTTTGTGTCCTATGATGTGGTCTATCTTTGAAAATGCTCTATGTGCACTTGAAAAGAATGTCTATTTTGCTTCTTTAGGATGAAAAGCTCTCTCTATATATATCCATCAAGTTCATGAAATCTAGGGCATTGTTCAATGCCACAACATCTTTGTTGATATTTTGTTTGGAAGACCTATCCATTTTTGACAGTGAGGTGTTAAAATCCCCTATTATAATTGTGTTGCAGTCAATATCTTTCTTGAAGTTCTCCAAGATTTTCTTTATGTATTTGGGTGCTTGAATACTGGGTGCATATATGCTTATAATATTTATGTGTTCTTGATGGATTCTTCCCTTCCGTTTTTGAAGTGACCTTCTGGGTCTCTTTTATGGCTCTATTTCTGGAGTTTATTTTGTCTGATACGAGTATTTCTACCCTGGCTTTTTTTCCTGTCCACTTGCTTGGAATTTTTATTTCGAGCCCTTCACTTTCAGTCCATGTAGGTCTTTTGTTCTGAGGTGAGTCTCTTGTAGGCAGCCTATGTATGGGTCATGATTTCTTATCCATTCCGCTATTCTATATCTTTTAATTGGGGCATTTAATTCATTTATGTAATAATCCATTATTGATAGCTACTTATTCATTGCCATTTTGTCATACTTGTGTTCCTCTCTCTCTCACTGTTTTTCTTCCTGTTCTTAAAGCAGACCCTTTAGCATCTCTTGCACAGCTGGTTGGGAGGAGGTATATTCTTTGAGGCTTCTTTTGTCTTGTAAAAATCCTTATTTTGAGTTCCATTTTAATTGAGAGCCTTGCTGGTAGAGTAGTCTCGGTTGCCAGCAGTTGGTTTTCATTACTAGGAATATTTCTTGCCATTCCCTTCTGGTTTGGAGTGTTTCCACTGAGAAGTCAGCTGGTAGTCTTATTGAGGCTATCTTGAGTAGTTCCTGTTTTTTCCCTTGCTGCCATTAAGATGCTCTCTTTGTCTTGGAATTTTGCCATTTTAATTATGATGTGTCTTGAAGTGAGCCTCTTTGGGTTCCTCTTGATTGGGAGTCTGTGTGTTTCCTGGATTTGCGTGACTTTTTCTCACATGAAATTAGGGAAGTTTTTCATCAGTACCTTTTCAAACTGGTTTTCTCTCCCTTGCTCTTCTTCTTCTCCTTGTGGCATCCCTATTATATGGATATTATTGTTTCATTTTATCCTGCATTTCTCTTAACCCCTCTTCATTCTTTCTGAGTCACTTTCCCTTTTCTTGTTCTTCCTGGGTGTTTCTTTGTATCTTACTCTTCTGCTTGCTGATCCAATCCTCTGCTTCACCTGGCCTGCTTTTGATTCCTTCTATTGTGTTCTTCAATTCAGAAATTGTGAGATTTAAACTATTTTAAAGAATGATTTATCCTTCAACATGTTAAACATAATTGTAGCACAGGAGGTCTAACCCAGGGATGTTGACTAGTTGTTTGGATAAGCCAAAAAGTCTACAAGGAAGACTGGATGGAGTAGATGTAGCCTTTTTTACTCACATTCCACAGAACACTGGCAGTAGCAGATCATCCAAGGAGGACTGCTTCTCCCTGAATCTGAGATTTCTTTTAAGGGGTCCCAGACAAAGTAGTCATATGTTTGTGAGTGACTGTAAACTACCTTACCTCGGCATGTACGTGCAGAGAGAAAATGCGAAGAAGCTATGACACAGGACAAGAAGCCTCTCCCAAAAGGAGATGAGGAGGGCATTGTAATCCGTTTCCAAAGAAATACACATTCTTTCTGGCCAGGGGCCCTCCTGCCAGCCTTCCATTGTTGAGGTTGGAGGAGCCATTATCCAGCACAATGGCACAATAATAATGTCAGGAAAGTATAACCTATTGAATAAAAGTCTAGGTATATTTATCTAATCTTGCAATGTGAGAAATCTTTTTAAACCAAATAAAAATACATTAAATAAAAGGAATGTCAGATTAGACCACATATAAATTTAAAATTTATGTTTGCAAAAATTTTATGAATGATAGGAAAAACTCCATTAAACATATGACAGGTGCAAGGTTAGTTTTCTCAATTTATGGAGAGTTAGAAGAAGCCTATAAAGTGAGAAAAATCAGCAGGATAGAAAAAGAGCATAACAAAAGGAAAAGTAGTTCAAAACAACTTTCTGTAGTATTTTGTTCATCGCCTTCTTCTCCATCATTTAAATCCTATTCATCTTCATCATGAAAATTAATTTCTACCATTTTCCTAAACCTATTCTTCTTCACTTACCTAAGAGGAACAGTGGTCCTTCTAAGTTGCTTCTGGGTAGCTTTACCATACATATTTCTTCTATACACAATATTGTTTCCCCTTTTTCTTTTCTTAGAGCTGGTCATGTTCATCTTTTTCTTCCATATTTTATTATAAATTTCTTAAGAGAACAAACTATGTCTCCCTCATTTTAATCCCCAACACATTAAACTTTCTGTAACTAATAATAACCCTGTTTGAATAAATAAACTAATCAGGATCTTCAAAGAACACAGATCATGCAAACAATGTAAGTCAGTAAGTGTACTTAACTCACAACCTCGACAATCATTTGGATTTAAATTTCTGATAAAATGTCAGCAAAACACTGACAAGACACCCTTCCTCAGGACACAAATTAATTTTCAGCCTATAATAAAAGTATTTCATGAAACTCCCTTCATTAATTTATTCATGTAAAGAGCTTTAAACATGTGAATCACACAGTACAGAAAGCTTTGCTCTCAAATATAATTCACAACATGAACTTTCCGGTGGCTGAACTGTACAGAAATGAGATTCTTCTGAGACTTTGAAAACAGTAGAGGATAACCACAATGTTCTTGATTGCATTGCTTATCTCACAGCAACAGGTTATAGTCCCACAGCTCCACATTGCAGAGCATTTACTGAATCCATAATAGTTGAGTGTTCATGAAAGCTAATGTAGTAGATGAAAACAAATGAAATTGGATTGTGCTTAAGGCAGCTGAAAGGCACACCTGAATTTTTTATGTGGATGTCAAAACTGAATCTATTGGACGTAATCATTAAAACTTTTCTGTTACTTTTGAGAAAGAAATTCATGTCCACTAAAACTCCTTTTGTACTGGTAGGTGTTTTGACTCTTTTCCTATTGCAATGGAATCTTTAAGAAGAACACACATTTTCACACTGGTGACAGCTCCATTGAATAAAACACAAAAATCAGATATTTTCATGAGAATTATCTCTGGAATTTTTGTTCCTTGCCATTGGAAGCAATAAATATTCAACAGAAAAAAAATACAGGGAAAAATTTTGTTCTCAATGATAAGGCCTAGAACACATGACATGTGGAAAATTTCCCTGAAGCATTTTTATGATGAGTGGAAGCTAATATTCTCTTAGGCACCTGACAAGGAAAGTATTATTTTCTTGGTGATCCTGGTTTCAAGTAACAATAGCAACACAGTTAATACTTTTATAAACAAAACACTTCATAGGGTAATGACATTGCAGGAAAAGTAACTCAGGTAGAAGTTAAATGTTTTACACATGGACAGAGGGTGAGTATAAGAATGTATCTCCTACTTCAAGATTCATTCTTTTTTTCTTTGTTCAAAAGGACCTACTATATGTTGGGCATTGAACACCTTCTCAAAAAGTTAACTATCTCTAGTAAAGGAAACTATGGTGAGAGACCTCACTGTGTGAGTAGGCCTGGGAAGTAGTAGATTCAAGACTTCACTGAACACAGGGAGCAATACTTGGAAAAGTACTTACTTAGGAGTTAAAACACTTAAGTAATATTTCTGTTAGTGCCACAAATTAATAGAGTAACTTTGGGCTAATCACCTCTCATCCTTAAACCTCATTTTTCTTATCTTTAAAAATAAAGAGTCAAATTATATTATCCTTCAGGTCCTTTTGGCTCTAAGATTCTAATCAATGTAACAGAGCTTTTACCTTGGAATCAGTTCATCTTTGTATTATACTGTACTTTATTTCTTGGAGACTCACTACTTGAGAATTCAATTTAAGTCTTCATTCTACTGTGGCCTATAAAGACATTTTTAAAGAGCCAGTAGATTCCAGTTGTCAACTTTCCCAGATGTCATCATAAGTTCTAGTCAGGAAGCATTTATTGTCCACTAATGTGTACAGGGTGGATGAATTAGAGATGTAGTAGCAATCATTTAATTAATCAGAGAAACATGCAAGAATGTAACTAACCACAGATCTTGCCGAGAGCATAACTATGGTTTAGCTGAGTTTTGTTGGAATGCTCTGTATTTTTTTGTCTTGGCTTCATCCATCATCTTGACTCTGGGCTCTGAAAAAAAATATGAAAATATATTTGTCTTTATTAAGTTGCTCAGCATGGCAATATTATTTAGAAATATTTCTTTTTTAAAGAGTCTCATGTTTTTAATATAACAAATAATTTGATAGATGAATACTATAAAAGTAAAAAGGTTATTCTCATATTCCTTTAGACAATTAAATATAATTCATTGTAAAAACTAGTGCTTAACAGCAAAAAAAAAAACCTGCAATAATCTATTGAAAACCGCAATAATCTGTTGAAAATACTTAGCTTACTTAAATGAGAAAAAAAGAAAGGCAAATAAGATAAGGTCCTAACTTTTTTTCTAATTTTTCTCAACAGTATTTACCACTAACAAGGCCAATTTTAATTCAGGACAATTCTTTTAGTTTTCCACACTGAATAGTTAGATAGGCTTTTATGATCTGTAGTTCTTGGCCATTTCCCCTCTGTTGAATTAAAGCTGTTATTCCCCTAAATAATCAGATAAAGATCAATAATATTGAGATTAAAGTCCTCAATATTATTATATTAACATCATATATTAATTTTCAGTTGTATGCAGTCTTAAAGCTGGTGTTTAATATGTCTATTTTTTTCCTCCATAGGCATTTATGTCCATGTTCCAGATCCTTACCCAGGAAGGATGGGTGGATGTAATGGACCAAACTCTAAATGCTGTGGGACACATGTGGGCACCTGTGGTTGCCATCTATTTCATTCTCTATCATCTTTTTGCCACTCTGGTGAGTTTAGCACTTCTTTCAGTTATGTATTAGAATTCATAATGGGATGAGCATCAACAGGTTTTTGGCTTCCTCTGAATCTCTGAATGAGAGCCAGTGTAGAGTAGTCTGGTTGGATGAGGTCCCTTCCATATTTGACTTCTGTGAATAAATGACCCTGAGGAATGAGATTTCAAATGTAAATAAGAAGTTGTCTCCATTAGGTATAAGTGTTTGCATGAAGGCAAACAAGACAAAATAGAAATCTCTCATTTACATACCAATTTAAACATCTCTAATCATTAACAGTCTAGATAATCTAAGGATGAAACCAGAACTACATCATCATCATCATCATCATCATTATTATTATTATTATTATTACTATTATTATTATTAATCTTGTGGAGACACTCTCTTCAACTTCACTTCATCTTCTTCACAGCTGTAATTAAATTGAAGATAGACACTGGAGACCTTAGGGTATAGTCAGTTAAATGTAAATAGGCTCAGTGTTTTTGTGCTATGTGTTATGGAAAGAAAGAGATAGGGAAAAATTAAACCACACAGCAGTACATATTTTAAAAGCACAATAAAAAATGAATACCAAATACAAGAAAAAAATGACTTCTGTCACACAGAGTAGTCTCTTCAATGTATTTTTATTAAAAAGAAAAATATTATGAAATGTGGCCTATGGCATACTAAGGGATATAACTCTCAGGTCTTTCTAGTGTGAAATGTATACCTTTATGTAATAAATTGGTGCATGTTTAAGAAGCAAACTTAAGCTCTACTCTTATGTTAAAAACACAGGTTAGGACCCGAAACATTACCATTTACTAGGAACACATTAAATTAAAACAACTGCTACTACTATTGAAAGGCAAAATATTTCACAATTTTATTAATAATATTTGGAATAACCAAGTTATGTAACATTGCCGCTTCCCTAGATTCAGAAACTTACTATGGTCACTGAACACATCTGCATCAAATCAAACCTCTTCTGAAGAGTTAGTAAAATAAATTGCATATGAGCTCTTAAATCCCTTCCAATTTTAAATATCTATGAATCAAGAAAGTGCTTGAGAAACTAGATATTATGTTAGGTCGCATTTGCTATAAGCAAAGGTTTTCAAAACTAAGACATGTTCATCAAAAAGTATATGGGACATGCATTGTTATGTGGTATAAAGTCTTGGGTTCAAACAGGAGAACCACAGAGAAATAATTTCGGCATTCTTTATGAGGTAACTTTTAAAATATTCACAAAAGGAAGGAACATTGAGTAGTGGGAATGAAGACCTGGCTTCCAGAAGCAAATCTGACTGTGCTGGTGTTCATAGAATACTTGGTCCTGAGGTCTTTGATACTCCCTTCCAGGACCTTTAAGTCTGTATCTGTCATTCATTTACTCATCCATCATTTACTCACTCACTCATGAATTCAGCTGATGTTCATTAGGCACCTACTGTTTGTTTACATTCCTTTAAAGCTATGGAATAGCTTGGAGAGTATTGATCATGAGTTAAGTGCAGGATAGATATGATTTAAAAAATGGAGGTATGGGAATAATCTATTTAATTGTTTTTTTCTATTAAAACAATATAATTGTTTGCTAACCTCACTGTAGATTCTTTACATGCAGATATAGATTTGATCCTTAGGTCAGAGATTCACATGTTATGAAAGCAGAAAGAAAAACTATCTAGCCAGAAAACTATTTAGCAAAGCAAATGTTTTTCAAGTGAGCTACAGGGATTGCTAATATAATAAAATATTATATTAAATCTGGTACCCAGACTTCTTGGGTAGTCTAAATTTTCCTTATTGGGCCAAAAATATGGCAATGATTATGGAATGCTAGAGCACTTCCAAAGATTCCTGAGATTCACCTGAACCCTTAGGAATCCAGAACACAGCTTGCAAACTCATTTCTAATTCCATTTCTTCATTCTACTGATTTAACTTTCTGCTCAAAACACTTATTACAACTTGATTGTTATTTTCAAAAGGTAGACTTTTAGTTAAAACTGAAAATTGAAGTTGTTTGTTCTTTTACTCGTAATATTTTTTCAAATCTGTAAAGCAATTGAGAATTAAAAAGTCAATGAGGGAGGTCTAGTAAACATGGTAGAGTACAAGAGTGTGGAGTTGGAGTTCAAAATTTAGATACAGGTTCTGTCACTACGTGTGACTTGGAAGAATCAAACAACTTTCCTGATTTCTATGTCATTTTATATCTGAAATTGAGGGTAATAATGCCCCACACCTAGTGCCTAAGTATGCCATCACCAAGTGAGTTGAGCTTGTATTTTGGGGGACATTTTATCCATGAAACAAGCAGATGATCATAGCTATCATCAACACTGAGTTCCTTTAAGTAAGATGGTGTGTGCACTTAAAATTGTATGTTAATACATGCTAAAATGTTGTTATGTTACTTTAGATGTTTTTAATTTATAGATATAAAGTATTGTTAATCAGTTTAAAATATTATTTTTGATTCTTCCTGAAACAAGTTTTTCTCTTCCTTCCACTTTTTTCCCCACACAATGGAGACAATTACTGTAATAAATTTGGTGTGAATCTGTCTTCCTGTTTTAAATCATATTTTACTAAATTTAACATACTATCAACTACAAGAGGACTCGTGTAATATTAACAAAAAAACAACTAAACTAAAAATAAAGATAAGTTATATCCAATTTCAGAGCTTTTAAAATATGAAAATAAATATGCATGTTAAAAATCAATGAAATAAGCCCTGGCTGGCATAGCTCAGTGGATTGAATTCAGGCTGCGAACCAGTGTCACAGGTTTGATTCCCAGACAGGGTACATGCCTGGGTTGCAGGCCATGACCCCTAGCAACCGCACATTGCTGTTTGTGCCTCCCTTCCTTCTCTCTCCATCCCCCTCCCTTCCCTCTCTAAAAATAAATAAATAAAATCTTTTTAAAAAATCAATGAAATGCAGTAGTTTCATATATATATGTATAAATATCCATTTAAAATATTTAGTGTTTTTAATTTATGGTTATTATCTACAAACATTTTATATCACTCATTTTTAACATTAACATTGACTTTCAGTTCGAGAAGCACTGCTGTAGTGCGCTGATGACCACCTCTAGTGGAGATGACTGGTGGACACAGTTCTCTGCCATGATAACCACACACTGTTCTGGGACCACGTTATATTTGATCATGTGTTTCCCTCTTTGCAAATCATTAGTAGCAGCAATTTTCAGAATAAGTAGTATCAAGTTTTACATAATTTTAAGTTTTTCACTAAATATTGTTTTTGAAATCTTTTTATTTTAATATACATAAAACTCATTTGATGTGTGTAGTCAATTCATTTATTCAAATGAAGTATGACTGAATATGCCATGTTTGTTTATCAGTTTCCTTTGCATTGAATATTTAGGTTGTTTTATAATGTTGTATATAATGTTTTATAATACATTTGTACTTTGTGTCCGCTTGTATGAAAGTTTCTCTAGTATAGACCTGGCTGGTGTAGCTCAGTGGATTGGGTGCTGGTCTGTAACCCAAAGGTTGCTGATTCAATTCCCAGTCAGGGTATATGCCCAGGTTGTGGGGCCAGGTTCCCGGTGGGGGAAACACAAGAGGTAACCACGCATTGATGTTTCTTTCCCTCTCTTTCTCTTCCCTTCCCCTCTCTCTAAAAAAGGAATAAATAAAATATTTTATTTTAAAAAAAGAAAGTTATTCTAGTATATATGGCAGAAAGTAGAATACTGAATACTGCCCAAATGGAACACAAGTCTGAAAGCATGTGCCAAATCTAATCCATAGGCTTTATCTATATAACCTGTGAACTAAGACTAGTTTGTGCATTTTCAAATGGTTGACTACCTGTATAATATCTTCACTATTGTCTTTTGGCCCTCAAAGCCTAAAATACTTACTCTCTGTACCTTTCATTTGCAGACTTCTGCTCTTTAAGCAAGGTGCACTGACTTATCTTCCCAAGTGTAATGATTGAGACTCTGTGTGCTTTCATTCTCACTTATGGTTGACATTGTTAGACTTTTAAGATTTTGACAATCTAGTGAGTTGAATGGTGGGATTACTTTTTCTTGCATTTCCATAATTATTAATAAAGGAGCACTTCTTAATGTATTGATTGGCCATCTTCTCTGTTACTCACCCCAAAATGTGCTTTACCTCTTTTTCTAAAATTTGTTTTGACTTTTTAAAATTCATTTGTTAGAGTAATACATGTTTTATGGATATTAATCCCTTGACTACTCTATAAAAGTCCTTTCTTAGGCAGTATTTTGTTATTCCAATTTATGGTATATTTTGACATTTTTTTTTCTAAAGACTTGTAGATATTTAGTCAACAAAATAGTAAAGATTGCCCTGGATGATGTAGCTCAGTGGATTGAGTTCAGGCTGTGAACCAAAGGGTCACCAGTTCAATTCTCAGTCAGGTCACACACCTAGGTTGTGGGCCAGGTCCCCAGGATGGGGCTCACAAGAGGCAACCATGCACTGATGTTTCTCTTCCTCTCTCCTTCCTTTCCCTGTCTCTAAAAATAAATGAAATCTTTTTTTAAAGTAAAGATAGCCACCACACACACTCTTCAACTGATTTCTACCTATAAATCAGTTGAAGAGTGATAATAATATGTATGGGAATGAAGCGGTACATTTTCTGCCTTCCTGCTAAAATAGAAAAAGGATAAGATTTACCTTGTACATTTCAGGTGTCTCTTTCATTCTTTTTTCTTCTTTTTTACTACCCCCCACCACAGCTATCCTCACCTCCCTCCCCAGATTCCACACCCCCTTGCTATTGGCCATATGTCCTCTATAAACCCTTCACCCTTTCCCCCCACATTATCCCTTCTCACTTCCCCTCTGCTTACTGTCAGTTTCTTCTCAATATCAATATCTCTGGTTATATTTTGCTTGCTTGTTTGTTTTGTTGATTAGGCTCCACTTAAAGGTGAGATCATATGGTATTTGTCTTTCACCACCTGGTTTATTGTACTTAGCATAATGCTCTACAGTTCCATCCATGCTGTTGCAAAGGGTAGGAGCTCCTTCTTTCTTTCTGCTGTGTAGGAGTCCATTGTGTAAATGTACCATAGTTTTTTGATCCATTCATTTACTGATGGGTACTAATGGGCACCCATGTTGCTTCCAATGCTTGGCTATTTTAAATTGTGCTGCTATGAACACTGGGGTCCATAGGTTCTTTTGGATTGGTGTTTCAGGGTTCTTAGGATATAATCCTAGCAGTGGAATTTCTGGGTCAAAAGGCAGCTCTATTTTCAGTTTTCTGAGGGAATTCCGTACTGTTTTCCATAGTGGCTGCACCAGTCTAGATTCCCACCAACAGTCAACCAGGATTCCCTTTCCTCTACATCCTCTCCAATACTTGCTGTTTGTTGATTCATTTATGATGGTCGCTATGACTGGTGTGAAGTGGTATCTCATTGTAGTTTTAATTTGCATCTCTCTGATGGCTAGCAATATTGAGCATGTTTTCATGTCTCTGGACCCTCTATATGTCCTTCTTGGAGAAGTGTCTATTAAAGTCTTTTGCCCATATTTTAACTGGGTTTTCGTCTTCCTGGAATCCCTCAGCCACTCTCCCAAGAGGAGAGTGCCCTGATCCTTGCCTTGACAAGCTTTTATTGCTTTTCTGGGCATATTAGATAATGGTCCTCATTTACTATACACAGGCTCGCTTTAGGTGGTTATCTTTTACAGAAAACAAAGAAGAGGACGCTGCTAATCACATCACAGAAGAAGGATATTTGCAAATGCAAAGGGAAAAGTGGTTAAACTGGTTACACTTATCCTTGGAAGGTTTAGCATGGATTTTAGGGAGTTACTTTAAAGATATGCAGTAAACATTTACTGCCTCAATTCAGGAGTGAGGGAGTTTTAGCAAAAAAAACAAGTCTCAAAGCAGTCTAGGTACAATGTAGGCCCGATTCCCCATGGGAGAACCTATCCATGGGCATGGGTCCTGTCCATCAGACCTCGCTTTCCAGTGGACTTCTGAGTGGGAACTGGGCCCATGCCATGCTGAACAGTCTTCTATACAGATGCTTTATTTTTCTTGTTACTCTATCAAATGAGATTTTTTTCCTGGTTTCTGTTTCTGATGTTTCATTGTTGGTGCACAAAAATGGTTTTGATTTCTGAATATTGACTTTGTATCCTGCTCTTTTGCCAAATTCACTTATTAGGTTGAATAGTTTTTTTGGTGGAGTCTATAGGATTTTCTATGTACACTATCACACCAACTGCGAACAATGACAGTTTTGCTTTCTCCCTACCACTGCGGATGCCTTTTATTTCTTTTTCTTTTCTGATTGCTGTGGCTAGGCCCTGCAGTACTATGTTTAATAGGAGTGGTTACAGTGGGCATCCTTGTCTTGTTTCTGATCTTAGTGGGAAAGCTCTAAGTTTTTGCCCATTGAGTATGTTGTTGGCTGTAGGTCTCTCATATATGGCCACTATTATGTTGATGAGTGCTCCCTCTATTCCCACTTTACTGAGTGTTTTATCATAAGTGGGTGCTGTAACTTATCAAATGCTTTTTCTCATCTATTGATATGAATATGTGTTTTTGTCTTTCATTTTGTCTATGTGATGTATTATGTTTATTGATTTGTGAATATTGAACCATCCTTGCATCCTTGGAATGGATCCCACTTGGTCATGGTGTATGATCTTTTCAATGCATTGCTGGATGTGGTTTGCCAGTATTTTGTTGAGGATTTTAGTGTCTATGTTCATCAGCAATATTGGCCTGTAATGTTCTTTCTTTGTTGTGTCTTTATTTGGATATGGGATGAGGATGGTGCTGGGTTCATGAAAAGAGTTTGGGAATCTTCTGTCTTCTTGGAATTTTTGCACTGGTGTGTAAAGTATAGGGGCTAGCTCTTCCTTAAATGTTTTGTAAAACTCTCCTGTGAAACTGCCCAGACCAGGGCTTTTGTGTGCCAGGAGTTTTTTGATTACTGCTTTAATTTTGTCAGCTGTTATCGGTCAGTTCACGATTTCTGCTTCATCTTCATTGAGTTTTGGAAGATTATATTTTTCTAGAAATTTGCCCATTTCACCTAGGTTTTCAAATTTCTTGGCATAGTTCTTCACAGTAATTTCTTACAATCTTCTGTATTTCTGTGGTGTCAGTTGTAATCTCTCCTTTTTCATTTCCGATTGTGTTATTTGGGTCCTCTCTCTTTTTCTTGATGAGTCTGCTTAAAGACTTGTTGATTTTGTTTATCTTTTCAAGGAACCAGCTCCTAGACTTATTGATCCTTAGAATTGTGCTTTTAGTCTCTATGTCATTTAATTCTGCTCTGATCTTGATTATTTTCCTTCCTTCTGCTTTCTCTGGGCTGTCAGTGTTGTTCCTCCAGTTCTTACAGATGCAGGATTTGGTTATTTATTTGAAATATTTCTATCTTTTTTTAGGTAGTCCCATATTACTATGCTCTTCTCTCTCAGGACTGCCTTTGCTTTGACCCATAAGTTTTGGGTTGTTGTAAGTTCATTTTCATTTGTTTCCAGCAACTTTCTGAATTCTTTCTTGATCTCATTCTTAACCCATTCATTGTTTAATGCCATGCTATTCAGTCTCTGTGAGTTTCAGTGTTTTTGAATTCTTTCCTTGAGGTTGGTTTCTGGTTTCAGACCCTTGTGGTCTGAGAAAATGCTTGTTATGATTTCAGTTTTCTTGACTTTGTTGAGGCTTGTTTTGTGTCCAACCAGGTGGTATATCTTTTAAAATGCCCATGGCATTTGAAAAGAATGTGTATTTTGCTTCTTTAGGATGAAAGGCTCTATATATGTCCATTAAGTTCATTTGATCTAGGGCCATTGTTCAATGCCACAATATCTTTGTCGATATTTTGTTTGGAAGATCTATCCACTTTTGACAGTGGGGTGTTCAAATCTCCTACTATAATAATGTTGTTGTCCACATCTTTGTTGAAGTCCTCCAAGATTTTCCTAATGTATTTGGGTGCTCCTATGTTGGGTGCGTATATGTTTATAATGTTTATGTGTTCTTGATAGATTCTTCCCTTCCATTTTTGAAGTGACCTCTGGGTCTCTTTTTATGGCCTTTGTTTTGAAGTCTATTTTGTCTGATATGAGTATTGCTACCCCAGATTTCCTTTACTGTCCATTTGCTTGGAATATTTATCTTCAACTTTTCACTTTCAGTCTATGTAGGTCTTTTGTCTGAGGTGGGTCTCTTGTAGGCAGCAAATGTGTGGGTCATGCTTTCTTATCCATTTAGACATTCTATGTCTTTTGATTGGATCATTAATCCATTAAATTTTCAGGGTTTGTTGATAGGTATTCATTCCTTTTTCCCTCTTTGTTCCTATGTTCCTCTCTCTTTCACTCTTTCCTTTCTCTTCTTATAGTAGTCCCTTTAATAAATCTTGTGGTGCTGGTTTGGTGGAGATGGATTCTTTCAGCCTTCTTTTGTCTGGAAAAATCTTTATTTCACCTTCCATTTTAATTGAGAGCCTCACTAGGTAGATTAATCTTGGTTACAGACTTTTGTTTTTCATTATTTGGAATATCTCTTGCCATTCTCTCCTGGATTGGAGTGTTTCCATTGAGAAATCAGCTGCTAGTCTTATCAGATTCCCTTTGTATGTTACTTCTTGTTTCTCCCTTGCTGCTTTTAAGATTCTCTCTTTGTTTTTAAAACTTGGCATTTTAAATCTGATATATCTTATATTTGGGCTCTCTGGGTTTATCTTGATTGGGACCATCTGTGCTTCCTGAACTTGCATGGTTTTTCCTCTCTCCATGTTCAGAAAGTTTTCTGCCATTATTTTATCAAACAGGTTTTCTGTCCTGTGTTCCTTTTCTTCTCCTTCTGGTATTCCTATGATTGAATGTTGTTGCAGTTCATGTTATCTTGGAGTTCCCTTAAGCTATCTTCATATTTTGGTGGTTCTTTTTTTCATGCAGCTGCTCTGCCTGAGTGTTCCTTCCCACCTTGTCTTACAGCTCACTAATTAGGTCCTCTGCTTCATCCAGCCTATTTGTAATTCCTTCTAGTGTATTTTTTATTTCTGAAATTTTATTGTTCATTTCTTCCTTGTTTCTGTTTATAGTTTCTATTTCCTTTTTCATACTGTTGTTCTCACTCAGTTTCTTGTAGTTGTCTATGAGTTAGTTGAGCATTCTTATAACCATTATTTTGAATTCTGTATCTGATAGTTTACTTACTTCCATTTCATTTAGCTCTTTTAGTGGGGAGTCTTCCACTCTTTTTGATTATGGGTTCATTTTTGTCTCCCCATTTTAGGTGACTCTTTTTGTTTATTTCTGTGCTTCCTGATGTTTCACCTTGCTAGCTGTCCTTGTAGGGTAAACTTCTATGGTAGGAATTCTGTGGGATTCAGTGGTATGGTCTCTTTGCTCTCCTTGTCTGGATGCTCTAGGTTTGCCTTTTCTTCTGTCTGTGTGGACTCTCTTATTGTACTTGGGGTTTTACCTTTTGGTTGTTCCTTTGTTGGTGGGTTCTCTCCTCCAACAAGTATACTAATGTTCACAGCTCCCACCTAATCTTGTATGTGATCAGTGGCAGGAGGTAGACAAAGTGGATTAAGACAGAGGGAGAGTATTCTATTTAATGCACCAACAAGTAGAGAAGAGACAGGAGATCCTTTGGATAAGTATAGCATTAACCATGATATTTCACCCAACTAGCCACTTTTTATAAAAGGTGAAAAAGATAAGACTCTTGTTAGAGGAAGGGAGGATTGTGAGCCTAATCCAGAAAACAGAGTTCTCGTTCAAGGTTAGATGATGAGATACACTAAGAGTAAAGGATAGAAAGTAGGCATAGTGTGCAAGAGAATAGAGGTAGCCACAACAATAATAAAATGACTTGGGCTAAGATCAAGGAGGGATGCTGCACAGTACATACAATTTTACAGAATGACAATTATTTACAATAGTACTGGAACAACAATAACATGACAAGAAATATATGATTTGGATAAAAAGAATAGAAAGTACATGATCAAGATAAGTGTATTATTGGAACACAAATGAAGTGAAAGGAGGAAAATTAAAATATAGTCTGATAGAGAGAATAAAGAAAACCAGTCAAACAGTGCAATCAAACAGAAATAAAATGATGAACAGAAAGAAGAGAAATAAAAATACTAGTAAAAAAGTAAAAATAATGAAAAAATAATAATAATACAAATAAAAATAAAATGTCACTTCTATGGGATAGGAAAATTAATTTGTCTCGGTTGTTGGGGTTAGCCTTGTGCTCCCTCCTTCGATCTGTCTCTGGACTTTTCACAACTCCAGGTCTTATTGTCTCACTTGGGGGAAGAAAGAAAAAATAAAAAAGGAGAAGAAAGCAAAAAATAAGCCTCCTGCTGACTATAAACCCACTGAGTAAGTTCTGCTGGTCTTCCTGGATGCCACAGGAGGAAGGAGGCTGGGGTTCACTTTTCTCCCTTCCTATATAGTTTTCCCAGGATGGGTGCCAGGTCTGGGCTGCAATATTCACATGTGCCCAGCCTCCAACCCAGGTCCTCCAAGAGCTGCTGGAGCCCCACTGTCTGTCTGTGCCAGGCCTGCACCTTTAATCCACAAGTTGTGTGATATCCATGCAGTATACCTCCTCCTTGTTCTTTGCGAGCCCAGCATTGCTGGAGCCCACCACTGGGCAAGTGGCCTGGCAACCAGTGCAAATCAGCTTCCTGGCTGGGCTGGAGTCCAGTGAGGGCTTTAGGCTCAAACCAACCTCAGGGTGAGCTGTTCAAATCAGCTTCCTGGCAATCTGTGTGAGTCAGCTACTGCTTGGGAGTTCCTTACAAATTGACTTTGAGACCTTTTTTTTTTAAGTAAAAGCTTCTTGTTTAAGCCTGTAGTTCTTAACAAGTGCCTAGCTTTTCACACAGCTCAACTTTCTAACCAAACTGGAGACTATCCAGGTTGGGTCTGGCATGGCCCAACTCTTCTCCCTTCTTCAAGTATTGCCTGGCACCCCAGTTTCTCTGGTAGCAACCTACCCAGCATCCATAGTACCCATGGGTGTATACCACCTCTGTGTGTCTCCCACTTAGTCTCTATTCCCCCGGACGACTTCAAACATCCATGTCCCTCCTATTGCCAGGCTGCCCTCCCTGCTCTGGTAGGGGAGGAACCTGGTGATTTAACTCTCCTCCAAGCAGCCACCAGGCCTGGGGCCACAGCAGCCTAGGTCCCTGTGCAGATCCCAGGTACCTTAGCATTGCAACACAATCTCTTCACTGCCTGTTTATCAGTGTCCTCTACAAGTTTTGGCCTCCAAACTTCATATAAGCTGGGATTCCATTTGCTGTTCACTCTGTTCCTCAAAAGATTGACTAGGTGTTCCAGCTGAGCACAGGGAGAACTAGCTTCTGCTCCTACCTATCTCACCACTATCTTCTTGAACAGGTCTACAATTATATTTTGATGTGATCAAACTATCAATTTTTCACTTACGATGAATATTTATTTTGGACTCATGCTTAAGATATTCTTTCTCATCCTGAGGTAATAAAAATATTCTCTTCTATCTTTTTTAACTGTTTTAATTATTTGCCTTCTACCTTTAGGTCTTTAATGCATCTCAATTTACTGTTTATATCTAGTTTAATTTAGGTGAGATACACTGTTTAAATAAAACTCAAATTGACTTTTCTCAAACACATTATGTTAGATTTTTTGTTTTGAGATATTTAGTTGTCTCTATGAACTTAAAGCAAAAAGGTCAGCTATACATATATTTCAATTTACAAGTGACTTTTTAACTGAAAACTAATTAATTCAGTTAAAGAGAACACTCTATAACTAAACTAAAACTAAGAGTGTTACTTCTATGTTACTCAAAATATCTAGGGACTCAAGATACTTATCCAGTTCTCTGAGATTTTGTTTAAAGTATGACCAGCAATTATTTTTCTTTTCTTGTTTATTCTCAGACTGACCATCATTGTAATGGGCTCCATTAAGTTAGCTCAGTTTGATTCAGCAGTATTACTAAATCTCAACTAATATGTGTAAGTAGTAACTTACATTCTAACCCAAGTGGGGAAGAGTTTAATATCTGTCCTTTTGGGGGCCTATAACTAGTACAGAAATAGGACTAGTAAATACAAACAAACTAATAAAACCTATGATTCAAGTCCTAAAGATACAAGTGATAAAACAGCTGTGAGTACATGTCGTTGCTAGGCAATCAATGCCTACAAACAAACATTAGCTTCCCAGTCATTCCAAGTCTACCTAATTTGAAATAGAGTTTAAAATATTAGCAGTAAAGCAGTCAGACTTTGTTTATGGACACGTAAATAGATTCATGAACATGATAAGCCTGTGATATATATATATATCACACTCAGTTAAAAACTGAATATTAATAAGTTGAAAATCTCCATTCCATAAGCCTGTCTTTAGACTTGAACTTACCTTAAAATGAGAATTTTTGTAAATTGTGTGTTTCTTTTGGCAAAATCCTACAAAGTATTGCAATCCAAATGAAAAAACAAGTCCATGTATATGTATATGTATGTGTGTGTGTGTGTGTGTGTGTATAGGCTCTGACTGTTTTTTAATCCATGCTGGTAATTGGTGCCCTACAACCTGCGGTGAGTCCCTGATTTAGTCTCCCCAGGGACCTGCATGTACTGAGCAGGAAAAAAGGAAAAAAGGAAAAAAAAATGTTTCACTGCAGTTTGTTCTGGCATAAAAAACAGCAGGCTGTTCTATTGCCCCCTGGGGGCACCCATTTTTCCAGCTCACAATGAAAATGAAGCTTAAGTGTTTAGCAAATGCATATTCATAACAATTATCTATAATCCCTTTAAAATGGCTCTCTCATAGGCCAGGTACACATTCTGTATTTCTGTCCTAACTTCGATTTTCCAAATGCTTGTGAAATTCATCTTTTCCTTCACTTTTGCCAATGATTTGGGGATTAAAGACTTTGGAAGCTTTAACTAATTGAAAGACTCTATTTTCTTTTTTTTATCCTCCGTGCTTTTCCCTTTGTTATTGTTTCAAAGGAAAGCCCTGTGATGTGAATATGGAAAGTGAGGAAATGTAATTAAGCATCTATTGTGGGTAGCCTCTTTTGTTACCTTGGAAGTGCTTAAATTAACACAACAATCATTTGATTTTGTTTCTGCATTGGCAGCTTTCTGAGATAGTCATATTTTGTTGACAAAAATGGACACTCCAAAGTGTAAATTAAATAATTTGATTTTATAGATTTCATTTAAAAGTGCATCTGTGTTGAACATTTCCCATTTTACAGTGCTCTGATTACATTTGACTTTCTGTTGATCTATATAAAAATGAGATTGTTTCCAACTATAGCCTGCAAGACAGCTTAGGATAGTGTGATTATAAACGGTAAGAAAGAAAAAAACACACACACAATATGGGTTGTTGACCAGATATCTTCTGTGCTTGTATTTTATATTTGAAAATAATTTTAATAGAAATTTTAATAGAGTTCATAGTAAAGAAAGAAATAAGATTAAAGCTGACATTTCAGCCAAGAGGCTATCTTTAAGCTATAGAAAAAGGAAAGAAAAATAGTAACATTAAACTTTAGAAAAGAAATGACAATAAAAAGGGATGGATATCTAAGATTAGGTGTAACTATATATGGAGGTCATGAGAATACAAAATAGGATATGCAGCTACAGACACAGAAATTCTCAGCCAAGAAAACACTTTCTAAAATGATAAAGCTGCCCTCTTATGAAAATAAGCCATAATTTTCAGCAGTCTAAATCATGAAAACCCAAAAATGAGTACATTGGAAAGAATGTTCATATCTAAACAAAAAGTGGAGGAAATAATGAAACTGGAAATACAAATTCTGCAGTTTTTTGAATTTTGCTGAAATGGACTATGGATAAATGCAAAAAAACAAGTTTGCTGTGTTTAAACATATAAAACTTAAAACATGGTGAATACCTAGCAAATCCTTAGCTCAGGGGAGTCTGGCCTTTTCAGAAGTGTGTAAAGCATGAGAGGAGTAGTTAGAAAAAGAGAAGAGGGTTCATAAGGATTTGTTGTACCAGAACACCTCTTAAGACTCTGAAGCAGGAGCCATATTAAACCTAGAAAAGAATGCTTTGAATTTCACTAAGATAGAAGGGCAACATCCCACCAATATGTTGCTATATCATTCATAAAAATTCTAAGGATACTTGCCAGGCTTCTAGAGACCTGATGTGTGGCATTTTCCACACTGAATGCATTGCCAATGCTAAAAGTATCTTATGAATGGGCATTATAATCTGATGAAAATAAAGACTTAGATACTTGAAAATTTTAATATTTATTCTTCACTTTTTCATTGACATTGGTGATTCATATTTCAATAGTGATCATAGAATAAGGAAGTGGCTGTATTATCAGTTGTATATTACAAGAAGAATAAATATTTTTGTTGCATATTCATATGATGGAATGTTAGAGACCTGTTAAAAGTGGCAACTAGCCATGGCATGAATATATATATATATATGAATCATTTTTGTAAAACATTACACAAATGAAATACTGCTGTTGAAAGGATATATCATTTGTGCTTTAGCAAAGCACCAGAGGAAATGAAAGGATATATAGTTAGTTTTTATTCCCCTGGATATTACATCATTCAAACAATACTGATATAGTATTTGATGCCACACTACAAATTTAAATATCATATAAATCTAAATACTAAAATATAAAGCAGAATAGGTCAGTGCATAATTTTTTAATTATTTTATTGTTGTTCAATTACAGTTGTCTGCATTACCCTCACCACTCCCCCCACCCCAGCCATAATTTAGAACTAGCAAAATATAAAGGTGTTTCATGCAAATGATGAAGCTCTTTGAGTCAACTTGGCAAGCTTCTGTAAAATTTCTTTATTATATTAATAACATTTTAATATAAACCTGTAAATCATATTTAATGGCTGTGGGAAAACTTTTGACACAGCACATGTGGCACTTGTAAGTAGATAGACATTGAATGAAAATAAGATTCAGATATCAATGTAATGGGTTCAGATTATTAATGAGCATTACCTCAGGTTTCTGTAAAAACAGAACAAACATGAATAAAACAGGAATTGAGAGATGGTTTTTGTTTTCAGAAAAAGGACTCATCCTTTACTCCCATGTCTTTCACTGCTGTGCACTGGGAAATAGCTGACACCCTCTTCAGTCCACAATCCCAGTCCAATTCCTCACAGCACTGGGTTTGTAGAAAAACAATGTCTCGCTGACAGTGTTAATTAAAAATAATGGAAACCAAGCTGCCACCCTCCCTTCACTTCTATTTCTTTATCACAGTGGTTATTGCCACCTTATCAGAGTCTGAGAAAAGAACTACAATATAATTCTCACCTTCTCACAATGGGCTGCAGGCTAATCCTGCCTCTCCTGTATCTTCTATCTCCATTCCAAAGAGACAGTCAAAGCCAGGCTTTGGTCACTTCTCACCCTGCGTGCCAAATCCTCCCCTTATCACAGTGCCACTTCAGGAGCAAAGTGACAAGGATCAAGCTAAAAGTCCATGTAGAAATAGTTTTGGGAGGAAACTTAAGCTCTGTGTATATTTTTAAATAGTTTCTGGTTTTACCATCACATTGTCATGTTAATTAACAGCGATGCTTAAACATTCAAGGGTATCTTTTAAATGAACTTGGGTTTAATGATGGTTTAAAGGCAACTATGAACTTTCTCTTATATAACTCCTAAATTTATCATCAAAACCATTCCCAAACTCTTGTCTCAGTTCTGTAAGCCTGGGGCTTTCAAACTGCAAAGCTCCTTCAGCACTTTTCCTAACAAGACCAAAGCCGTTTGTGTTTGATTCTTGCCTTCATTCTACAGTGAAAAATCAAACTTATTTACATGACAAGGAGAAAGTACAGCTAGCACCCCACATCTGTTTCTCTTCCTTCTGCTATGAGGGTAGCTTTTTTCTCTTTTCTCTAAGAAGAATGTACAAAATGTACTTTACAAAATAAATAAATAAAATATTATATACTTAATAACCTTTTGTCAAACTGTACATTGTCCAGTTACCATTGCAATGATCCAGTTCAAAATATATTGCATATATGAAAAAGAAAAGCAATAAAATCATCTGAAAGAAAAAAATTAACAGAAGAAACTAATGTCATCACTTTGTGATTGTTACAACCACCCTCTCCTACCTCAGCTGCCTGTCCCAGCCTTCTCCCTGGCGGCCATGCTGGCTGGTCTTATCTGCTCAGCAGGCCCTTAATTAGCCACATGCTCCCAAAATCCTGTTTTTCTTCATAACACCTAGAAAGCCTTTCTCACAATTCTCTATCTGCCAAAATTATTCTTTTCCTTGGTATCTTGTTGTCTTGATAGCACAGGATTGGACTCAGTGCTTTACAATCTTAAATAACTAACTTTCAGAAGATGCACCAGACCCATTTTCCCAAATCAGCTCTCAGAAATCTAAATACTTGGTGAGCACACAACTACATGATATTCTGTTGTGATATTCTGCTTGGGTTTAGTTTCTCTTTGTCAGTCTTCACACTTGTGTGTCCCACCCTCAACCCACACTGTAATTTTCCTTCACATTCCTGCTTTCTGAAAAGAAAGGATAGTGGTTTCTGTGATACAATATGAAGGAGGCAGAAAGCTCTGGAAAGAGGCAGGGAAGCAAAGCATGTTTGGGTGGTGGTAGGGTGGCATGCCATTCTCAGAGGCAACAACAGTACTGGTACCAACGTGGATGTGCTCTGACATTCAAGATTTGTTTTGTACCCACTTCTTATTTGAACTTGGGGGGAAAATAGCATTGCTACTGGCCCCACATGAACAAGGGGCAACCTAGATAAAGTTGAGGAGTTGCCTGAGAGGTCTCCTAAGAACATGTCTCCCATACTTTCTGTCTGGAACTGTAGAACTTCCAAACTTCCCTGGGAGTTGAGAGTCAGTGTAGAGGAACACCACTGTAGGAACAATGGCCTAAGCCAGAGACCAGGTAGAGAGTGGAAGAGGTTGTGTGGGGGCTCTCCAAAAAGATGTCCATGCTCTAAGTTCAGAACCTTTGATTGTGACCTTATTTAGGAAAAGGGTATTTGCAGATATAATTAAATTGAGAATCTTGAGATGAGATCATCCTGGATTACTCATGTGGGCCCTAAATCCAATGACAAGTATCCTTATAAGAGATAGATGAGGACAAGATACAGGGAGGAAGAGAAAGTCATGTGAAGACAGAGGAAGAGATTAGAGTGGTGCAGCCACAAGCCAAAGAACACCTGAGGCCACCAGAAGCTGGAAGAGGCAAGGAAGGATCCTACCCTAGAGCTCTTAGAGGGAACATGTCCAGCTAATAACTTGATTTTGGACTTCTGACCTCCAGAACTGTCATAGAATACATTTATGTTGTTTTAGGCCACAAAACTTGTGCAATTTATTACAGCAGCCTGAATAAACTAACACCTAGAATGCCATTATGAATCAGAGATCTTAGCAGAAGTTACAAGGTCTGAGGTGGTGACTAATTCAACAGGGAGAAAGCTAAACTAATATTAACAAATGGGAATACTTTGTTAAGAGAGAAATTAAAAGGAAGAATATAAATCAGGAATGAAAAAGAGATTATCAAATGAATGTGGAACTGTAGAGAATTGAAAGTTGAAAAGGGACTAGAAATTAAAATGTTTTTAAAAGACTGCATTTTTATTTCCTTTCTCTTACCTTATTTACCATTCTAAAAGAAGCATATGAAGCTTTTTATGATTCTTTTAAAAAAGAAGATTTTTCATTTGAAAAATATGGTGAAATGCAAAAAAAGAGGAAAATCCAGTTTTCACAAAGTCAGTCACCATTAACATTTCTAAAGAACCTCCTTCTATCCTTTTATCTCTTATTCCTTTTTGTACATGGTTGCACTTCTACCATACATACTCTTATCTAATATTGTAAGCATTTTTTCAATAGTAATTAAAATTTATGAGTACATTAATTGTCTATTGCTAGATAATAAATTATGAACAACTTAAGAGTTTATACCATAATAAACATTTATTATCTCAAGCAGTTTCTTCAGGTTAGGAATCTGAGACAGGTTTAGATGGTGTTTCTAATTCAGAATGTCTGATGAGCTTCTAATCAAGCTATTGGCTGGGGCTGTGGGCTTTGTTGGGGCTGGAGTATTCTCTTCTAAGACAGGTCACTCAAGGCTGTTGTCAGGAGGCCTTAGCTCATCACCACATGGGCCTCTCCCTGGGGTTCCTTGAGTGTCTTCATGATATGGTACCTGGCTTCCACCAGAGTGGGTGACCCAAGAGAGAGCATAGTGAAGGCCACAATGTCTCTTATCACCTGATCTCACAAATCACATGTGATGATATCCATAACCTATTGATTAACAGACCAGCCATACTCATCGTGGTGGGAACTCTAGAGACTCACAAAAGTGTGAACATCGGGAGGACTTCTGCAAAACTAGCTACCAGAAAGAGAATTTTTAATGACATTAATTAATGGCATAATAGGGATCTCTATTAACTGTATTAACTATTTAAATAAGGTTAGATATTATTTCCAGTATTTAGTTATTACAAATAACTACCAAGAAACCTTGTAAATAAAAATTGTATCTTCTTTGGATAAAGAAGATATTTTCTTTTGATATTATCTTAGAAATGGGGTTATTGAGTTGTAATTTTTCTTAATTTTCACTTTAAACTCACTTCATAAGCAAGTTAATATGTATATTGTTTATTTCAATTAACATATTACTTCCTTCAATGTACTTGAGATAAATACCTAAATACCTATGCAGTGATTCACTATTACATGTCTATTTTTCATTTAATGCATTCTATATGATGTATATTTCAGGTAGATATTTTGTATCATATATAATATGATACCTAATGGCATGTGGATCATTTTCATTTTTATTTAACCATTTTATAGATCCTCCTGAGTTTGTTTGTTGCTGTTATTTTGGACAACTTAGAACTTGATGAAGATCTAAAGAAGCTGAAACAAGTAAGTAATGCACAGGGAATTGTTTAAAATGCATGCTTACATGTAATGTCAAAGCAGTTTGAGCTTCAAAGTAAAAAAATAAAAAGTTTTAATAAATTAACACAGTCTAAGTTGGCAAAATATTTTTGTTTAGCTTTTATTTATTACCAGCAAAGAAAATTTTTTTACTACTCTATAATTATCCTGGGAATATTGTTACATTATTATTATGAGTAAAGGTAAGATTGATATACTATAGTAAATTGAACTTGGAGACTATTCTTTTCTGCCATAAATGAAATTTGTCTGCAAATGAAATGCCCCAAAGCCAAGTTACCATTTTGCATAATTTTATTCAACACCCTTAATCATCATCACAAAAATATTAAGCATCAACTTGCCTGACCTATATACACTAAAAGAGAATTTAGTCTGGGTGCCCATGGTGATTATAATAAATGTAATAGAACAAATGATCACCTGTGCCCAGTTATTTATGAAAACAGACTCGATGTTATGTCAATAAAAATCATATCCAAAAAGTGAAAATGAAAATGTGTGGTTATCTTATTGATGGAAGAAAGATTATAGGTATGATCAACCACTCTCATAGTTTCTGTTAAATGGAGGATACTTGGCTTGAATATCTGGCTCTATCAAAGAGTATAGACCCTGTCAGAAAGGGAGTTGGTGGGAAAGAAAGACACTGGATAAAATGTTCTTTAATTATCTTCCTCAACTCTGCAAGAATAATAGGGATGTTATCAAAGAGAGCCAGGGCTATAAAACAAATCCTATCTGAATTCTAGGAGGCCCTACACCTTCAGAATTTCCAAATTGCATATCCCTTTTCTTTAGATTTTATTTTTTTAATTTACATTATTTTATTGTTGTTCAATTACAGTTGTCTGGATTTTCTCCCCACCACTCCCCCCACCTCCTCCAAATCCACCTCCCTCCCTTGCTTCCACCCTCCACCTTGGTTTTGTCCATGAGTCCTTTATAGTAGTTCCTAAAAATCCTTCTCCCCACTGTCCCCTCCCCCCTCCCCTCTGGCTATTGTTAGATTGTTCTTAATTTCAATGACTCTGGTTATATGTTGTTTGCTTTTTTCTTGTGTGGATTATGTTCCAGTTAAAGGTGAGATCCTGTGGTATTTGTCCCTCACCACCTGGCTTATTTCACTTAGCATAATATTTTCCAGTTCCATCCATGCTGTTGCAAAGGGTATAAGCTCCTTCTTTCTCTCTGCTGTGTAGAATTCCATTGTGTAAATGTACCACAGTTTTTTGATCCACTCATTTACTGATGGGCACTTAGGTTGCTTCCAGCACTTGGCTATTGTGCTGCTATGAACATTGGGGTGCATAGGTTCTTTTGAATTGGTGCTTCATGGATATGTCCCCTAAAGCAAGGGAAATAAAGAAAAGAATAAACAAATGGGACCTCATCAAATTAAAAAGCTTCTGTATGGCTAAA
The DNA here is from genome assembly GCF_004126475.2 of Phyllostomus discolor. Taxonomy (NCBI): domain Eukaryota; kingdom Metazoa; phylum Chordata; class Mammalia; order Chiroptera; family Phyllostomidae; genus Phyllostomus; species Phyllostomus discolor. The sequence continues at coordinate 55,612,343 of NC_040913.2, read as the reverse complement.
GAAAACAGCATTAAAATGAAAAGAGAGCCAACCATATGGGAAAACATATTTGCCAATGATACCTTGGACAAGGGTTTGATCTCCAAAATATATGAAGAAATTACATGACTCCACTCCAGGAAGACCCAAAAAAAAAAACAAAAAACAATTAAAAATGGGCAAAAGACTTGAACAGATACTTTTCCAAGGAGGACACACAGAGGGCCCAGAAACCCATGAAAAGATGCTCAGCATCGCTAGCCATCAGAGAGATGCAAATTAAAACCACAGTGAGATACCACCTCACATTGGTCAGAATGGCCATCATAAACAAACCACCAAATAACTGCTGATGAGGTTGTGGAAAAAGGGAACCCTAGTGCACTGTTGTTGGAAATGCATACTGGTGCAGCCACCGTGGAAAACAGTATGGAATTTCCTCAGAAAACTAAAAATGGAACTGCCTTTTGACCCATCACTTTTCTATTTTTAACAAAGCAAAGACATAATCTATTTAAATTGCTTTGTTATTTGTATATCTGAAAGTTACTTAGACATTTCATCTTACCAGTCTTGTTTATTTCCAAAACCTATATTTAATTAAGGATTTTCAATAAAGAGTAAAAATTGATGTAAATGTGCCCATTTAAATAAACCATGTGGTGCTTTGCTTTGAGTTTATAGCCTTAGTTATTTATTTAACCATTAGCCTTAGTCTTTTATTTAACCATTCACTAGATATTAATGATGCTTTGTGGGTTTTTTTTTTAAATTCTGTACACCAGAGCTGATTATCCAATTGTGCTAGCCTATAATTCGGAGTATCTTCTTTGAATATTTAGAGATATTTGAGGGCTGAAAATCCCAATCATAAATAAAACAGCAAAAACATTTTTGTTAGTACTTCCCATATTGTTTTTAGCCACAAATGGACTGAAAGTACATTTCTATTAAATTCTTCTATTTATCTATTCATCTACTGATGGACACTTGGGCTGCTTCCATATCTTGGCAATTGTAAATAATGCTTCAATGAATGTAGAGGTGATTGTTTTCTTTTGCATTTGTGTTTTTGTTTTCTTCAGATATATTCCCAGAAGTGGGATCACTGTGGGTCAAAAGGTAGATCCATTTTTAATTTTTTGAGGTATCTCCATACTTTTTCCCACACACAATGGAACACTACTCAGCTGTAAAAAAGAAAATTTTATGTTTTGTAACAGCATGGATAGACCTGGAAAACATTATGCTAAGTGAAATAAGTCAGTCAGAGAAAGACAAATCTATATGACTTCATTTGTATATGGAATCTAGTGACAAACTGAACTAACAAACAAAATAGAGGCAGACTAATAGATAGAGAGCAGGATGACAGATATAAGGAGGAGGTTTAGGGGATGGAGGGATTGAGCAAAAGGAAAAAGTTCTCTTGGACATGGACAACAGGGTGGTGATTGTGGGAACAGGGGAGTATAAGGGGGATAAATGGTAATGGGAAAATACAATTGAAAATGCAATGATTAAAAGTAAATTAAAAAAAATAATCCCCACTGTCATGAACATAAATTGAGGTTTTCAGCCCTGGTATAAGCTGGATCAAAAATAAACAAACAAACAAATAATCTAATAGTTTAAAAGAGAAATTCATCTATTAATTTCATACTTGAAACTCATTAAATTGCTGTGGACCAAATATTGTTATAGTAAGCTAAAATGTTCCTGGTTCACTTTCTTCCATTTTTGTGTAAGTATCTATCTTGTGTTTTCACTAGTTTTCAACCATTTATGTCATATTTTATATTTGTAGGGATTTTTATTTCCTTTGATATTGGCCTTTAAAGTAAGGTTCATTTATATAATTTCAAGAATACACTCACTCACTCGTGCGTGCGCGTGCACACACACATGCCCACACGTCCCCTTTCATCCACATATGCATGTGATGATGTGGCTACCTGAAACTTCAAACTATCTTTTATGGCTTCTGTTAGCTCTCCCATAAAACCATTGCCTGAAATATTTGTTTAGTTTTTCACATACAGGACCAGCCCTTAAGGATTTAAATGTGTATACTCTATCTATTTTTACTATTCCCAGATAGAGAATAGAATGGGAGAAATGCAAAAAAAAAAAAGTATTTGATTTTCTTAATGTTTGAAAGTCAAGAAAGTACTATGTATTCTGAAGTCTGTCTGTTCAGTTCAAAATTTTTCATCTTTTACTCTTTCACCAACTAGTCTATAGGTTCTTATGCTTATAGTAACATTTGTGGAATAATCAATGCTAATAAGGAGCAGAGTTAGAATTTGAATCCAGGCAATTTGGACCAAAAGCCCAGACTCTTAACTTCCTTATTATATGGAGTCAGGCTAAAGCTGTATGGATGCCAAACAAGAGTCATGCCTTATAAGGAGAATCACTCACAGGACTGTTAATTATCTGTTTATAAGAAATGATATTTTAGATGACAAAGATGGCATTATATTCATGAAATAACTGTTGATGTAAGGGTCAGTTTTCTGAGGAATGGAGGTGAATTAAGGAACCCAGCCATTAAAACTATCCATAATAGTTCTTTGTTTTTCCCTTGAAAAGCAGATGATCTAATCAGAGCCACTTAGGATTTATGCAGATTCTAAGAGCTAAAATGCTTACAATTCACTCCACATAATGGCAGATGCTGCCCAAGGCACCTCTTCTCTCAATGACCTTCTGGAGCAGAGTCTCCTTAAGCACAGACGTCATACACCTTCAGCATATGAATATTTTAGCCATACCTCCAGAGACTTTTAATCTATTTTATTATGATTGTGATAAAAACAATTGTGTTAAAATATAAATATTGGTTCATGACATTTTTAAGAGTAGTAGAAACCAGTACCTGTAGAATGGAGGGGTTAAATATTAGGTATTAAACAGAGCTATTAGGAAGAGAAAATCAGTTCTCACATTTGGGAAAGGACATATGATCCTGAAGATGGATAAAAAGGGAGATCATGGTAGAAGCTGAAAGGTACAGTGAAGGGATTAGAGTGGTGGAAAAGAAATAAGTGAAGAAGTAAACTAGGAAAACATTTCAGATATGAAATTAAGAGAAAGAGCATGGATTATGACTATAACACCATGTTACCCTGGGAGGAATGTGATCAAATCCAGTGTCAGGAAAGTGATAAAATCAGGTGGCCAAATTTCAAAGGACCACACATTTCAGGAAGAAGTTCCCTGATGGCAAGTACCATTTACTGATCAGTTGTTGAGGGAATCATGGAATCATATTCTCCTTAACTAGAAACATGGTGCTATATATATTTTTCCACTTTTTTCTGATGTCATCTCCTTGCCCTGTAAGTCATTGGTTTCCAAACGAGGACTGCTTGACATCTAGGGCTTTTAAAGAGAAACTATAGAGCCAGTAGCCTTTTTTACCACTGTAAGAAGCTAAACAGGAATAGTGTATTTATCCAGTGTAAGAACAGATGTGCTAACTAAAATGACAATTTTAATACCTTTAGCTGAAAATCTGCAAATTCTAGGTGGCAACTCTGCTTCCCCAATGATAAAGCTCTGACATCTCTTCATTTATGCCTTCCTTTCAGATGAAAAGAAGCAACACTGAATGACTTATTACTTAAAGCATTTTGATAGAGTGAAAACAATTTAAAGATCAGAGGGAAAAGTAAAAGAGCTCTTTGGGGATGAATTTTGAAAGGTTCTAACACAGTACCTATTCCCAACACTACCCATGATATCACCAGGATTGTGCCTTAATGGTCACTGGTGTAGCTTTTTCTTTCTCTCTCTTCAAAATAAATAATGAAAATAATATCATCTATTGACTTCCCTGTGTGTTGCATATAAGATGCAATCAATTCCTAGTAGCAATATGTAGCAGTAGCAATCATTTCATAGCAGCCATAAGTTATATGACCTCATATTTAATTAAATAGAGATGATGTCCATCATCTTTATAGCATCCCCCAAACCTAATATTGGACCTGGAGATGATAAATAGATGACAGATTGATGATAGATAGATAGATGATAGATAGATAGATGATAGAAGATTGATAGATAAATAGATAGATAGATAATACATAAGATCAGAATTGGGGAATAAGATCTGTATTGACTAAATACAGAATATTGACTAAAAATGAGATTGTTGGTGAATATGCAATTTGGCTGTCAAGAAGCCAGATCAGTTTGTATAGAGGTTGAAAAATCCCTTGACCGCATATATCCTTTGAACAGTGTGAAGAGATGATGACCTTGATGTTCAGTGGTATAGGAATAAACTGGGAAATGAAGGTGGAGTTTTGCAAACTTTGAAAATGAAGAGGATTCTTGCAGCTTTAATGGTTTTTGCAAATTCAGTGCAAGACAGATACAAAGGGTTTTTTTTTTACGTAGTATGAAATTAAACTATGAAGGGAAAAAAAAGACACAGAAAAACCTCAGGAAAGAATCATTGAAAAGGGAAATATAGATAGTCTGTTTAGATTAAATTCAAAGCTGTGAAATTAAAATTTGTTTCCCCAGCTTTGTATCAAGTCTCATTTGAATCCCAATTCCAATTTGATGATCTTTGGCCTTGGATGATGTCCTCTGCATATCAGTGGGGTGGGAGGGCAAGTGAGGAATCTTCCCTGTCTTACTGATTGATTTTTTAAATCAAAAACAATAAAAATCTTATATTCATTTTTAAAATACGAATTCCAGATTAATGTTTCTCTTTAGCCTTACCTGGGAGCTTACATTTTCATTTCTGTCTTGTCTCCTTATATTGAAGTCATTCCAGATTTAGGGAAATAGCAAGGAGACAGGGTGTTGCAAGAGTACACCATTCAGCACTGGTTGCCATCACCTGATCTGAGTTGAGCTTTCATCATTCTCAGTATTTTGTCTACCTCTCCTGAGTGAACTCAAACTAATGAAACATAAAAGGAGTGATGGAACTGCTACAATAATAACAAATACTACCTATTGAAAATTACTTAATGCAAGGCACTTCATATTAAATTATTGAATTTAATTCTGAATATTAAAGACACAGAAACTAACATTCATGGAAGTAAATCCCTTGCCCAAATTCACACAACTTGTAAGTGACTAAGTTGGAATAACATGGGCTCTCAAACTCTAAACCAGTGTCCTCACCAAAAGATGACACAGTACCTGATCAGAGAACCAGACATTCATTCATTATGAAATTCATGTCTAGAAGGTATAATGAATGAGATGCTTAGATTTGTGAATCAATGGATACCCTCTCTGAGGGTATAGACTGGAGGCCAAATTCTAATCAGAACATAGCTTATGAGCCAGGAATGAGTGTGGGATGTTGGGGAAGAGGGTTGCATGATTTAAATATGTAATAATATGAGGCTGAGATTGTCTGAAGTATTTTTTTAATAGTTGGTATATTACTACCCATTCTGTAATCCTGGGGTCTAAATTCTCATATACTGTGGCATCACATACTGTGTTAGAGACAAAAGATATAATGATATACAAGACATTGTTCCTGCCTTCAAATAGCTTGGGTGCTGGTGGGAGAAAGTGACAAGTAAAGCAGAAGGTTTGGGGAGCACACAGAACACACATCTAACATAGAATATGAAATCAGAGATTTTTTTTTACAATTATGTTATAGCCTGAAATCTAAAGGTTGAGTAATGTCTATCTGGGTGAAGGGGATTGGAAGAAGGTGACATAAGGAAGGGTACTTAAGTTAAAGGGAACAAGGAGCTTTTTATTTACAGAAGAAAAAGTACAGTGATTTTTTTAAAGGCCACTAGAAGCTCACTGTGGGTCAATCATAGAACAAGGGAGAAAATGGTGTGCTGGAAAAATAAGCAAGGACCAGCAGATGAAACAGTGTGAGCAGCACTAAGCATTTAGATAGTATGTGGAGGGCATTTAAGCCAAAGAGTGACATAATCTTTTCTACATCCTAGCTTCAGTGTATAAAATGAACTGAAGGGCACCTAGGTCAAAGATAAAAGAACCAACTTATGAGGCAGACAGTGATCACGGCCTCAATAAAGGAAACAGAGATGAAGGAATATAAACTGGTGAAACAGAGAGGAGGGAAAAGAAAGGAAAGGATTTGTTGACCATCTAGATGTAGGAAATGAAAAAAGTTAATAACTGCTGGTGCTTTGCTCTTAGAGGAACACAATTAATGTCACTGTTTTTCTCCATGTAAATTTTGACTTCTGGTTCTGTTACAAATAATCACCACTGTCTGTCTCATTTTATCCCTTAAAGAGAAGAGATCTGATTGGGCCAGTTACCCCATATTACTTCTTTTAGGTCAGAATTCCATATTTCTGACTGCCTCTCAATGCCAGTCAGCATTACAGAAAGTCAGCAGCTTTGAAAAAGTCCAACACAAAGAGGACCACTCTGAAATTTGTCTGGCTTCTTAAGATGATCCCTTTTCCTAACTCTCAATCCTGCTTTCCACTCTGAAAGAGCTATACAAAAAGGAAGAGATTTGAGGCTGCCACCTAATTTTATGAGAAAAAGAAAGTAAATTAAGCCTGTTAACAAAGAAAAAAGGAGACAAACAAAGAAAAAAAGGAGAAAAAAGGAGAAATGCTATGAACATTGTTGTTCATAGCAACAATGGAAGAATAGGCCATGTTTCTTCCCCAGTTCTTGGCCATATTTCACACCTTGTAGCTCAGTGGGGCAGAAATTTGGAGGAGGTATAAATCAGATATGATACTGGATGACACTAGACTGATTTTTATTTATTTTTAAAATTAATTTATTATTTTAGAGAGAGGGGAAGGGAGGGAGAAAGAGGGAGAGAAACATCAGTGTGTGATTGCCTCTCATGCATCCCCAGCTGGGGACCTGGCCTGCAACCCAGGCATGTGCCCTGACTGGGAATTGAGCCAGCGACCCTCTGGTTCACAGGCCATGCTGCATGCATTGAGTCACTCCAGCCACAGCATGGCTGGATTGAATTTTAATAACTAAAGGTGGTCAGAAAGTCATGGAATTTATCTAAGAACAGTGACCAGTCTTTTTCTTTATTTAAAATTTTGTTTCCCTGTTTCTGAGAGACAAAGATTTCATTGTTGACCTTTTCTTATACTTTATTCCCTGTATTTGCTCAGTAGTGAGCACAGTAGGGAATGGGGCTTGTCTGATATTCTCTATTGAACAGTTTTTACTCTTATATTAAAAAAGAAAATGACAGATTATTTCTTGGAAACACAAAATGTATATGCATGTTATTTTGTTTGATGTTAGCCCTATTTTCATATTGTCTGCATAAAATATGTTGATTAATGTGAATTTTCTTAGTGCACCCAATAAGCTCTAAAGTATACAAGATTAAACAACTCTACAATCTACCATAAGCATACTCAAGAATGATACTTGGAAAATGCATGATTGTTTCCTGAAAAGGAGTTAGTTAAGTGGATAGAACACAGCTGTCACCTTAAGTTCAAGACGTGAATATAGAGACTTGAATACAAAATATGTGTTTTTTCTACCTCTAATTTAAAGTGTGGTATTTATTTTATAATAAATACTATCAATGATACTCAGTTATCTGTATATTAAGGTGGAACAAATAAGGAAATTCACTGCAGATAATGAGAACCATATTTCAAACTGTCAGAGAAGTTACAAATAAAGGGGAGCTGCTAGAATAAACCCTGTGGTGCCAGACTGAAGTGGGAATATCAGTATAAATTCAGGTTTTTTTAATTTTATTTAAGATAGATAGATACAATTGATACAGATACATAGATATATAGGTAGATAAATAGATATGTATATAATACAGAGATACAGATGTATAGAGATACATTGATGCATGGATGGACACATATTCACATTCATATAGGTAGATAGATACATGGATGGATGTAACAAGCAAATCCATTGCCCAGGACTTTCATTTTCACATACCATTATCCAATAAAACAAATCAACACTCTTTGGAGAAATGGCTAATTCTAGAGCTGAGTTAAGGAAGACATAAGATGAAACTTCAGTGTTCTATGGAACCAGAGAGTAGGGAAGAGCTTTAAAAGAAGCAAGATAAGGATATATCAAAAGTGAACAAGATCCAATTGAAAGAGCCCCCAGTGGCCTAAACAGGAACAATCAGTATTAGATTATATACTATATTCTAAGTCACAAAAAGCAGAGACCTGAAGTCTGGATTGCTCTACCCAGCAAAGCTATCCTTTAGAATCAAAGGGCAGATAAAGAGCTGCCCAGACAAGAAAACACTAAAGGAGTTCATTATCACGAAACCATTATTATATGAAATGTTAAAGGGGCTTATTTAAGAAGAAGAGGAAAATCAAAACAATGAGCAATAAAGTGGCAAAAGAGACATATCTATCAACAATTGAATCTAAAAAACTAAGCAAACAAGAACAGAGACAGGGTCATGGATACAGAGAGCCTTTTGATGGTTGTCAGATGTGAGGGGGTGTGGAGGAATGGATGAAGAGGGGAGAGGATTAAGAAGTACAAATGAGTAATTACACAATAACCATAGGGATGTAGAGGACATTATAGGAAATGGAGTAGCCAAAGAACTTATATGCATGACTCATGGACATGAACAATGGTTGGGGAATTGCCTGAGGGAGTTGGGGTTGCTGAGTGGAGAGGGGCAAAGGGTGAAAAATCAGGACAACTATAATAGCATAGTCAGTAACATATAATTTTAAAAATAAATAAATAAATAAAACATGTTAAATAGCCAAAAGCATACTTATGTATAAATGATTGAATTAAAAGTATAGGAGAAAGGAAAACTCTTCTTCACAGAATAATTTTAAATCATTTTAAGGCAGAGAAATTAAAAAATAGAATAAATGGGGAGAAATAGAAAACCACCATTAGAACTGTTGATGTAAGAAATGCCCAAACTTGTAGAGAATTTTGAATTTTTAGAAGAGTGTATTTGAGACAAACAGACAGCATATGCCAAGGAGCAAGATTTCAAATGCTAGAGAAAATAGTTGTGCAGCATCTTTTATGTATTTGTAATTAAAGAGAGACTGTAAGCAAGATTGGAGAAAGTGAAGGGGTGATTGGATTACAGGATAGTCAACAAGATTATGTACTTTCTTAAGACTAAATACTAGCCTCCTCCTCAAGGGGTATTACTTCTGGTATTTCAAAGGCAGTTAACCTAGATGAACAAGAAAAATGGGACCCAAGACACCAGGGGAGTAAGTGGAAGCTACACTAACCTCCTCCCTGGACCAATCTGGAATTACAACTAAATTATAGAGAAATTATACTGAATAATCAATTGAACACTAGCTGGAGAGAAGCCTTTCAAATGCAGAAGCCACTTCACCACAACGTGACTGGTGGCGTGTGGAGGAGGTACAAGAGGGCTGCCTGGGCTCTCATGGGCAGCAGCTAAAGTTCTGGAGGGATATTTCAGCAGCCAGGGCGGTCCCCCTGAAATGTGTGGGGTCTAAACCTCCAAGCTGAGCTCCCAGCCTAGAGCACCAGAGCCAGGAAAGGAACCCAGATAACATCTGGCTGTTAAAAGCAGCAGGGTTTCTGTTTTCCAGGGAGAAATGACTAGAAATGAAGAGAGCTTCTGAAAGGGCCAGCACAACAAATTTTGATGGCAGCCACTTATCCTGCACTCCAGCAGAAAGAGGGCAGAGTAGGCTGGTGGCTCTGGTAAAGGAATTGAAGGAACAGCTGCCGGGATCCCTGCACTGAGTCATTTCCCATACTGCAGAGGCTATCTTTCTTGAGCCGAGAACTCCTCTCCAAGTGGCATCAGCCTGAGTGGAACAAATACCCCACCTGCAGTAATTATTCTGCCCCACCCTGGGGAACTTAAGCCAGGCTGCTGAGTACAGCTTGAGGCTATACCATTGATTAAGCATAACAATATAAGGGGAATCTCTGGGAGCTGTGAGACTTCAGCTGATCCTCCCCTGGGACCAGTGCTATTATAGCTGGCCTTGTAACATAATTAGCTCCATATTCTAACATGCTATGGATGAGGGAACTGAAGTCCAAATAGTTTAGGCAGCTGGCTGAGGTCATGGAGCTAGAAGTGGCAGAACTGAGATTTGACACAATCTTTCTGACTCCAGAGCTTGAATTTCTAAACACTGTTGTATAATACCTCAGGAAAACATTTTCAAGTAATACATGGACATTTACTTCTGCAACTTAGTACCTGCTATTTCTTTTATATAGGATATTTTCTCCCACTTTGCTAACAAGGTTTTATTAATCATTTTTTGACATGTCTTGCCAACCTGCAGCCCACCTGAGTCACCTGAGTTAGCCACATCTTCCTCTATGCTTCTCATATCTTTTACCTAGTAAGATCATTTCTAGCTCAAGGCAGGTCTCTTTGTACATTTATACACATAAGACATAGCCTCATACTATGCATTTATACATGTAAGACAATGATAACACAATGGATGGTGATGAGATGAAGAACACAAAAGACAACATCAATGGTGTCCTATAAACAGGCAAAAGTAGCCCTATTTGTGATATTTGTCATTACTCTATTGTTCCTTTCTAAGGTTCTTTTTTTTTCAATGTTGAACCAACCATTTTAATCAGCACAATAACTCCCTTCAAATTCAGGTGAGTTATACTCACATATATTACTGATAAACATGAGGAGAAATGACATATCACATTATACTTTTCTATTAAAAGCAAAATCATAAAAACTTTTGATTTGGCTCCTGGTGAAACATATGTTCCAACTTTTCAAGATCAAAAAAGCATAATTAACCATAAATTCCATACAATATATTCACGGCATAAAACTTCACAGATACATGTGCATTTGAACAAGACAACACAACAGTCAATATATGTGTTTATGTGTCTACCATGTGTTTCGAGTCTACCATCACAGAAAATTCTTATCTTATTAAAAAGAATTTTATTTTGAAATAGTTTTCAACTTAGATAGGAACTGAAAAGATATCCCAGAGTTCCAATATACCCTTGACCTTGCTCTTTCCTATGTTAGCATCTTAAGTAACCATGCAATCATTTATAAAAAACTAAGAAGGTAACATTGGCCAATGCTTTTAACTGAAATACAGAAGTTATTTAGAATTCCCAGATTTTTGCATGAATGTCTTTTTTTTGTTGTTACAGGATACCACATTATATTTCATTGTTATGTTTTCTTAGGCTTCTCTTGGCTGTGACAGTTTCTCAAACTTCCTTGTTTTAAATGTCCTTGACAGTTTTAAAAAACACTGAGCAGGTAATTTATAGAGTATACCTCAATTAGGGGTTGTTTGATATTTTCTCATAATTATACTGAGGTTATAAAATTTTTGAACAAATACAATAAAGGTGATATGCTCATCTCATCATTCTAGGGGTACATGCCATCGGTATGCCTTTATATTGGTAATGTTAACAACAATCACTTGGATAAAGTGTGTCTGCTAGTGTTTCCCTTTCCTTACACTTTAAGTTAAAATCAAGTCACTAACTGGCAAGCATTCAAGGTGAGGAGAATTAAGTTTTATCTCCTAGGAGGAAGGAGTATCAAAGAAGTAGACACATGTTGAGATCATCACAATAATTAAAAAATAATAATTATGAGGGAGATACTTTTATAGGGCATACAAATACCCTATTTCTCCTTAAACTTTCACATACTAAATTTAGCATTCATCAGCAGATCTTGCCTGTACTGATTATAATTTCATAGTCTTGTGGATGAAAAAAGGGATTGTAAACAAAATAATCCCACAGGGTGATCTTATCATTAATTCTAAGTATGCAGATCATGGTGGTAGTTATGCCCCAGGCCAATAGCTTCTTTAGTAAAAGGTTTTAAGCCAGCCCTGTTCATTGTGCTTTTTATTTTAGCTTTTTCTTTTTTTTTTTTTTTTTTTTTCTTTTTTTTTTTTCTTTCTTTTTTTTTTTTTTTTTTTTTTTTTTTTGAGATAGGCCTGTAATGCTATGAATTTCCCTCTTAGGATTGCTTTCCCAGTATCCCACAGATTTTGGATTGTTGTGTTCTCATTTTCATGTGTTTCGGGGGATCTTTTGCTTTCTTCCTTGATTTCATTGTACACCTCTACACTGTTTAATAAAATGTTATTTAGCTTACATGCCCTTGTGTGTTTTTCAGTGTTCTTGTGGTTGACTTTTAGTTTCATAGCATTGTGGTCAGAGAAGATGCTTGATATGATTTCAATCTTCTTAAATTTATTGAGAGTTGTTTAGTGTCCTAACATGTGGTGTATCCTAGAAAACATTCCATGTGCACTTGAAAAGTATGTAAATTCTGCTGCATTGGGGTGAAATACTTTAAAGATATCAATTAAACCCATTTGATCTAGTGTGCCATTTAAGGGCACTGTCTCCTTGTTGATTGTCCTGTTGAATTCAATGGGGTGTTAAAATCCCCAACTATGACTGTATTTCTGTAGATCTCTCCCTTTATGTACATCAAGATTTGCTTTATGCCCTGGCTGGCGTAGCTCAGTGGATGGAGCGCAGGCTGCGAACCAAAGCGTCGCAGGTTCGATTCCCAGTCAGGGCACGTGCCTGGGTTGCAGGCCATGACCCCCAGCAACCGCACATGGATAGTTCTCTGTCTCTCTCTCTCTCCCTCCCTTCCCTCTCTAAAAATAAAGAAATAAAAAATCTTAAAAAAAATAAATAAAAAAGATTTGCTTTACATATTTAGGTGCTCCTATGTTGTGTGCATAAATGTTTACTAGGGTTATATCCTCTTCTTGGATTGTTTCCTCTATCATTTTGTAATGTCCTTCTTTGTCTCTTACTATAGCCTTGGTTTTAAATTCTGTTTTGTTGGATATAAGTATTGCTACCCCAACTTTTTCTCCCTCTCCATTTGCATGAAATATCTTTTCCATCCCTTTACTTTTAGGGGAGTAATACTTATATCCAACATTTCTGTGTATCTTTCAGTCTGAAGTGGGTCTCTTGAAGGCAGCATATATCTGAATCTTGTTCTCTTATTCATTCAGCTACCCCTTGTCTTTTGGTTGGAGCATTTAAGCCATTCACATTTAAAGTGATTATTGGTAGATAAGTATGCAATGCCATTTTATTGTTAGACTTTTATCTTCTTCCTTCCTTCCTTTCTTCTTTCTTTCTTTCTTTCTTTCTTTCTTTCTTTCTTTCTTTCTTTCTTTTTTCTTTTCTTTTCCTTCAAGTAAGCTCTTCAAATTTATTGCAGTACTGGTTTGGTGTTAACAACCAGTTTAACATTTTCTTAAATGGGAAGCTCCTTATTTCTCCTTCAGTTTTAAATAATAGTCTTGCTGGGTTAAGTAGCCTTGGTTGTAGGTACTTGCTTTTCATCTGCTTGAATATTTCATGACACTCCCTTCTGGCCTAAAATGTTTCTGTTGGGTAATCATATGACAGTCTAATTGGTGCTCCCTTATGTGTAACTACCTGCTTTTCTCTGGCTTCTTTTAGGATTTTCTTCTTGTCTTCAAGCCTTGTCATTTTAATTATGATGTATCTTACAAGATGGGCTTCTTTCAGTCCAACTTTTTGGGGACTCGGTGAGATTTTTAGACTTGTGTGTCTTTTTCGTTCACCAGATTAGGGAAGTTTTTGTTCATCATTTCTTCAAATAGGTTCTCCATCCTTTGCTCGATCTTTTATCCTTTTGCTATTCTCCTGATGTGGATATTTTTATGTTTTATGTTGTCCAAAACGTTTCTTAAGCTCTCCTCACTTTAATTTTTTTTTCTTTTTGCTGTTCTGCCTTTGGTGTTTATTTCTACTTTGTCTCCCAAATCATTGATTCTATCCTCTGCTTTATCTAACCTACTGTTTATTCCTTCCAGTGTATTATATATTTCAGATATTGCATTCTGGTTTTTTTCTGTCAGGTTCTTTTTGTTTCTATGCCTTTCTTCATGCTATTGAATATCCTTATAATCACTACTCTAAATTCTCTGATAAATTACTTGCCTCCATTTCATCTAATTGTTCTTTTGGAGAACTCTCTTGTTCTTTCATTTGGGGTCTGTTTCATTGTTTTCCCATTTTGACTACTTCTTTGTATTTGTTTCTATATATTTTGTGATCTACAAAGACTCTGGTGCAGAGCTTTGCCAGATGCTTCTTGTGGCAGGCCCTGCACCAGTTGGAGCCATCAGTGATCCATAGCTTTGGGCCTCCTCTGCTGAACTTGGGTACGGGCAGAAAGAACCAGGCTGCATCAGGGGGCTGTTTTGAGGATTAAATAATATTAGCAGTGCAAAGTGTTCAGCATAATATGTAGCATGTTTACTATGTCAACTACCAGTTGTTTTTATTCTGAGAAATCTTCATAGAAGAGATGATATTTGAAGAATGTACAAGTTAATTAAGGGTGGAAGGAAAGTATATTGCAGGCAGGGGAACAGCATATTCAAAGGCACAAACATGTGGGAAGAACTCACAAACCAGAATCTAAAGGGCAAGGCACTAAAGGATACTGTATATCACACTAAGAAGATTAGCATTCTCTTTTTTTTTTTCACTTTTTTTTTTATTGTTGTTCAGGTACAGTTGTCTCTATTTACCATCCTTGAATTACGTTAAAAACCAGGAACATGATGATATTTCTTTTAATGGTGTTCTGAAAGATGATTTTAAAGTTTAAACAACATTAAAATGGATATCCAGTTAGGAGGGTTTAAGGAATGACAGGGAGAGAAAACCTGGAACACCCAGTGACCAATGGATTCAGCAACATGGGAAATGTTGGTAACTGGCAAGGGCAGACGCACTGAGGTGTTGGGAAGAGACCTGAGACCAAAGAGGATAGAAGTTGAGAGGAATGTTAGTGATGTTAGTGTAGACAAATAGTGTTGATGGTGAGCATAAGCAACTCTTTTAAGAAACAAGTTTGAAAAGGCATGGAAAGTAGGGAAGGACACACGATAAGGAAAAATGTTTGCTACTGTCTATTTTAGGTTTTTTTTTAATAAAGAAGTAAAAAAATAAATCAATCAACATAGTGAAGGGCAAGAAGTGGGAAACAGTACAAACAGGGTAGAGCAAAGTATGTTTATAGCTGTGAGTAAACAAAACACAATGTATGCTTATATTGCTATTTATTAATTATTGTATTCTTTTTCTTTTTTTGTATTTTTGGTTTTGTTTTTGTATTCTTTTTCATACAAACAACTCTAAACCTACTTTTGCCCCAACCTGTATGTCCTACCCTCTTCATTTATCTCCACTCACTGAGACGAGACCATTTTCACATAGAACTACCAGTTACTGTAGCATAGTGATAGCTTTAGTTTTTTATAGTGCATTTCCCTTGAGTAATTCAAATTATAGGCAATATGCTATCTCACTTATGTATATGGCATTTATGTAAAAGAATTTGAAGACCCACATTTTTCATTTGAGAACATTGAAATCTAGAGTCGTTGAGAAATTATAGAAACTGAGCAAAAATTTAAATTCATACCTCCTTACTTTTTTTACTGTTTTTACTTAGAGTATATTGTCTCCTATGTTTTCTAAGTCAAATCAGAGAGTACAATTTTGTGAGAGCACTATATATTCTGAATTCCCTTTGTTATGGATGTTTTTCTCTATTAATTACAAAATAACCATCTCATAATAAGAACCAAGCACCTAGTTTACATGGAACTCTAGTTTCATCTGAAGTGAAGAAAAAAAAACATTTTTATCATAATGAACATGTTTCTGTGATTCAGTTAACTCCCTAATGGAAACAAATATGTTTCATTTGAATAACAGAAGGGAGATATAATATAAAATAGAGTATTTTGGACCTAGAAAAGAAAACTTACAAAGGCAAAATTGTATTCATTACTACTGTCTCTAAGAAACCATTAATTTCATTATAGGATTTTAAGGGAAAATAATATGAGGAAAACTATACTTTCAACAATATTTTGTATTCTAATTTTTCAATAGTTTTACCAGCTCATTAGCATTTTTGCTAGCCTGGTTTTCTTGTAAATATCATTTACGTTACTGTGTGAAGTACCCTTCTGAAGGACATATAAAGCCTATAAGACCTTAGGTTTTAACAACATCTTACAAGAACATGAAAGTGAATATTACATGTACATCTTAGAGATGTCAGAGGATGGTGCAAATGAAGAGCCCATGAGTGTTCTGCAGGCCTCCCAAACCAGGAAGCACAGAACTGCCACTCAGTTCCCCAGAGTACCAGCTGCTTCAGGAACATCTCACCTCTCCCCATTTCCTCCATGAGAATGTTGTGAAGATGAATGAATAACAGCTCTTCAGTCAGTTGAGAGATGTGGAAGAGGAAACACCACATGCCATTAAACAGCTGAAGTTATGAAATTACTTTGAACATTTGGGGGTGCCAGCTGTCATACAAAAATGCAGCTCTTATGGCTCATATGCAAACAATTTATATTCATTAAACCCCAATTTCACCTTGGAAGGACTGGATCTATTAAAAAATTTTGTGGAACAGGAAAAACGTCAATGACATAAACACTTTTGAATGGAAACATTTTTAAAGGGTACACTGCAGGGGTGTCAAACTCACTTTCACCAGGGGCCACATCAGCCTCACAGTTGCCTTCAAAGAGCCGAATGTAATTTTAGAACTGTATAAATGCAACTACTCCTTAACAGTTAAGCAAGAGCTTGGCATTGCCACCAGGTAGAAACAATGTAGAGGGCCAGATTAGGACAGCTGGCCCTATGTTTGCCACCTGTGGGGTACAGTATTGTCTTGCAAGTAATCATGTGGCTGAACAGAACTTTGACCAGAACAAAAAAAAAAAAACAGAGAATGTCCTCCCTCTAAGAAACTAAGGAATTCAACAGACTAGTGAGGGGTATTCTTTATATTTGTATATCAAGGCTCTATGGTAACATAGGAATATTAATAAAAACCAACACCTTTGATCATTTCTCCGTATAGCCCATCTGTTTTCACCCCATAGAAGCTATACAGTCTGAGTTGTATAAAATCACATAGGCAAAATAACAAGAGGAACTTTGTTGAAAAATAGCAGTTTATGCTTTCAGAAGATATTCGATTGTGAATCACTGTGTCATATATAAATCCAGAAAAAAAACCCAGCAAAATCCATTGTATAAAGGAGCAGAGAGAATTCAGCCTTAATTTACTCAGGTAACAAAGAGGAACTCCTTTCTCCACATCAAATGTAATATTGTTTTCATAAATTGAATAGTGAAACATACTCTGCAATCACATTCACCTACAGATCTCTACACATTTTTCAAATTAGCATGGACTAGATTTTAAAATGAGAACTCTTTGCTAAGTTAGAATGTTTTTAAATTGTTTTCTATTAGAAAAATCACACCAAAAATAAAAAATATATTTAGTGTAATCCTTCAACTGTTATTTGTTACAACACTCAGAAAGGAACTGAAACTGAATAATGTTTGAATATTTTAACAGAAGAAAGCACAGACTGAAATATGGAAGATCTAAATGATGAGGCAAAACAGGGTATGTGTCATGCAGAGCAATTAAACACAACTCTCTGGAGAAACACAGTAAAGCAAAAGGCTTTCAGCTGCCCAATGGGTAATGATATCTCAGCAAGACAGATGCTGAACCAGAGAATAACACTGAGCTTAGATAATTTATACTTTTTAAAGTTCCAACTTTTCTTTGATTCCAATTTCTTTTTTGAAAGTGTGTTTTTCTTAACCATGTTAGTCTCTTACAAAGAGATCCTCTGATCTGCTGCAGCTAGACTTCATGCTCAGTTGAAGCCATTTCTTTGTATTATTCTTTACATTCATTTTCTCAGTATAAAAAAAATAAAATCTTGGGGTTCTCTGCATTATGTTCCTTCCATTCAAGAATCGTGTTTTTTGAAATCATTTTACATGGACATTTACAATTAAAATTGCTATATGTTAGGTCTGCTTTTGTGATAAGTATAAAGACCTTAAATTATTATCCAGTTCTTAATAATCCATATTATTACTTTGATTGGCATCAAAGTAAATTTAATCTTGGAAAATGCTTACAAGTAAAAAGGGGAAAAATTTGGGTAAAAGTAAAATACTATTTTATTAAATATTAAGTGAACTTTATAGTGGCTTCAAAGTACTGTGAACTATTTCTCTTTATCCTGTTTGCCTCAGCCTTCTCACCTCTTCCACCTTCTACCCCTACACACACACACACACACACACACACACACTAATCTTGCTCTTTCCTCTTTTTTCTCTTTTTATATCTTAATCATAATCATGAAATGAGGAAAGAAAAATGAACAAGATTATAGTGATTAATAGCAGTGAATAAGGATTAAATTATTTTGCTCCACTACATCATCTGCCCTTTAAAAAAAAAGCAACAATGTTTTATTGTACTGTAATAAACATATAGAAAGAGACTTTTTGCTAAATTTTTACAAACTGAATATACCTAGAACACAGATTAAAAAATATTGAAGCCACTTAGGAGCTCCTTCTCCACACACCCTTCCAGTTATGCTTCATACCCACCCCTGGATAACCACTCTCCTGAGACTCAGCAGCTAAAATAGTGGTGCCCATTTTTTAAACTTTCTGTTAATGCCATCATTCAGTACATACTCTTTTATTTTGTCTGGCTTCCTTCACTTAACATTATGTTGTGAAATTCACAACTGCTATTTAGAAAGAAGCCCCTTTCTGCTTGCAGGAGATTCTGCTTAGTGGCTTAGTAGAGAGATCTGATACATCTACCATTCGAGCGACCACTCATCTTTCAAAATTTTATCTGGCCCTTCTAAACCTCTATGGAATAGCAATGCCTCATACTCAGGAAAAGGGTTTGCAGGATCTTGAAGAGCCCTCTGAGTCATTACAAACAGCTTCTCATTTGCTCTTTGAACTTTTACCAAGCAATGATCAACTAATGCTGAATTGTAATTTATTTATTCACAAATAGTTCTTGTATTTTTACTCTCTTTAACCTATAAAGGTAAATAAAAAATGAAATCTGGCTCCTAAGGTGCATACAAGCTTTGAGGAATATAAGTAACTCTAATACAAATTAAAGTAAATTTTATTTAAAAAAAAATATAGGTAAGGTGAGTTTTAAAAAGGTTTTATTTATTTATTTTTAGAGAGGGGAGGGGAGGGAGAAATAGAGGGAGAAAAACATCAAGGTGTGGTTGCCTCTCAAGCACCCCCTACTGGGGACCTGACCCACAATACAGGAATGTGCCGTGACTGGGAATTACACCAATGACCCTTTGGTTCCCAGGCTGGCACTCAATTCACTGAGCCACACCAGCCAGGGCAGGTGATTATTTTTTAATACTAGTTACCTATATATGTTAAACATTATATTCTTATATATTTGATTACTATTATAAAATTTTATATGTATACATTCTAAACATTCATCAGCAAGGTCATCAATGGCATATGTAAATTCAGATTAAATGACAGAGTCAAATTTTAGTCTCTTCTGTGAACGTAGGAACACCTACACTCCACACAAACATATTAACTTAATCAGTAAATAGATATTTTCTTCTTATCTCTCCACCCTTCAGGATATACCTAAAATCCTCTATGTGTTTGTTTGTTTTTCCCAGTTATCTACTGGAGAGCTTAGTTATGCCCAGACTAAATACCTGAGCAGTATAAGCATTTATTCAACAAATATTTGTTTAGCTTTGTGTCAAAATCATGGTGGGCCTGGATATGAAATAATGAAAAGCCCTCTCATGATCCTTGTCCTCCCAGAGTTTACAGTCTCAGGAAAGAGATAGAGTGTTCAAATGGTCACATGCTATGATTTCAAAAATGTTATGGGGAGTGAATTTAATAACGTCCTTCCAAAATTATGTCCACCCAGAACCTCAGAATGAGACCTTATTTGGAAATCTGATTTTTATAGATGTAATCAGTTAAGATCACACTGGTTTAGGGGGACCCTAATTTCAATTATTGATGTTTTTGTAAGAGAAAAGAGAGAGATTCAGATAGATAGAAATATACAGTCAAGAAGGCATTGTGATGACAGAGGCAGACATTGAAGTGATACACCCACAGGCCGAGAAACAACAAACACGGTTGAGAAGCTTGGAAAACTTAGGAAAGAATTCTTGCCTGGAGCCTTCAGAGAGTGCATGGACTTTCTGATACTTTCATTTGGGAACTCTAGCCTCCAGAACTCTGAGAAAAGAAATTTCTGTTATTTTAAGATAGCAACCTTATAGCAATTTGTTACAGGAGTCCTAGGAACCTAATACAATATGTATTAGATTAAACCATAAGAAATTGCCTATTTTTAACTGCTTTGACCTACACAGTCATTTGGTCCAACCCAATATGCTATGAGAGAGATCTTGTTGGGCAGGGAAAGCTTCTCTGAAAAATTGCTAGTGAAACTAAAATCAGAACAATAAGTAGAAGTTAATGAAGAGTAAGAAAGAAAGGAGAAAAGGGAAGGTCCCAACAGAGAGACCAATGTGTGCAAAGTTTCTGAGGTAGGGGGTCCAGACGATTTTGAGAAACTGGAAGAAGATCATGTGACTATAGTGTGGGAAGAGGGCATGATGAGGCTGCACAAGTAGGAAGTGACCAATCAGGTGCTGATGAAGAATGAATGAGAGCTTTAAGAGCAATGAAGCACCATTGGAGGGTTTAAACCATAAGGCATGAATGTTACTATGACCACAGGATAGAGAGCAGATTAGAAGGAACCAAACTAGATGGAAAGACCCCAGAAGAGACTACAGGAGCCCAGGTGGTATCTTTGACTAGGGAAGCGCTGGTGGAGATTGAGTGAATGGATACACATAGAGTTTATTTAGAAAAGAATCTCATGTTTTTGTTTTGATAACATGTCCTGATTAATGTACCATTTGTTCTTGTGTCTTTTGAAGACATTTAATTCTCATAAACTATCCATACCAGTCTTCATACATTTAGAACCCCCATGTTGACTAACATAGTCATGTGTAGCCATTCTGCTGCCCAAAAAATATCTGAAAGTAGAAGTAGCACCTTCGTTTTTTTATTTCTCTCTTTGTTCCTCACCCTTTACTCCTAGCACTTTGTTTATATCTTGGCTAGAGTAGCTATTGTATTTTATTGTCATTATCTTTTTATATAACCATCTGTTTGTTATAATGTGGGCTCTGTGAGGGCAAATGCTGTGGCTTAGTTATTTTTCTATCCCCTGAACTTATCAATGAACCTGGCCTATGGGATTTTACTATATTAATGTATAAATAAATGTATTAGCATGAACTAAATACCTTATTTCTGCTCTATCTTCTCAGCCTGTCTTTGGTTTTATATAATTGTCTTTGTTTCTAGTCTGACCTAGCTTACTGATTGATTTTTTTTTCTGTGTACTCTACTTACTTTGATAAATATTTTTCTCCTAGTAGTATCAATGAACTTTTAGAAAATGTCTCTTCTTCATGAATATCTTTGTTTATGTATAGAATCATTTTTCTAATTGCCTACATTTCATGGAGTTGCTAGCCATTTTTCTTGTGTCTCTGGGAGCTAATGAGCTAGTTCTTTATCACTGCCATCATCATAACCATCACATTTTTTAAGAATGTGCTGTGCTCAGTGTTCTACTTAGGGAGGGAGGAAGGCAGCGAGCAGCAGTGGCCCCTTGCATAAGTGAGATTACTAGCTAAGACAAGAAACCAAAGACAAGCCACACAATTAAATAAGACATTTGAATGGTTAAAGTAAGATGTTTTTATTACATAAAACAAAATGTTAGAACAGTTTTTGTAATACAATGTTAAGAAGGCACATTTCTCTGAATTAGAAATGAGACAAATAATTTCACTCTGAGCTCACAAGCAATTGGACAACTGACCCATATATTGTATTGGATTTGGGATAAGAGTTCCTAGTTATTTTCCTGTTATAAGAACTCATACACTAATCTTCCTGCAAACCCAAGACAAATTCTAATTATAAAGAGAAAGCATACTGAACAAGGGATAAGAAGCAGGTAGGTGACTTTGAAAATATGCTTCCCAGTCCTGGCCAAGTGGCTCACTTGGTTAGACTGTTGCCCAATATGCCAACATTGTGGGTTTGATCTCCAGTCATGGTACATACAATAAACAACCAATGAATGTATTATTAAGTGGAACAACAAATCAATGTTTCTCTCACTCTCTCTCTTTTCCCCCTTTCTCTCCCTAAAAATCAATAGATTAAAAAAAATTAAAAAGAAATATGCTTCCCTAACAGCACTAAAAAGAATGCCTGAAATAGATGTACTTTTAGAACAGGATCCATGTTCAAAGATGCAGTTGGTGGAGGCAGGACAGGAGGTGAGGTGGACATTGGAGAGGTGAATTCCAGTCTTTGGAGAGGTCAGGGAAGAGGAAAATAGTCAACAGAAGCCAGCCATGGGAGGGGAAAAAGAGAGGATATGAATGTGTAGAAGCCACTATTACCTCACTGGTCAGAATTCTGCCAGCTATGTCCATCCTTACAGTGTCTCCTAAGCTCAGCATTGCTTCCAGTTTGTGATGTTAAGCCTTGACTTCCCCGCAGCTTGGTTTATAGATATATAAAAACTATCTTATAGAAAAATACGTGTGTGTATGCATACATACATACCATTTGCTAATCATTTCTTTCAGAAATACTCAATAGTACATAGTATAATAATTCCCAAGCAACTAAATAGAAAAGTCTTTAAGTCCCAAATGTGTTGTTTTCATTTTGAGATTTTCTTTTTAATCTGCTACAATAAGTGACCAATTTTCTTGACATTCATTTTCCCTTTTTACAAATATTACTACTTAGATTTTTTCTTTATTATTTTTTATACTTTTGGTTTCTCATTCTAGCACATATTTATAAAACAAATTTAATTGTTTAACTATATTAGTGATAAATGAGTCAATAGTAGAAAATGGTATGAAAAGAGGCTTACATTTGGAAATAAAATCGCATAAATTTTTTCTTCTATTTTTTTCTTGTTTAGTTTTTGTTTAATTTAATTTTGTTTTTGTTTTCCTGGTACTGAGCTTGACTGCTTAGAGAACAATAGGTGGCAGGAGAGAGAAATATACTTGGTAGTGCTTTGCTGCCATCTACTGTTTCTTTATTTAACAACTCATTGCTTTGATTCTAAAAATTCAATAATCTGTGATTTACTGTGCCATAGTTTCCACCTTTACTTCTTCCTTCTATTTTTTTCTTTAGTTAAAGCAAAGTGAAGCAAATGCAGACACCAAAGAAAAGCTCCCTTTGCGTCTTCGAATCTTTGAGAAATTTCCAAACAGACCACAAATGGTGAAAATCTCAAAGCTTCCTTCAGATTTTACTGTTCCCAAAATCAGGTATTAAAGTATTACTTTCTTTATCTCAAATGCACTGTAAAAGACTCATCTTAAATATGATTTAGCCCTTCTTTCAAACTCCTGTAGATGTGGATTTTTTTTTTTTACTTTTAAAGTTATTCTCTATATTTCTACTCTCTCTACCTCTGTTTTAAAAACCATTGACCCCTTTAAGCAGTATGCTAAGAGCAGTGTCATCTGGAAGTGCATTAGCCTAGGCAAGAGAGCTGTTTCCCACTGCCTCTCCCTCAGATGCCTCTCAGGGATTTGACTTCCCAGATAACGGACCAAGGTGCTCAAGACTGTAGAGATGGCAGATAGACATCAAACTCTGACCCTCAACTGTGTAGGATAAAATAGACTCTGAGGCCTTTTTATTTCCAAGTCGGTAGAGAAATGCCACTGGCCAGGTTTCCATACTACTATTATGGCATTTGTTTAGAATGTCATGTCTGATCACAATATAATTTGTCCTTCACTTTTTGAAAGGAGAACTATGGCATCATCCCCTCATATCAATTTGATTTTCTACCACTTTGCCCTCTGGTTAAGCAGTTACATAGAAGATGCTTTAAGACATTTGTTTCTAAAAATTAAAGGAAATTCTTCCAGTTACAGCTCAAAAATTAAAAACAGAACCAGAATAATATAAAATATGACATTTTATGTAACTAGTTTTAAAAATAGTTTTATGGGGCAGATATAAAAATAGGAGACTAGATGTGGTACAATAATATTTAAAATTTAAATAGAAATATATTTGCATTTCTGATTTTTTAATTAAAACCTGAAAATACAAAATATTAAAAAAGCCATAAATTAGATTGAAGATTAGTGGTTATTTGAAAATATGTTATTTGAATTCTCGCTATGCTTTAGAGATCAGATGAAGTAAGTTTCTTTGAGTTATTTTGAGTCTTTAAATGCAAAGTTATGTTTCAGAGATTCTTTAGATGAACAGAAGTTCAGAGAGATGAACTAACTCTTTCAAGTCTTAAAAAGGGATAAAGTATCTTATACCAAAATAGGACTTTAAAATACTACGAATTACTGAATGTTATTACTTAAAAGTTATTTCAGGGATATTACTTTTTTAAAGCAGGAATGCCTAAGATTTAGAAAACTTTCTCTAAATTCATTAATTTGGTAATTAATCTACACACCTTTCTTGATATATATATTGTTTTCTATGAGCCTTGTCATACTTTATTTAACTTAAGCAAACACAGAATTGCAACATGCTATCACTTGTTCCATTTCATTAATAACCCTTATGTATGTATACTTCATTTGTAAAGGGAAAGTTTCATGAAGCAGTTTATTGATCGCCAGCAACAGGACACTTGCTGCCTCTTAAGAAGCCTTCCATCAGCCTCTTCCTCATCGTGTGATCACTCTAAACGATCTGCAATAGAGGATAACAAATACATTGACCAAAAAGTAAGAACCACTGTCTCAGATAACCAATTTTTTTCTTAAGCATATACTTTAGAGAACAAAACCACATAATTGTGTGAGGTTCTAAAATGTTTCAGGATCATAATGAAGAAAATTTTACTTGTAGAAGAAATCATTATATCTAACATTTTTGATTTTATGAATTTAAATTGTACATTTCGACCAGTGAGCTTTTGACCCATGCCATGTAGCAGACACATGAGTTTGAATAGGTCAAGACCCTCCCCAAACCTGCATTTTCTCACATGCAGAAGGAAGGCCTCTCATCTCTAAGGTTCAGCACAGCTTTAATGGTTGCCTAAATGTTGCCTTTCAAAAGAAACTATGCTTATTTCAGTTGTTATACTCCAGGGAGACTAATCAGAGCAAGTTTCTCTAAAATCAGTGAAAATAACTACCATTTATTGAGTGCTTACTATGTGACAGGATTTTTTTCTAGACACACATCTTACTCATACTCTGGTTTACCTATTCCTTTATAACTTGAAAATAAGATATGGAATTATTATCTCATATTCCACCTTTAGAAAATTAAAGATCAATAACAGAGTTTGTAAAGAAAATTAAAGACTAGATTTTGCAAAGGCATCTAATTTACTTGCAAGTATTTCTCTTTCTAAGTCCTAATTTATTTTTTACTCCTTTAAATCATTACTGCCCTTTTTCTATTGCTTATAATCAAATATATATTTCTCTATTATCATTTAAAAATACAATAACTACTTTGTCATCCTCCCATATTCTGTGTTCCTCCATTATCCCCTACTCCATAAAGATTATACTTTCAGAGTACCTTTGCTTTTCTCCTCTCTTTATTTTCCACCATCTCCTCTCCAAACTTGAACTTTTCCTCCTTCCCACCCCACCATCAATTCCTCTGTTCTCTGCTGTAGTTTAGCAATTTTGTTCTCAATTATGATCATAATTTCTTTTGTAATATATCTGTTCTTTTTCATGGATTTTTATTTAATTTCTTTTAATCATCAATGGATATTATTGCTCTATATTATAGACTCCAAGATTATAAATGACAAATCTGATGCTAATGTCATTTTTTTCACTTGAAAGTAATTAGGTTTGTTGTTGCTGCTGTTGGTGGTGGTGGTGGTTGACTGACTAGTTGGTTGGTTTTCTGATTTCTTTGGGAAGTTTTAGAACTTTATACATATCCTTAGAGTTCAGAATCTTACTGGGATATACTTTGTATGTCCTTTAACATTTGAACTGTCCAAATTGGGGAGTCTTTTCAGGTTGCAGACTAATATTGGCCAGGAAAATTTATATTTGTCATTTGTTTAATTATTACTTTTCTATCTACTCTTTTTTCCTTTTATGATTGTCATCTCTCTGTTTTTCTTCTGTGTTTTGAAATATTTGTTCTTATTTAGTCTTAATTAAAATTATTCTTTGCTTTTAAATTTTAAGTGAATGCCTATGAAATGCATTATGTGCTTATATATACACATGCAATACTCTTAACAGACCTTAAAGACTTAAACTATTTATTATTATTATAACAATGTACAGGGCATGTACACACAAGTTCACACGTCAGCTAATAATCAGGTGAGAAGATAGTAAGAGTCTGGTTTTGTCCAATCAGTCTGAAATTGCATTTTACACACTAGGAACACATATTGTTTACTTTATGAAATTTATTTCAAAAGACTTTAATCCAAAGATGTACAATGAACCCCCAGGCTGTGACCAGCTATCTCCAGGAAGAGTGTGGAGAGCTGATATCATTTATACTGAAAGTGGAAAATCCAGAACATGCTTTTTTCAAATCCCTAATAACATTTCCCCACTGGAAACACAAAATTAAATCTTAGCCCATGAAAATGCATTTTCTCTCTAGAAGGAAACATGATGTTTCTTATACTTTTGAGCAGCATGTTTTGAAATAAGTAAGAAAATGATTAAAATATTTTTGGAAGGCGAGAGGATTGGGGGCTAAGCCTAAGGAGAATTTGGCGTACTCTTTTGTGTGCTCATCGTCATCCTGTCCCAGAGATCTCTGCACTGGCTACACTCAGAGAATTTCAAATGCCGTTTCTGATTTCTTTATTGTCCTTATATGATTGTGGCTTTTTAAAATCTTCTCATTTAACAGTTATTTTTAACTAACTGAAAGTAGGATAACAATTAGTTTTATTTTGTAAACTTACACTTGAGCCTTTCTCATAATCTCCTAAAACATAGTAAGCTGGCAACACACTGCTTCTCAAGTGCTTCTCAGTGGTATCCAAGTGAGTCAGCATCTGAAAGAAACTAGAGTTTTTGAAGACTGCTGGCAGTCCCCAGTCTATAAGGTCAGTTGGCTGATGTACACAGTTTCCTTGTATTTTCCAATACAAGGAAAATTATCAATGATGGTTAAGTTGCTGTTCATTCCATGTGAGCCTAGTTGGCCCCCATGTAGATTTAACTACAGTTGGAATAATATTGTTTATCCCCTTATAGCCTTCAGGATCTGGGTAAATGTTCCAATGCAGAAAGGGAGATGTAGAGAGCATATTTTCTCTTCATCTCAGTGGCCAATGCCCTATTGTGGCAGTTACAAGAAGACTTACCTGTGCAGCTATCCATTCTTAAAACTTTGACTTTATTTAGGTTGCCAGAAAAATAAACTTAACAATATCTTTCAGGATCCACTCTTTTTTGCTTCAGTTCCCATCTGTTCCTGAAGTTCTTCATAAATATACTTAAGATTTGTCATCTTTGTCTAGTGCCATTGGGCTAGGGAACCCAAAACAGACAATTCTACTTAATGAATTTCAGTTAGGGAGGATTTAAAGGAAGCAGAAATCAAAGACAAAGCAGTTTGTTATTTTAATTTTTTAATATGGCAAGCCTTCTTCACTTTTCTTAAGAAACCCTAAGCCACTGAAAAACAAAAATACATAAACACCAACAAAAATCCTGAACAGAAATTAGCTCCCTTAATAAAGTATCAGGAAATTTTCATTACAACCTCAGTTGTTTTTGGAAATGCTGGTTAGTGTCAAATGGATAGCAAGGCACTTCACATTATGTGAAAAATTCTCCCAGCACTGTGCCATACAAATTGAGACTATTTTTCCTCAAAGAATGGTAAGATTTTTTTTAAATGATAGACTATCATATCAGTGATTCCTATAATAATGGCAAAGGAACCATAAAATAAAACTTTTCCTTAATGAATCCTGGTAAGGGGCAACTGCACTGCACTAGAGGGAAGCATTTTCCTCTTGCAAGGGGAAATACTGAGTCCCAGGAACCTAAAGACCACAAGTTGAGAAGGAAATAAAACCATGACAACAAAAGTTGAGGGGTGGGAGGAATGTTTAAGCAACTCAGGAAACAGGAAATCATGCTTTAGGCAAGATTTTGTCAGAGTAGTTACCCTGGCTTTGAATAATCATAAATAATTCCCATGGCAACCTCTCTTTGTGGAGACCATGAATTTTAAAATATCCCTTTTTGCCTACTTTTACCACATGGTTTAAAATACCTGTCCTTTTCCCTGTAAACAATAAGCAAGCATAACATCTTTAAGCCATTGTTCTGGCTTGCCCAGATGCTAAAGGAAAAAGACAGGAAAGGGTGTTTGTCCTCCTCATCCTTGAGAGGAAAGGCTGCCCTCCCAGTCTCCAAAGAAATGGTACCCACAGCTAATTCCCACATTCCTTTCTCCTCCCACTTTCCCACACCTGTCCCATATCTGGGGCATCTATGGAAGTGTTCCTTTTCTTCCTGATTAAAAGGTAAGTCTGCATATATATATTTTTTAATCCTCACATGAGGATATGCTTATTGATTTTAGAGACAGGTAAGGAGAGAGAGGAACACGGGTGCAAAAGAGAAACATCAACTGGTTGCCTCCCTTTATGTACCCCAGTCAGCCAGAGGTCAAACGGGCAAGCTAGGTTTGCGCCCAACCCAGGATCAAATTGCAAACCTTGGTGTACAGGATGACACTCCAACCAAATGAGCCACCTAGCCAGGGCAAACCTGCATATCTTGAGAGGAGTTTTACTAGTTTCCAGGCAGAAGAAAATCAGTCAATGGTTTTCTACCTATTTTTCTCTACATTATAGAAATTAAACCACAGATATCTTAAGTAGAATGCTTATTAATAAACTGAAATGTAAACTTGGCTTACCAGTAATTCCTGGATGGTATGCCATTTCTGAGGTCAAAACCTGCAATTGTGTGAAGAACATGAATAAACTTCACAGTTATATCAGCCTGAGACAGATGGAGCAATGAGGTTTGTCCCAGCCAACACCTATACAGTATTGGAACCTATATGTTAAAGGACAGTGAATATTTCTCAAACAGGGCAATATCTGTGTGGTAGCGTGCGCATGCTCTCTCTCTCTCTTATGATTAATGGATACTTGGTCCTGTCTGAAACATCAAGATATTTAGTCCATGCCAGAAGGTCCATGAAATTTGTCCTGTCCAAAATCTCCATAGAGTAATTTGATCTGCACAGTTAATACACATCTCACCCATCCACAACATCCGAACCCCAACCCATCTACCTAACCCTATGTACTATTACCAGTAAGCTACCAATGCAAAAAGAGTTATTATTGATAATACAATATAGCCACAACGCAATTATTGGACCAATAAAACATGATAGCATTTTATGGATTAACCCTATAAACCGAAAATATAAATAAACCTTGTTTTTGAACCTACTGGCAGTTTTCTAAGCATGGACATTTTGATGGGATCAAATGTCAAGGACCCTTTGGTGTGGGCCACATGTCTCCATGGATACTTTGGACAGGACCAAATCCCTCGCAGTGCTGTCTGTCTTACCTGCCTCCTTTCTGTGAAGCATGTAGCAAGTTCCAGATTAAGTTATCAAAATGAATAGCTACATATGTACAAAATAAGGAAGGAAATGATCAAAGTAATTACTATATTTTATATACCTTTTTCATAAGTCATTACTGTTCACTAAGTCATTCAACAAACATTTATGAAGCACCTGTTATTCATCTGACATTCTCTTTGGCCGTGGGAAAACACATGTACAGGTATGAAAGTAAAAAGTATTATAGGAACACAAGACAAAGCCCAAGTCCTTACAGGAGAGCAATATAGGAAGAAGGTGCTTCAGGCAGTGGGGGAGGCATGTGGAAAGTCATGGACACCATGATATGCTTGACATAACAGATTGTGAGAAGCAGTGTAGAATAATGATGAAGTGATGCAGCTTCAATCCTCATGTATAAAATAGAGATAATTATTATTTTTAAGGTTTTTAATGAGAATTAAATAATGAATGTTAAATGTACAACATATGTTATGTGTCTATCATACCAGATAAGGTATCATGCCATGAGGTCACACTTAGCAAATAGACTTATATTAATTAATCAAGACAAATGACTTTAGTTAAACAGATGAACCTTCAGCTATAACAGTGCAGTTGAGCACAGTATATTAAGTTCTGGTTTATTTTCTTTATGTCCATGAGACTTTTTTTTGAGTCTGCTTTTTAATGATATTTTATTTAACACCCCCATTGTTTGTCTCGTGTCTTAGACCCTTAAAAAGTAAATTAAATTGTTCTAGAAAGATTCACTCTTCATAGAGTATTGTTGATCGCTGACAGCACTTTGTAATTTTCTATGTGATTATAGAGTATTTGATGATTTGTTCCAGTAACTCTACATATAGCAAGTTATTCATCCTGATCTGTAATTTCCAGGATGACTGTTTACTCACTAAAAAAAAGAACAGTCTATTTTCATCTTTAGGGCTCTTGCTCTTCTGAAAAAAATTTCTAAAATAATGGCTTAGCATCTCTGCAATGCCATTCAAGACATTTCTCTAGGGGAAGAGTAAGAGATTATATGATGGGATTGTTTTGTAAAGATATGATGTAGTGTGTAGTCTAGAAAAAGGAAGCAGTGGTGTTCATCAGACCGAATACAAAAACCCTATGTATGCACTTCTCTCTTTAACATAAAAATGTTTTAGTATTTCATTGGTTGCTCATTTATTTAAAATAATGAAGAGGAAACAAAAAACATAAATGAAAACTTTTTTTCATTTCTATTGATCTTTGTAGTATGGTTTTGAGCTCAGGTTAAAATATGGCTGCATTTGAGTGCACATTCTTTTATTCAGCAGTCATTTATTGAGGACATTTAAATGAATGGGTCCTGGGTAAAAAAACACATTTTGCTGCTTTAAACTAACATGAGAATAGGAATTTCCTATCAATTATTTTTCTGCAGAATATTTAATTGTGTAATCATTTTTAGTTTGGGATTATATGTAATTTATTTGAAAATTTTTAGGAGTACATTCATAGAGGGCCAAAAGTAAATCAGTCTAGGATTGCACATCTTGTAGGTGATACCAAAGGCTTTTCATCAAGAGTTTTTGGTACTGTCTCCAAAACAAATGTCAGAGAGCTGAAGTTGCAGCTAAATGTATCTTTGAAATTTACATTTGTTTCTACTTTTGAGGATAATTTTACTCACAAGTTCTATTTTCCAGTAAGTGGTGTGCCAGTCTCAACATGTTGTAGTTTCTGCTGTTGATGATATTCTTGTTATTTTGATCTGAAGTTCACATACAATTGAATCACAATTGGAGACCTGCTCCCTTACATTAGATTGACACGGATTTTAAATTAACTAAGAACTGTATGGTTAGGAGCATCTGACATTTTCTCCCAGAATCATGAATTCCTTCATTTAAAAAAACCTGAAGACTTTCTGTCTTTTTCTGCTTATATGAGCTATAACCATAAAGTAATTTTCTTTTACTTCTATAATTGAAGTTCACCTACCATATATTAGTTTCTTATCAGTAAGCACTGCATGTTAGACCCATCTGTTTTCAATAGCTGTAAATATTGCCCTTTCCTCACTTTTTGCAACATCAGTATCATTATACTAGTCTAGCTGATGTAAGGTATTGAAGATTTAGCCAAATTTACAATGACAGGCTACTGCTTTAGTGACTAAAGCATTGTCATAAAATTCAACTGCAAAAATAAGTCAATTAAGTTTGCAGTCATTTAATTTCTAGTTGTGCAATATTTGTCTATGTATCAAGTGAATTGATATATTTCAAAATATTTCTCCTTTGTAATTTTAAGGTGATTCACATTTACTTCAAGAATTCATTTCATTAAAAATGTAGAACAGAAAAATCATCTTTTAATATTAACAAATTTATTCATTGTTGAAATATATTTCAAAAATGAACTCCGCACAGTGCTAAACAATGAAGAAAATACAGTAGATAAAAAACACACTATCCTGAAGATGGCAGCAAGGTAGGTGGGAGTGGAATCCACTTCCCCCTGTGCACTGGTGAAACCCCTAGCCCATCTTCTGAGGAACAGAGTGAACAGCCAATGGTATCAGCATATATGAAGATTGGAGGCCAAAAATTGTAGAGGACATTGAAAAATCAGACGTTAAGGAGAGTGTTTCAGGACAATAAGGTCTCTGAAACCAGCACAAGGACCAAGGTGGCTACAGCCCCAGGCCTTGCACCCACAGGTGTGCCCCAGGATTCTTGGGAGAGAGCCAGGTCAATGGCTCCCTCCCTGGCCAAACAAGGTTTGAGCAGCACCAGGAGGGATCTGGATGTTTGAAGTCACAGGTGGAGAATAAGGATGAAGTGGCAAACACACAGGCGCAGTACCCGCTGAGACTGTGGATGCCAGCTGGGAAGAGTTGGGCCTTGATGGACCCTGACCTGGTCAGTCCCCCAGCCTTGGAGAGTTTGGCTGTGTGAGAGGACAGGTTGGCTGTTTAGAGCAGCAGTCTTCAATAGGAGGAATTTTTCAAAAAGAAAAAGAAAGAAAAAAGGCACTCAGCAGCATTTAGGGAATTCTCCCTCAGTAGTCCACCCTGCCTTCTGTACCACCCCACCACCCCGTACCCACCCACAGCAGCAGAGGCCAAGTGATCAGGCTTGCAGCCCTGGAGAAGAAACACACCTGACCCTGCCACCCTGGCAGCTGCAGCAGCAGGCTGCACACTCACACCCAAAGGCCCAAAACTCCAGCCCAGCAGCTGCCAATCTCACCACAGCAGCAGAGACTGAGCACTCATGCAGGCAGCCCCGGGAACTGTGCGTACCTGATCCCGCTGCCCAGTTTCACCTCATGCCCAACCCCAGTGCCCCATGCACAGCAGCAGAGGAGGCGCATACCTGCATCCCCAGTGGCAGCCACAGGGCACCCCCTGCCCTGCAATGCCAACTGGCTTCCTAAGAGGCAGGTGGAGATGCTCCCACAGAGGGGAGCTGCAGGGCTCAGGGAGTCAACAATCACCAGAAAGACTTAATTCATTGGAGGTACTGAACTACCCTGAAGAGACTCTGAGAGTCCCTAGCATCTAGGACAGCAAAGAGCAAGAAGGTGACGTGTGAGTTGTCCCTAACTGGTGCACCTCAAGGACAGCTCAACTGGTAGACTGAAGGAGTAGGGTGAGTGGAGTAGGCTGGGCACTGGAAGCCCAGCAACGAACTGAGGAACTGGGTTGGAGGCTCAGCAACTGTGAAGAGGGCAGCTCAGGAAGGGAGAAAAGTGAAACCAATCCCTCCTCACACTGCTGCAGCCAGGAAGACCAGCAGAACTGGAGTGGCCAGTTTAAAGCCAGCAGGAGGCTTTTTTATTTTAATTCCTCCTTCCTTTCTTTTCTTCTTTCTTTTTTTTCCTTCTTCCTTCCTTCCTTCCTTTTTTTATTCCTTCTTTCTTCCTTATTTTTAAAAAAATTCCCACAAGTGAGACAATAAAACTTGGAGCTGTGAAAAGACCAGAGTTAGACCCAAAGAGGGGTCATCCCAACAACTGAGACAGTAAGACAAATTTCATTTTTCTACTCCAGAGAACTTGCAAGTTATGATATATTTGTATTATTATTATTATTTCATTATCCTTACATCTTTTATTAGTATTTTTGTATTTCCCTTCTTTCTGTTTAGTCTTCTTCACTTGGTTTGTTAAATAGCATTGTCTAACTAATTTCCCTTGTTCTTTCTTTCATAGTGTATTTTCAATTTTCCATCTTTCACTTCACTTGTGTTCCAATAGCACACTCCTCTAGGTCCTGTGTTTTACATTCCTGTTATGCAGATCACATAGATTCTATCATATAATTGGTGCTTCATTTCTATTGTAAATAATTGCTGTTCCATACAATTGTAAATACTACACAGCTCCTGTCTCAGATCTTAGCTCACTTCACTGTTTCCTGAACTTTATTACTGTGGTGGTTAACTCTGTTCTCTCACACATTACACCTATTTTCTATCCTTTACTCTCACTTTACCTCATAATCTGACTTCCTGCAAGCTCATTGCTTTCTAGATGCAACTCACAGTCCTTCCCCCACCTAACAGGAGTCTTACCTTTTTTCCATCTTTTCTAAAAAGTGGCTAGGAGGGTGAAATACCACAGTCCACACTATACATATCCAAAGGATCTCCTACCTCTTCTCTACATGTTGGTACTTTAAATACCATAGAACACTCCATTGTCTTAAACCATTTTGCCTTTCCCCTCCAAATGATCACAAAAAAGAGTAGGTGGGATCTGTGAACAGTATACCTGGAAGAAGAAGATTGGAAGAGGAAACCCACCAACAAAGGAACAACCAACAGATAACAACAGAAGAAGGTGAAGGAGGGAGCAGAATCAACACCAACCTCAACCCACAACCAACCTCCAAATATAACTAAATGGTGGAGAGATTACCCAAAACAAACAACTGAACAAGAGCAATAGAGAAGCCTCAAAACCTTGCAAACACAGAAGAACTTGCTTCAATACAACCTGTCCACACCTGCACAACAGAATACAAGATGTGGTGGAATGGAATGACCCTCAGTGAACTAGTTTACAGGAAGGACCCACCAAAGAAAATCCCAACAACAATCAAAATGCAAAGACATACAGAGAGCCAGCATAAACCACAGCCCAAGACCAGAAAACTCAAGAGATTTAGGACACTGCACCACTGAATCTCACAGGTCTTCTACCATAGAAGTTGACACCAGAAACCAAGGGAATTGGAATAGATCAATTTAAGGAGCAGAGGCTAACAAGAAGAGTCTCACAAACAATGGGAAGACAAAGAAACAACCCCCAAAATGAAAGGAAAGAAGGAAGGCTCACAAAGAATGCTAAATAAAATAGAGGCAAGTCAACTATCAGATATTGATTTCAAAGCAATGGTTATCAAGAAGCTCAATGAGCTCACAGAGAATTACCAAAACTACAGGGAAACTACAATGAACTCACTGCAAACTATATCAGCAGGAAAAAGGGAATAAAAACCTGCAAAAAGAGCCAAGAGGATATAAAGAATACAATTTCTGAGCTGAAGAACACAGTAGAAAAAATCAAAAGCAGGCTAGATGAAGTAGAAAATCAGATCAGCAAGCTGGAGGACAAGGTAAAAAAAAACACCTAAGAAGAGCAAGAAAAGGAAAAGAGGATCAGAGAGAATGAAGAGGGGTTAAGGGAAATGCAGAACAACATACAATATAATAAAGGACAGAAAACCAGTTTGAAAAAGTAATGATGGAAAATGTCCCTAATTTGATGAGAGAAAAAGTCACACAAATCCAGGAAACACAGAAAGTCCCAATCAAGAGGAACCCAAAGAGGCCCACTTCAAGACACATCAAAATTAAAATGGCAAAATTCCTAGACAAAGAGAAAATCTTAAAGGCAGCAAGGGAAGAACAGGAGGTAACATGCAAGGGAGCTCTATAAGACTAGCAGCTGATTTCTCAATGGAAATGCTCCAAGACAGAAGGGAGTGGAAGAAATATTCCAAGTAATGACAACCAATGGCTGGCAACCGAGACTACTCTACCAGCAAGGCTCTCGATTAAAATGGAAGGCTAAATAAGGAGCTTCCCAGACAAAAAAAAAGCCTCAAAGAATATACTTCTTCCAAACCAGCTCTGCAAGAGATGCTAATGGGTCTGGTTTAAGAACAAGAAGAAAATCAGTGAGA
This sequence comes from Phyllostomus discolor, assembly GCF_004126475.2. Classification (NCBI taxonomy): domain Eukaryota; kingdom Metazoa; phylum Chordata; class Mammalia; order Chiroptera; family Phyllostomidae; genus Phyllostomus; species Phyllostomus discolor. The sequence continues at coordinate 55,576,579 of NC_040913.2, read as the reverse complement.
GAGAGAGGAAAATGGGCACAAAAAAGGCAATTAAAATAAGTACCTATCAACAATAACCTTAAATATGAAGGGATTAAGTGCTCCAACCAAAAGACATAGAATAGCTCAATGGATAAGCTATTATCCATTATCCATGGATAAGAAATCATGACCTACACATATGCTGCCTATAAGAAACCAACTTCAGAACAAAAGACCTACACAGACTGAAAGTGAAGGGCTGGAAACAAGCATTCCAAGCAAAAAGACAGGAAAAAAAAGAGCCAGGGTAGCAACACTCATAGCAGACAAAAGAGACTTCCAAAAAAGAGCCATAAAAAGAGACCCAGAAGGTGACTTCATAATACTCAAGGGAAGAATCCATCAAGAAGACATAAACATTGTAAATATATATGCACCCAACATAGGAACACCCAAATACATAAAGAAAATCTTGGAGGACTTCAAGAAAGATATTGACAGCAACACAAATACAGTAGGGTATTTCAACACTCCATTGTCAAAAATGGACAGATCTTATAAACAAAATATCAACAAAGATATTGTGGAATATAACAGTGCCCTAAAATGAATGCACTTAACTGAGATATATACATCCTTACATCCCAAGTAAAAAAATACACATTCTTTTCAAATGCACATGGAACATTTTCAAAGATAGACCACATGATAGGACACAAAACAAGCCTCAATAAATTCAAGATAATTGAAATCATAGAAAGCATTTCTCTGACCATAAGGGACTGGGCCTAGAAACCAAACCCAAGGGGAAAAAAGCAAAAACACAAACTCATGGAGACAGAATAGCATGCTATCAAACAATGAATGGGTCAAGAATGAGATCAAGGAAGAAATCAAAAGTTTCTGGAAACAAATGAAAATGAACTCACAACAACCCAAAACTTATGGGACAAAGTGAAGGCAGTCCTGAAGGGAAGTTCATAGCAAATTTCCTACCTAAAAAAGATAGAAACATTTCAAATAAACAACCTAGCCTTATGCCTACACGAACCTAGGGAAAAACAACAAAGACATCCCAGGGCAAATAGAAGAACAGAAATAACCAAGATCAGAACAGAATTAAATGACATAGAGACTAAAAGCACAATTCTAAGAATCAATAAATCTAGGAGCTAGTTCTTTGAAAAAATAAATAAAATCCAACAAGCCTTTAAGGAGGCTCATCAAGAGAAAAAGAGAGAGGACCCAAATAAACATAATCAGAAATGAAAGAGGAGAGATTACAACTGATACCACAGAAATACAAAGAATTATAAGAAATTACTCTGAAGAGTTATACCAAGAAATTTGAAAATCTAGGTGAAATGGACACATTTCTACAAAAATATAATCTTCCAAAACTGAAAGAAGCAGAAAACTTGAACAGACCAATGACAGCTGATGAAATTGAAGCAGTAATCAAAAAACTGTGGACTAGAGGGTTTCACAGGAGAAGTATACAAAGCATTTAAGGAAGAGATAACCCCTATTCTTCACAGATTATTCCAAAAAATCCAGAGTGATAGAAGACTCCCAAACACTTTTTATGAAGCCAGCAGCATCCTAATCCCAAAACCAGATACAGACATACACAGAAAAAAACTTCAGGCCAATATAGGTCATGAACACCAATGCTAATATCCTCAACAAACTGCTGGTGAACTATATCCAGCAATACATTAAAAAGATCACACACCATGACCAAGTGAAATTCATCCCAGTGATGCAAGGATAGTACAATATTTGCAAATCAGTAAGTGTAATACCTCGCATAAACAAAAGCAAAGACAAAAATCACATGATTATATCAATAATGCAGAAAAAGCATTTGATAAGGTACAGCACCCATTTATGATAAAAATACTCAGCAAAGTGGGAATAGAGGGAGCATTCCTCAACATAATAAAGGCCACATATGAGAGACCAACAGCCAACATCATACTCAGTGGGCAAAATCTTAGAGCTTCCCCACTAAGATCAGGAGCAAGACAAGGTTGTACACTTTCACCATTCCTATTCAATATAGTATTGGAAGTCCTAGCCACAGCGATCAGATAAGAAAAAGAAATAAAAGCATCCAAATTGGAAAGGATGAAGCAAAACTGTCATTGTTTTCAGATGACATGATAATGTACATAGAAAATCCTAAAGACTCCACCAAAGAACTACTCAACCTAAGAAAGTGAATTTGTCAAAACAGCAGTGTACAAAGTCAATATCCAGAAATCAAAGGCATTTTTGTACACCAGCAATGAAATATCAGAAACATAAATTAGGATAAGAATCCCATTTGATATAGCAACAAGAAAAATAAAGCACCTAGGAATAAACCTAACCAATAAACCTAATAGTTTTCTGTACGCAGAAAACTGTACTACACTGAAGAAAGGAATTAAGGAAGACACAAATAAATGGAGCCATGTACCAGGTTCATGGATTGGAGAAATTAACATCATCAAAAATGTCCATACTACTCAAAGTGATTTATAGATTCAATGTAATCCCTATTAAAGTACCAATGACATATTTCACAGAGAACAAACATTTCAGAAATTTATATGGAACCAGAAATGACCCTGAATAGCTGAGAAATGACCCTGAATTTTGAGAAAGAATAACAAAGTAGGAGGGATCACAATACCTTATATCAAAGTATATCACAAGGCCACTGTAATCAAAACAGCCTGGTATTGGCTTAAAAACAGGCACATAGACCGATGGAACAGAATAGAGAGCCTAGAAATAAACCCAAGTCTCTATGGTGAATTAATATTTGACAAAGGGGGAAGAAGCATTAAATGGAGTAAAGGTAGCCTCTTCAACAAATGGTGTTGGGAAAGCTGGACAGCTACATGCAAAAAAAATGAAACTTGATCACCAACTTACACTATACACAAAAAGAAATTCAAGGTGGATAAAATACTTAAATGTTAGTCGTGATATCATAAAAGTCCTAGAGGAAAACATCAGCAGGAATATCTCAGACATCCAACGTAACAACATCTCCACAGATATGTGCCCTAAAACAAGGGGCATAAAGGAAAGAATAAACAAGTAAGACCTCATCCAATTAAAAAGCTTTTGCATTGGTAAAGAAAAAAGCAGCAAAATGAAAAGGAAACCAACTGTATGGGTAAATATATTTGCCAATGATACCTCAGACAAGGGTTTGATCTCCACAAATATAAAGAACTCACATGTTCCACTCCAGGAAGACAAACAACCCGATTAAAAAATAAGCAAAGGACCTGAACAGACACTTCAAGGGGGACTTACAGAGGGCCCAGAGACACATGAAAAGATGCTCAGCATCACTAGCCATCAGAGAGATGCAAATTAAAACCACAATGAGATACCACTTCACACCAGCCAGAATGGCCATCATAAACAAATCAACAAACAAGTGTTGGAGAGGCTGTGGAGAAAAGGGAACCTTAGTGCACTGTTGGTGGGAATGCAGACTGGTGCAGTAACTGTGGGAAACAGTATGGAATTTCCTCAGAAAACTAAAAGTGGAACTGCCTTTTGACCCAGCAATTCCAGTGCTGGGATTTTACCCTCAGAGCCCTGAAACACCAATCCAGAAGAATCTACATACTCCAATGTTCATAGCAGCACAATTCACAGTAGCCAAGTGCTGGAGTCAACCCAAGTGCCCATCAGTAAATGAGTGGATCAAAAAAGTATGGTACATTTACACAATGGAATACTATGCAGCAGAGAGAAAGAAGGAGTGCGTTCCTACCCTTTGAAACAGCATGAATGGAACTGGAGAGCATTGTCCTAAGTGAAATAAACCAGACAGTGAGGAACAAATACCTTATTATCTAACCTTTAATTGGAACATAATCAACAAAAGAAAAAAGCAAGCAAAATATAACCAGAGACATTGAAATTAAGAAGAAACTGACAGTAACCAGAGGTCAGGGGGAGGGGATAATGGGGGGAAGGGTTTTCGGGGACTACTATAAAGGACACATGGACAAAACCAAGGTAGAGGGTGGAAGCAAGGGAGGTAGAGGGGTTTGACTAGGGTCAGGGAAGTGGTGGGGGGGAAATGCAGACAACTGTAATTGAACAACAATAAAATAATTTTTAAAAAGAAAAGAAACCCACTATCTTTATCATTATAGAATGTATGGTCTAGTGAAATATCACAGAAAGGTGGAAAGATGTGTCATACACAGAGCAGGGATCTTTTTTAATGGGGTTCCCTGGGGCCAAAGAAAGAGAGAAGAGATTTGTATGTGTGTACACATACATGTTTATACTTATATATTTTAACTTTTATTCCTGGTGGTTTATCAGGGTTCAGAATTTATAATGTTGAAATCACTTAAGATCAGAAATCTTGATCTATTATGTAAAACTCTATTTTTACAAATTCACATTGTAAGACATTAAATTATAATGGTATTCACCTTTATATACATTGTAATGTGACTTTTAAATCTTGCTACCACCTACACCAGATTGTAAATTATTTCTATGCATACAGACAATTTTAAACAGTTTATTGAAACATTTTGACATAATGTCGACAGAAACATTTTGTCATATACATTATCTGTCATATGTACCTTGATACTAATTTTCAGTTCAGAGACACATAAAATGAATCAAACAGATAAATGAGGTACCACCATATATCTATATAAGTAATTGCTTATTTTCAATTACTATATTTATATGAAAGACTTATTCAATAAGGTGATCCATTGCAATAAGTATACTACACCTTTTCAGCAGAAATGACATTCATCAAACCCTGAGCATTGGACCATGATTTTGTGCTTTATGGTCCATTTTTTAAAATAAAAAGTACCCCCCTGTTATCAGTCTTATAATATATTCAAAAGGATACAAGGAAAATAAGACCTTTTAAACTTTTCCCAAGTTAGAAACAGAAATTTATTGTTCACAACTCTAAATCAAAAAGTTGGTCAAATACTTATATGTTTTCTTTCTTAAATAAATATGAATAGCCTCATTTTAAAGTGAAGCAACTTTCCTTATATCTAAGCACTGCACCATCCCAAAAGAATCTAATATTCCCTGATGGGTCTGTGATTACTCCCAGGTGTTTGAAGAAATTGAAGTAATATTCTGGTTAATTGAAAGTTGTGACAGAGCCCTGATTTTAGGAATCAGTAAATGTATAAAATGTATAATATAAATACTTATAACCATACTAGCTTTAATCAGTTAGAAAAGTTCATTTATCTTTTTTAGTGTTTTAGGGTTGCTATTCTTAAAATCAATTATTCATATACAAAATTAAAAAATGGCTCATATAGATTTTTTGATAGTAGGATATAAGATAAATAATAGCTTATATTTGTGAAAAACAAATCTTTCAAGTCAAGCAGGCAGTGTTTCATTATAGTATACTATGGAAAAACATTCTTTTGTAGCCTTGACCAGTGTGACTCAGTTGGTTGGATGTCATTACATAAAGTGAAAGTTCACCAGTTCTATTCTCAGTCAGGGCACATCTGGGTTGTAGATTCGGTCCCTGGTTGGGGTGCATATGAGAGGCAACCAATTGATGTTTCTCTCTCACATCAACATTTCTCTTTTCTCCCTCCTTCCCCCTCTTTCTAAAAGTAAATAAATAAAATCTTTAAAAAAATGCTTTTTTAATACTGTCAAACCTAGTGGCATATTATGTAGACACCATGATGTAGCAAAGAGATTTCAATACTGAATTTGTACAATCCAGAGTTTTAAACATAATTCTGCAATTTATTATCTTGGTAACCTTAGATAACCTAACTTCTGTTAACCTCCAATTTCTCTTCTGTAAAAGAGATAATAATACCTAGATATTAGGAATGATTTTAAGATAAGTTTAAAAATATCTATATACACTTCAACACATGATAAAAAGCCATAGAAATTAATAAAGATTTAAAGAATATGAAATACACAGTTTATCAGTTATAAAATGGTCATTTATGCAATTCTTAATTCAATGAATAGAGGTTACACATTCTGATTTAAAAACGCATGAATGATTTACAAAATATGACCACTTACTGGGTCACAAAGGAATTCTAAATGTAAACTAAACTGATATCCTAGAGAAGAATTTATTTAACCAAAATATAATGAAATTAGAAACCCAGTAATAACCATGAAAATATCCATGCATTTGGAAATTTTAAAACCACTTCTAAATAACAGAGAGAGTATAGAAGAAAATACAATGGAAATAAAAAATAACTAGGACTGAAAAATAATTAACGTGTCAAACTTGTGAGAATTAGCTAAAGGCATTTTAGAGGGAAAATTTTAGCCTTGAATGAATATTTAGTAAAGTTAGAAATGTAATGGGTGCAGTCAGGGCTCCCTCCCCCCCCCAGCCAAGGAGGGATTTGTAATGGGGTCCAGAACTTGGGATGTCCAAGAAATATGAAAATATAGGATATCCTCACCCCCACAAGTCTGGAGTGGGAGGTGGGACACATGGAGCAGGGCCATTAAGAGTTATTTTGCATATCAACTGTTGTCCAGCTTCATACCTGATATGCAAAAATGGTTATTTTACATGTCTTATAAGTGCTGGCTAGCTTCATAGGTATGTTAAGTAGCTGTGGCTAGGCTAGGGAGCCAGGGAGATGGGAGTGACTTTGACCCATGATATAACTGGGAGGCAGCTCCCTCTGGTTACAGCACCTGCATGAGAGCTTGGAGATGATTGGCTCCACACCACAGATCCATGCCTGCCTGGACTTACTATGGCAGCCCAGAAAAGTTGGAAAAATATGGGAATGCTGGCAGGTGTAACCAATTGTGGGAGGAGTCAGAAATGGGGTTGTAGAGGAAGATTTGCACTGGGATTTAAACCCAGTCACAGAAGCCATGAGGTGGTGGGATAGAACATGCAGATTTTGAGGTTCCCTTTACCATGCAGCTTAGGAAGGAGGAGAGTAAGATATAGCAGCCATGAAGACCTCTTTCTTAGTGGTTCAGAAGAATGCCGGAGAGACATTGAAGGACTAAGGACAGGGACAATGCAAGACCTTACAGGGAAGGAAAGAGATGAAAGGACTCTTGCTGGTGGTCCATGAAAAGGTGCATGTGGGTTTTGAATTTAGAACTGGAGATCCCAGCGACACAGCTGATGGTTCTGGCAACTATGGGAGGCCTGCCAACGAGCATGGATGACTGAGAGGAACTGGGAGAAGTGAGCTGCAGACTTCCTTTTTTTTTCTGAGATATGCTACCCAAGACTGGCCTGCCAGGGCAAAAGGGGAAGGAGGGACTGTGTGTATTTGTGGATGTTTTAAGGGACTTTGGTATTTTAAAGAAGACAAGTCAGTACTCTAAGTCTGTATAATGTTTGAATAAATAGTTCCTTTCCTTTTTATCAAACTCTGGCATCGAGAGCCATAATTCCAAGTCCCTGGTAGTGAGCTAAGAATCCATTGTGACAGAGGGACCTGGTAGCTCTGGGTCTGTAACAGAAAGGCTAATAATTCTCCAATTATTCAGTGAAACTATTTAGAATAATATCAACCATGAAAACTGGAGAAGGAAAGAAATAATAAAGATAAAAGAATGTATTAGTCAAATGAGGAAAGGGTAAATAAATAATATCAGTAAAATTAAGATTTTACTATTTAAAATGACTTTAAAAAGTGATAAATCTGCATCATATTCAATAAGAAAAAAATCAGGAGCCTTCTGGAAAGATGACAGAGTTATTGGTATAGTTTTATAATCATGGACTCCCACATGAAAGTAAATAGAATACCAAGACAACAAAATCAAAAATCCATAGACAACATTTACAACAAAGCTTGGTAATGCCCAAACCCTAAATAAAAGCAGGTGCAGACAAATGAATAGCCATGATTTACATAATGTCTTAGTCTGTTAGGGTTACTATAACAAAATATTATAGTTTAAATAAACATAAATTTCTCATATGTATAGAGGCTGGAAAGTCCAAAATCAGGATGCTGGCAGATTCAATGCCTGGTTTCTTCACAGCTGGCTGCCTTCTCACTGTGTACTCACATGGCAGAAGGGCTTTGGTTTCTTCCTCTCTTTATGAGGACACTAACCCCATCATGGAGGCTCTATCCTCATGACCTTATCTAAATTTAATTGCCTTCCAAAGGCTCCATCTCCTAATACCATCATATTGGAGGTTGGGGCTTCAACATATGAATTTAGGGGATCACAAATAGTCATTCATACTTGATATCAGTTCCTATGGGAAAGAAGCCAAAGTTAGTACAGAACATCGAATGTTTCTGGGAACAGGAGAATACCCTATTAGTTCCACACTGAAGAAAAACACCCAGAAGTGAGATAAAAATTGAACAGGAAACAAGGAGAATGATAGAGGAAAAATCAGATCCAGATAAAATTGGTGGTGCCAGGGGATAGTGGGGAACAGAACCAAGAAATCTGAGCAATAGAGCTGCCATATTTGATTATTGTATTAAAGCAACAGAATAGGAAACTTAGAAGTTAGAAGAAAAATACTGAACTATTCAAGAAAATTAATTTTGCATAAAAATGAGCAAAAAAATATCAAAATCAAGTTCTCTCAAAAGTTATAAGAAAAAGAGAATAAGGAGAATACTGTCCCTATAGACAGCGAAAGCATGCCATAAAGGCATGCCTACAAACAGTTCACACTATAGCATAGTAGATTGCAAAATAAGTCAAAAGACATTCAAAATTATGTCAGAATAACAACATAAATAAGAATTAGTAAAACTCATCCATAAGGTGTTAAAACTCAGGAAAAAATCATAAAGAAAAGCAATGCAAACTGAGCTAGAAGGAACATAAACTGATTTCATAATCAGATGATGCCTTAAGATAATAGAAAGTGAAGAAATTTTAAGAAATTAAAAAGCAGTGACTTGAAAGAAAATGACTAATGAAGACAATCGGAGAAAATCCAACATTTACATTATGTGAGTCCCAAAAGAAAACTAAAGCAATAGAACAAGTACTATACTTTTATGAAATATAAAAAGATTAGAAACTATTATACATATTGAAAGCATGCACCATGTTTGACCTGAAAATATCAACCATGAATTACCAAAATATAGACATATTTCAGACAAATTACAGGACTTTAAACCTTTTGAATGGTATCTAGCTCAAAATAAACAAACGATTTATGAAGTAGGGAACATTAGATTATCATCAAACTTCTCATCAGTAATGCTATATTATATGTCAGAATTGGTGTTTATATATAGGATAACCAAGGGGTTGATATGTGAACCAGGTTTTCTATATCCAGAAAAACTGACTTTTAAGTTTAAAGTGACAAAAAATGTTATGAAGATGTAAATAATGTAAGATTTAAGTAATGCTATTCTCAGGAACCTCTTGAGGAAACTACTAAAAAAACATGTTTTGGACAACCAAAATAAACTCCAAAAGTGACCCTAAGACATTTACATAAGAACTGGTAATAAGTATTCCAGATATAATTGTGTGTAAAACTATGAGTACCTGAAGATTAAGATGGAAAGTAAAATATGTAACAGCTATTTGCTCTGTTAATATCAGTATACTACTAGTATACAAATGATAGAGGAGAATGAGAAGAGTACAGGAAAATGCTTTTAAAATATTCGTTAAATTTTATTTTTGTTTTAGAATAGGTATCATAATTCTCAGACTACTGTGTATGAAAGTGAAATAAAACTAAGGGGTAATTATGAGATAATCTATTTCTGTCACCCTCTGTGGTCTTGATAATCAAATCTTAATGAGGTGGGGAAGAGATACAGAGGATATATGCAAGAGGTTAAGTAAAAACTCTGTGTCCTGAATTTAAATCGAAAATAGGATAAACCCAGGTAAAGTCCTCAAAACAATGACTAACTCAGATGCAATGAGTATTATTGGAGTCTAGATTATGATCTTGAAACACTGTTTCTCAATAAATAAACCAGGGCTTTTTAAAGAAAAGTATTCATTTGGAATAGGAAGTATATAAGAGTTGCTTGGAACAACTTGTCATACCTGAGAACAGAGAAGCATTGGCAAAGACTACTAGAGTAGTGTCAAAAGAACCTGTGGGCCAACTTAAAAAATCTCCCAATGAGCACAGTTGGGATCATTTGACCTACCATAGGATATAACTATAATGGATTAAAACCAATGAAATATGTTTAAATCCTTGAGCTCATAATGGCATTTTTATAGTAGTAATTGGTCACCTAAAGAGGCTGATAGAAAACCAATTAATTACATAAAAACTAAGTAAACACATGAGGGAAGTACCTTATTATAAAAGTATTCCAACTAATAAATTTAAAAAAATAATTTTACAAACTGCATAAATCAATGATTTAAGCAAAGAACATTAGTACTGCTAACATCCCAAATGTCAGACGACCAGACATTATGTTTCTGCTGATGAAACACTATGACACCACCTATGACCTTGCCAAAGGGATCAGACCTGAGTCTGATGAAACTCTGGATCCATCTGACAACTTAAAGGAAATATAGAAGACAGAGTAACATGTGAAATATACCATGAATGTACACCTAGAAAAATCCAGATTCCCAGAAACTATAGGTCAAATAGTTTAGAATCTTCTATTGTAAAGAAAAAAAAAATAGAAAATCAGAGTTTAAAAATGTAAAAGACATTGTGAAATCAAACAAATAAACAAAAACCACAACTAGATCTATTTATTGCTGTGTCCTTCAGTTCCAAATTACTTAGTCACTAACTGTATGCAAACTGATCTGAACTTCCAGACTCATATTTCATATTAAAGTGCACAATTCTAGAATTATCTTTTAAATTAAAAATTTTAAGGCAAAAAATTATCTCTGTACATTTGAGTATTTAAATTTAATTTACTTTTGATAATTAATTTAGTCAAAGAATGGTTATCTTGTGGAATTGAATGTACTAGGTTTACAGAGTAAAACCACCAAAAAGAGAAGCTTTATCAACTAATCTTTTTTCAATGCAAACTCTATGTAAACACGTCACCCATATCCTTCCTTTTAAATCCTACATCTCTGATATGTTTATAAACAGAATGGACAACTACTGACATCTTTCATAGCTGTAAATTTACAATTTCAGATCTAAAATGACTATCACAAAATAGATTTCTGTATTCCTTAAGTGTTTTAATCGTTATTTCAAGTGCCTGTCAGTATCTTTTGGAACCAGGAGAGGGCACTGTAGAGCAGTGTAGCTCTAAGTATTTGTGACTAAGTCAGAAAATGTCCTTTGCTAAAAGAAATGTGCAAAGCTACCCTACAGAATAAGAAAAAGTGAAAGAATAATTAGATGGTCATTATAAGCTTTCTTTAATATTAAAAAGAATAGCTAAAATATTTATCTAAATACATATCTAGGCTATCAATTACATTAGAAATATATAGATGATAATAGATGGATCTAGATAGATGGATAAAGAAATATAGATGTAGACATTGATAGGTCATTTATTTTTCTTTCAAGAATATCCCAAAGCTGAATCTGAAGTTCTCCTGTTACACTATTTATTCTTTCACTACCTCTGCTGTTAGTTATAAAACCAGTTCTCAAGTACTCCCTAATACAGATTAATAATGTATTTTGTTTAAATCAGTTCAAGTTTAGGACAAAGGATATATAGTAGTCCTTTAGCAATATTACGTAGTACAGAAATAATTTTGGAAACAATGTAATAAACATTATCTCCAGTTTCTATAAAGGTTTTTCCAAACATAAAGAACAGTATTTTAAGTGTTAGCTGCTCAACTGCAGTACATAGGTGATTGAATTCAGACCATCAACTTACATTAAGGGAAAGATAGTGAAGGCATGCCATCCTTTGAAGATCAAATAAGATTAGTGAGCCTCTCAGTCTTTTCCTAAAACTTGCTGTTTCAGGGTCCCTATAGCCTGGGCCTTTCTCAGGACTGTGTGTGCTTAGGTATCAAAAGAGCAGAAGTGCCACTATGATGGGACAGTTCAGCTGAGTCTTCTGTTTTCAAAATGGCTCTACAGTATTCTTTAGGAGATGTGCTTTCTATGTCAGGAAGTCAAATCAATGCCAGGAGTCACATCTTCAGGGGAAGAGAAAAGATTTAAGAAAGTTTCATAATACATCTTGGTAGACAGTTTTTTGTGTGCTACTCTGAAAATATAATTTCTAGAAAAAAATGACATCTACTTTTGTCTCCTTGTCTATACATTAATTTATTCTCTTGAGTGTTCTAGTTAACAATGAAACCAATTAGGTTTTTCATTATTGAAAAAAATGAGTGTGCCACCTTTGCTCATGTGAGGGAAATTGCCAATGTGTTCAACAATCCTTCTCTTTATTAGAGATCTGCTGTGAAATATGAGGATTATATTGCCAGTTATGATGTTATCTAGGTTCAGTTGTAGATGAAAAGACCAAGTTATGACTCCAAGTTCTCCAGCTATGGCCATATGGACATGTTGGTAGGCATTACAGTATTTGTTCAAAGGTTTGTTTGCAAATTGGAGCTCTGTGACGTTGCACCTCAAGTTACCTAACTCTGGTTTGTAAGAAACTGGATGGTCTATTTTTACTGAATCCAGAATTGTTCTGTCTTCTGTTTTTGTTTTCCTTCCCTCAACTTTGTTAAAACACAGTATGCCTTACAGTGTTTCTTCTGCTTGTCTTGCTTAAGGACCTGCCTAGCTCAACACTTACAGTTTGCACCAAATTAATTTGCCCTGTGTATGCATTTCCAACTTTAGTCCTTCACCCACTGCTTCCTTGGCCTATGAGAAATCTTAACTGTCCTTCAAGGCCCACTACAACTTCACTTCTTCAATAAAGTTCACTATTTCAGATGTACCTACTTCTTCCTCACCCAAAGTCCTACAATCCCTCTCATCTTTTCTACTGTACATATTGCCTAGCACTTTACTATCTACTATATTGACTGTGTCTAGCCTTTCCTTTGTATCTAGGCTTTTCAAGTCTAAGCAAGACCTCTGGTTTCTAGTTGCCCCGTATCTCCATAGGGACTAATCTCACAGTAAGTGCTCAAGAAATCTAATCTAATCTACTAATCAAAATGAACAGGTTGGTCTGAATACTAAAGTTACACACTCTAGTTACTTGTTATAATGAATCTTCTCAGGATAGTGTGCTTCCCTGTTCTTTCTCTGCCTTTCTCCTGCACACTTTGGCTTCCTATACACCTGTTACCATCTGACTTCTGCAGCTGTCAGGCAGACCAGCAATGAGTTTGGGGAATGCATCTGATTTTTAGTCAGCCTCCAGGACTTTTCTTTCTTATTCATAATTTTTTCATTGCCAACTAGGAAGAAACCTTGAAGACTATTCTTATTTCTCTCCATCCTGATCATTTAGATTAGTTTGTGTCACAGGGCAAAAACGTGAAACAGATGAAATGTGGATTAAAGAAATTTTACTGACCAATGGTAATAAGGAGTCCTATATTCATTTTAATGTTAAATTCTTTAGAAACTGAATAGCCCATCAACATTTAAAGTGATATTACTGGTGAGCCATTACCAGTGTATTGCCCCCATAGCTATGACAAGCTTGTCCACAGTTCTGCCTATATAAAAGTAAAAATAAAATATAAAATTAAATGATAGAATCAATCATATGATGATGTTTTTGCAAAAATAAATCATGTTCAATGTTTTAATAGTGTTATATATTAAATGTATGTAATGATTTGTGAGTATATCATCCCTTTGTATTACAAGACTAAAGTCATGTTAATAACTTTACAGCTCCGCAAGTCTGTTTTCAGCATCAGGGCAAGGAATCTTCTAGAAAAGGAGACTGCAGTCACTAAAATCTTAAGGTAACAACATTAAATGGTGATACACATTTGAACACAGTGGCATCATATTAAGCAAAAAAGAGTTTTTTTAATAAACTGATTTTCTGAGTACCAATATACTATACTTTCTGTTAGAAAGTAGGTTTGGTTAACTATGTACTTATAAATTATGTCAAATACATTATTAATTTCTTTCCTGAAACAGTAATATTTCACTAGCTCAGTTGGCCATTTATTTTATTTTCATAAATTATAATTATAAACTTTTACAAAAATGAAAAACTTATTTTTATTTGTACAAGTATTATGTCTTTTGTGGTAGCTAAAGGGCCAACCACAATCTAAGTGAAAAAAATGGTAAAAGGGTAAGCTTTTAAAAAGTAATTGTGATTCATAAATTAAGAATAAGTTTAATTAAAATCTATAAGAATCAAAAGCATATCCACTTTAGAATGCTTATAAAAACATTTTATTGCTGAATTCTAAAATTCTGCCTTGAAATGAAATATTAGAAAGGAAAATTAAGCCAGCTACTTGAGTATTTTACAAGACTGTTATAATATAAAATAATATGATCATTATAAAAATGTGTAAGCTTTTTTATTGGTGTGTATATTACATAGACATGTGTAAATGATATGTTAAATATCATAAATATTGGGAACATAATTTATTGGTGTGAATATTACATAGACATGTGTAAATGAAACATTAAATATTGGGAGGTAGAATGATGAACAATATAAACAGATAAATTTATAGCAGAAAGCCCTCTTCAAACTTGTATGAAGGGAAAGGAACTTGTCTACTCTATCTTCATTTTAGGAACCATCATTAAAGCATTTTCTCCAAAATGCATATCACTATAACTTGGATAACTAATAAAGAAATAAGGCTAATATATGATTTGAGAAACTATTTAAATTTTAAACAGTACCTTAAATATATATGCCAAAAACAATCCTAACTAATCAAGACAATATCCTATGTATTCATTGTTTATATTAGCTTATAATTCATGCATAGAGTTGAGTATGTGTTGGAGTGTCTTTTATAAAATGAGAATAAATATTTCTGGGACTTCTATATTATCATCGCAGAATTTGATGAGATAAACCTAAAAAGTCTCATTGAAATAAAGAAAGGAAGGCTTCTAAACAAATTTATAACAACATGTGTTCCAAATTCCATTTCCTTCCGACTGGCTCAATTCTAGCATTATGATCAATACTACATGAGTACAGCCTTGAACACTACACTGTACTACAGGTTTTTTTAATCAAACTGTAACTAGATAAGTTCAGGCAAGGCCAACCGCTAGGGCAGGAATGTCAAACTCATTTTCATCAGGGGCCACATCAGCTTCACAGTTGCCTTCAAAGGGACGAATGTAATTTTAGGACTGTATAAATGTAACTACTCCTTACAGTAAAGCCAGAGCTTGGTGCTGCCGCTGGGTAGAAACAAGGTTCCCGGCAGGATAAAACAAAGTGGAGGGCCAGATTTGGCCCACAGGCCTTTTGTTTGTCACCTGTGCAGTAGGGTCTTAAAGACTCTCCCCAGCCTACACAAAACAGATCATGTGCTGGACCAGCCCTGCAAGTGTCAATGTATTCATAGAGAAGAGAATTCTGCCTCAACCAGAAATGGCCCACAAGGCGATTGTAATACTGTGAGCCTGTATGCAGAGTCGACCTGCCAAATAGGAACCGAAATGACCTTATTCACTTGTCCAGAATAACTATCTTTCAACTAATGTGAATTCGTCTTAGGGGTTCCCAGAGACCTTCAGAGCCTAGGCAGATGGAAATACTTGGAAGGAAGCAATTTCCAGAGCCTCACTTTCCTATGAACTCTTTCTTAAATTTGATCTTCCACTTTTTCTTTTCTACCACCTTTTCTTTGTTCACCTCTCTCCCAGTTTACAAAAGAAACATGAAATTCTCACTCATCAATTCAAGAGAAAGTTGAAACTTGGTGTGGTATATTTCTCTGGAATGTAAAATCCTCTGGGTTGCCAAACAAAGGGACTCTTCCCATATGACTTTCTCCAGAAGGAAGATCCCATTGAACAGCACCTTCTTATCTATTCAGGTGACAAATTTCTGGAAAACCTTTCAGGAATTTATCTACCTTAGAGTTAAGCCTTAGAAATAACATAGTTGTCACAAGGGCATGTGTTAATGCGTTATTTGAATTGAAAAATAAAGTTGGACTTTTTCTGAGAGATTTAGCTGATTGATTTGGCAATGAAAACTGACTTCATAGGTCCTCAATGACACAAAATTGAAAGGATTGGATGGATGAGATTCTCCAATAAAAAGAAAATTTAGTTGTTGATTTGTAAATGCACATAAGTAGTTTTAAAAAGAGAAAATGTATGAGGTACCTGAGTAAAATTTGTAAAACTATCAGGGAATGGGGACATCCTCAGAATTACTTAATACTGTGCAGTCTGAGGAATGCCCAAAGGCAATAGCATTTTACTACAGCCCAGCACAGTACAAAATGAGAGGGTGCTCCTTGAGGCTGCTTAAGCTGTGTCACCTACTGAATCTCAAGACATAAGAGACTACAATTAGAAATAAAAATTAAGAGTGTTTTAAGAATACAAATTTGATCTCTGGAATAGCCATTTAGTTATTTTCTTCTGCAAAAAAAAATGTTTTCCTCATCTCTTCTACACTAGTCTATGCAAGATTAAGGCCACAGTTTGATGCCATGTATGGTGACCCCTCCTACTTTGTTCTTCTTTCTCAAAATTGCTGAGTCTATTCAGGGTCATCTATGGTTCTATATAAATTTTTGAAATATGTGCTCCATATCTGTGAAATATATCATTAGTATTTTAATAAGGATTGTATTGAATCTATAAATTGCTTTGGGTAGTATGGACATTTTGACGATGTGAATTCTTCCAATCCATGAACAAGGTATATGCTTCCATTTATTTGTGTCTTCCTTAATTTCTTTCTTCAGTGTTGTGTTTTCTGAGTACAGGTCTTTTATCTCCTTGGTTAGGTTTATTCCTAGGTACTTTATTTTTCTTATTGCTATGACAAATGAGATTTTTATGCTGAGTTCTGTTTCAGATATTTCATTGTTAGTGTACAAAAATACCTTCGATTTCTGAAAATTGACTTTGCATCTCACTGTTTGCCAAATTCACTTATTAGTTTTTGGTGGAATCTTCCCAGATTTCTATGTACACTATCATATCACCTGCAAACAATGACAGTTTTACTTCTTCCTTTCTGATTTGGATGCCTTTTATTTCTTCTTCTTGTCTGATTGCTGTGGCTAGGACTTCCAATACTATGCTGAATAGAAGTGGTGAAAGTGGACATCTTTGTCCTGTTCCTGATATTAGTGAGAAAGCTTTTAGTTTTTGTCTGTTGAATATGATGTTTGCTGTAGGCCTTTCATATATGGCCTTCATTATACTGCAATATGCTCCTTCTACTCCCATTTTGCTGAGTGTTTTTATCATAAATGGGTGCTGTACCTTACCAAATGCTTTTTCTGTATCTATTGATATGATCATGTGAGTTTTGTCTTTGCTTTTGTTTATGTGATGTATTGTGTTTATTGATTTGTGAATATTGTGCCATCCATGCATCCCTGGGATGAAAACCACTTGATCATGGTGTATGATGTTTTAGATGTATTGCTGGATACGGCTTACCAGTATTTTGTTGAGGATTTTAGCATCTATGTTCATCAGTGATAATGGCCATAGTTTTCTTTATTTGTGTGTCTTTGTCTTGTTGAGGGATTAGGATTAAGCTGGCCAAATAAAAAGAGTTTGGGAGTCTTCCCACCTTTTGGATTTTTTGGAATAGTCTGAGAAGTATAGGGGTTAGCTCTTCCTTAAATGCTTTGTAAAGCTCTCCTATTAATCTCTATGGTCAAATAATATTTGGCAAAGGGGCAGCAGCATAAAATGGAGTAAAAATTGCCTTTTCAACAAATGTTGTTGGGACATCTGGACAGCTACATGCAAAAAAATGAAACTCAACCACCAACTTACACCATACACAAAAATAAATTCAAAGTAGATAAAAGACTTAAATATAAGTTGTGACACTATAAAATTCCTAGAAGAAAACATAAGCAGGAAAATATCAGACATCCCATGTAGCAATATTTTCACCAATATATCCCCTAGAGCAAGAGACATAAAGGAAAGAATAAACAAATGGGATTTCATCAAAATAAAAAGCTTCTGCACAGCTAAAGAAAACATTAACAAAATGAAAAGGAAACCAACTGTATGGGTAAATATATTTGCCAATGATACCTCAGACTAGGGCTTGATCTCCAAAAAATATATGGAACTCACATGATGCACTCCAGGAAGACAAACAACCCAATTAAAAAATAGGCAAAGGACCTGAACAGACACTTCTCCAAAGAGGACATACAGAGGGCCCAGAGACATATGAAAAGATGCTTGGCATCACTAGTCATCAGAGAAATGAAAATTAAAACCACAATGAGATACTACTTCACACCAGCCAGAATGGCCATCATAAACAAATCAACAAACAAGTATTGCAGAGGATGTGGAGAAAAGGAAACCCTAGTGCACTGCTGGTGGGACTGCAGACTGGTACAACCACTATGGAAAGCAGTATGGAATTTCCTCAGAAAACTAAAAATCGAGCTGCCTTTTGACCTGGCAATTCCACTGCTGGGATTATACCCTAAGAACCCTGAAACACCAATCCAAAAGAACCTATGCATCCCAATGTTCATAGCAGCACAATTTACAAGAACCAAGTGCTTGAAGCAGCCTAGTTGCACATCAGTTAAAAAAATATGGTACATTTACACAATGAAATACTATGTAGCAGAAATAAAGAAGGAACTCCTATGCTTCATGACATCATGGATGGAACTAAGGAGCATTATGCTAAGTGAAGTAAGCCAGGTGGTCAAAGACAAATACTATATGATCTCACCTATAATTGGAACCTAATCAACAAACAGGCAAGCAAGCAAAATATAACCAGAGACATTGAAATTAAGAAGAAATTGACAGTTACCAGAAGGGAAGGGGGAGGGAAATAATAGGGGACAGAAGGGAAGGGTTGTCAAAGAACATTTATAAGGGACCCATGGGCAAAGCCAAAGGGTGGTATGACTGAGGGTGGGAGGTGTGGGTGGTTGAGGGGTTGGAATGGTTGTTGAAAAATGGAGACAACAGTATTCAAACATTAATGAAAAAATGTTAAAAAAAGAATTAAGGCCAAGTGCAAGATGTCAAATGCATAGCTTCTTTGGGTGCACTTATCTTTTTACACTAATAATGATAATAGCGATAATAATAATAATAGTAATTCTGAATTATAATGTAACCCATAAATTAGAATGTTAAGAAGAATAAATAGTCCATGTATATAGGTTGTTCATGGGCATTTTTTATGCTGTTTTTTTTTTTTAATAAACAACTAAAAAGGTAAAGAAAAAAGAAAAGAGAAATTAAGAAGAAAGAAAAAAAAAGAATTTACAAGACAAATGATTCAAATAGCTCTATACAAAATGGAGAAGGAAAAGGTTTCCACCACTCTGTGTCTTCTCACTCCTGTTGGAGACTCTGCTCTGCTGTGCTCTGGGAATTTAAAGATAAGAAGGGGTGCTGTTAAAATGGCCCACATCTCCAGTTCTAATACAGGATACTGGACTTTGTCTTAGAAGGTCTGGACTAATGCCTGGATCTGCTTCTCTATAACCTTGAGCAGCTCACTTATCTGATCCTCGGTTTTCTCATCTGCCTTTGCCATGTAGATTGCCCAAAAATGTCGTGTGATCAATCTTAGTAGTTCTTTTATTTTTAAGATTTTATTTATTTATTTTCAGAGCGAGAAAAAGAGAGGGGGAGAAACATCAATATGTGGTTGCCTCTCATGCACTCCCTACTGGGGACCTGGCCCACAACCCAGGCATGTGCCCTGACTGGGAGTTGAACCAGTGACCCTTTGGTTCTCAGGCTGGCACTCAATCTACTGAGCCACACAAATGAGGGCTAATCTTAGTAGTTCTTATAGTGAAGAAGATCAACACTTCAACAGTTTTAATGATGCCTCAGAAGGGATCATTGGGATGCATATTTTCAAGGTTTTGAGTTTGAGTTTAAGTGCCTCTACACAGGGAGCTATGACTGAGATTGGGCAGAAAATTCTTGATATAAAAGTTGATCATTTCACAACATATACAAATATCAAATCATTACATTGTTCACCTGAAACTAATGTAATGCTATATATCAATTACATTTCAGCTAAGAAAAAAATGTAGGACTCTCCACAATGCACAACAGGTAACAAGTATCTGTTAGGGACAGGTAACCATTACTTATGGCTCTGGGGAGGGCAGCACTGTGGGTGGGGGAGGAAGAAGTGGTGACATACCTTTACCTGTTTTCTACGTTCGATATTTTTCCTATCCATTCTGTCCCCACATTTCAGTTATAAGTTATCAGGTGGAGTTTACACTTCTGTTTTTCACTTTTCTTCTTGATTTGGGGTGATTTTTGAAATGAGGGAAAATAAATGGTGACCTTCTGCTTCCATCTTGACTCTGGAAATCTACTTTATGCCTTTAAAATTTTTAACCATACACATGTATTCCCTTTAAAAATTAAATACAGAGCCCTGGCTGGCATAGCTCAGTGGATTGAGCATGGGCTATGAACCAAAGCATTGCAGGTTCAATTCCCAGTCAGAGCATATGCCTGGGTTGTAGGCCACAGCCCCAGCAACCACACATTGATGTTTCTCTCTCTCTCTCTTTCTCCCTCCCTTCTCTCTCTAAAAATAAAAATAAATAAAATCTTTTTAAAAAACTTATCTTAAAAAAAAGTTTTAAAAAATTAAATACAACTAAGTTTTAGAAACAGCATATTTTTTAAAAAATAGAATTGATGGCCCTAGCTCGGCAGGGTCTTGGTCTGAGTCTTGATAAACATAATTACTTATAAGTGACTGATTGACCAGTTGAATAACTTGAGCAAGAGACTGGTTGATTAGTTTATAGTTTAGATAAATGGATTTTTGGGAGATTCCTACAGCTAACGATGAATTTAGTTATTGATTAATGGCCTTAAATTCCTGGACAGTCATTTTTTGAAATGAAAGTAAAGTCATATTAATATAGAGGACTTAGTCCTTGGTACTGATAATTTAGCTACAGGGTTGCTAGTGGTCTCAGTTCTCAAGAGACCCACATTTCCAAATATCCATCTATCATTTGAAGCAGGGTCCATATGATTCCAGTATGTGGAATTTTATGAAAAGGGAAATACAAACCCACAAAGGAAATACTTTTTCAGAGAAAAAGGGCCTCAGAGCTTTAGGTATTTGAGTTGTGGATGAAATCTCCCTTTTCTACCCAAAATCATCTTTAATTTGTCTTCTTCTACTTACTTGTTAAATTAACAAGTAACAAGGCATCATGCCTTGAGAAAAATAAATGTATTTCTGGTTATATTTTAGAACTCTTTGATGAGAAACAAAGGTAGGCCATTTTTATAGAACTTGATAATTCTATTGCATGCTTAAATGCAAATCATTCACTTGGCATAAATTGTCATCTATATCTTTTTTCACGACTTATCTGGGGAGTATTGTGAGAGACAGAATGTCCCACCAACTAAATTATAAAATTCAAGGCTGCTATTAAATTCACTGTTGTTATGATTTCACTTATATGTGGAATCTAATGAACAAAATAAACTAACAAACAAAAGGGAAAGAACTCATAGGTACAGAGAACAGACTGACAACTGTCAGAGGAAAGGAGTTTGGGGAGCAGGGTCAAAAAGGTGAAAAGATTAAGCAAAGGAAAAACCTTCATAGACACAGACAACAGTATGGTGATTATCAGTGGGAAGGAGGTGGGAGCAGGTAGAAGGTAAAGGGGGGATAAATAGTGATGGAAGGAGGCTTGACTTGGGGTGGTGAATGCACAGTACAATATACAGATGATCTATCATAAAATTGCATGCTTGAAACCTATGTAATTTTATTAACCAATGTCATCCCAATAAATTCAATATTTTTAATTCACTGTTGTTTTGCCTTTGACTATACTGTTCAGCTGTAGTAAAGAAAGCTTCCCTCAGAAGACAGTGACCTTTTCAGTACATCAGATGAAATCAAAACAAATTAGCAGTATGCTTTAAAACACATTACTACTGCTATTGAGCTTTCTCTAATTCAAAGCCTTGAAAATTAAACAAAAATGCATTATCATTTCTGCTAACCTGGATGTATAAAAAAATGTCAAAGTATAATAATTAAATATTTTGCATTATTTTCAAAAGTTTCATTATTTTGTATTTTGCCATCGTTAATTAGGACAATATCTACATAACCATTTTCAATGCTCATTCTGATCTGATATTTGTATTCTGATATTTGGATCTATGACAAAATTTTCCTGGCTACACACTTCTATTAATAATTTTTAAAGTTTAAAGAATAGCCTTTAGTTGAATGCCACTTACTACAAAAAAACTATAGTTAGTAGCACATGTAAGGTTTGTTTTTCTCTTATCATTTTTAAGAGAATCATTTTTATTGACTACAAATATAATTTATATACTATGCAAATGTAAATAAAATCGCTACACATTTATTAAGCTATAGGGATTTAAATAACTTGAGCTGAATTTTCTTCCTGAAAGAAAGCACCTCTAAGGCATTCATTCAAGCACATTCCTGGCCCTGACAGGTGTGGCTCAGTTGGTTGGGTGTTGTCCTACAAAGCAAAAGGTCACCAGTTCTATTACCCAGCAGGGCACATGCCTGAGTTGCAGGTTCAATCCCCAGTTGGGGTGCATGAGAGGCAACCAATCGATGTTTCTCTCCCTTTCTTTCTCCCTCCCTTCCCCTCTCTCTAAAAATAAATAAATAAAATCTTTAAAAAATATTTCTGTAGCATTTTCTAAATGCCAGACATTTTTCTAGATACTAGACACATAAGTTATTTCCTCATGGAGTTCACGATGTTCGCTCTTAGAAAAAACTTATGACACTAGTTAGATGTAGGAGCCGTTAAACATATCTCTATTTTTCTGAATATAATTGTGACAAGAAAATGCATACATAGCATAGTCATGATTCCCTTATTGAGTGATTTCAGCAATTAAAATCACTTATCTAAAGTACAGCATAAAATAAAGTAAACAATAATCCCAATGTTTTTGTTTCATACTTCAAATTCTATTTCATTATGCCATGAAAATGCCATTTAAACTAAGATAAGGGAAAAGGAAAAAAAGGGGATGGGAATAGAATGAGTAATTAGGTAACATCCACTGAGATGCACCTTAGGGTGCTAAGCCCTTACAGATACTATCTCATGTAATCTGCACAACACACCTATACAGAAAAATGCTATTATGACACCCATGTTATAGCTGACAAAATTGAATCTTAGAGAAGATCATTTTTCCCAGTATCGCATACCATGGAAACAATTTTGGGTAACACATCAATTAGCAATATCAACTATAACATGATTTTCCAGGTTGGCAGCCATATTTATGTGTCCCCAAGAACTTATGCAACTAAGTTCTCCCATTTATTGGAAGGTGACCATGTGCTGAACACTGTGAGCTCTTTCACCTACTCACTCCATTAGGTCCTCTTGGCAATCCAGAAGATGAGGATTATTAGCTGTTTTGAGATGAAGAAATTAAGGCTCTGGAAGGGTAGATGACGTATCTGAGGTCACCCTTTCTAGTGAGTCAGGGAGTCAGAGAACCTGGAATCAAACCTTGGTCTGTGTGACTCTGAAATCCATGTATTAACTACCACTCTAAGCTTTTATTTTACAGAGGATTCCCCCTTCTCATGCTCTGTATTGACAAATTCTAAATCCCTTAATTTTCCTATATTCATAGTGTGGCTGCTTCTCAAGGCCACATACAGATTATGCACAATACAAAGGTGACATAGCAACACAACAATTGGAACTAAAATCCAGCCTGCACCTCCACCTGCTCAGGCACATGACCAAGCAGTCCACTTCTTGGGACTACACCCCTCAAGAAGAAGAAACAGTCTTTTTCCAATTTATGTGAAAGTTGTTACATGGACTATAGGAATTTTGGCTCTTTTGGGCAGTTTAAATCCCTAGAACCGAAACTCTCTTCAGTCTCTTCCTTCTGTCTCCACACCTTCCATAAAACTTCCCACTAGTAGCTATGAGTTGTCTTTGGGTAATAAAAGTGTTTTCTTGGGAGATCTTTTGCTGAATATTGGTTACAACTCATACCAGACCCTGATGAACAAGTCAACTCAGGCTTGCTCATTTCAGGGCTGGAATTGTGTGGCCTTCTTGACACTGGTTACAAAGATGGCCTCATTCCTATTCAGGTCTATACAGTCATATAGAATATGCTCTGTCAGTGTAGAATGAGAGTAGGCTTTGCAATCAACCACACTTTTCTGCAAATCTTCTGAGCAGTGGTGAGTCCTTGAGAAGTCTCAGTTTCTTCATCCGTCAGATGGGGACATAAGCAATCTCATAGGAGTGGATGACCAGTGTGTTGCCAAGGTATTCACTCAGTAGCTCAGTAGCCAAATTTAGAATCCTGGCTTCACCACTTCATGGATGTTTGACTTTAGGCAAGTTTTCTGCACCTCATCTTTCTGCACCTCAGTTTTGTCATCTGTTAAATGAGGTTTGTAAATTAGTAGACCTTGTCTAATAGGTGAGAGTGAAACAAGTTTGTATCTGTGAAGCACTCTGTAAGTAACTTTCCATTATTAGTATTAAGTCTAAGAGAGATCCACAGTTACCCCCAAGATGTAGGCAATTGACAGTCACCTTCAAAGCACATCCTCAAGGGCTTGCTTCAGAAGTTTCCAGTGAGGCCTAGAAGAGACTGTATTTAAGGGGCATAAAATGCTTTTGATAAATCACTGCACCCTTTTCTAGCTTGATCCTAAGTTTCTTGCTCACCTGCAGGAGAAAGTGTATCACCTGCAGTTTTATACTGAATTAAGCTAACATCTTCAAGGTATTGTCAGACTATTTTTTTCAAATCATTTGCTGAATACTTATTTGGTGGAAATACTCCTAAACTAACAACATAGATTCATCAACAGAGGTTGGCATTGCCTATAGCTGTTTGGAAGTTGTGGGCATGGGCAGCCATGATCTTCTGTAATGCCAAAAGTTCAGCTATGACATTCTCCACTCTGCTTTGACATGCCAGGAAAAAACAGTCCTGTATCAGAAGTAGAAGACTTGCATAGACTTTAACAGGAAATCTCATCAAATTAATAAAGACCAGCATCTTTCAAGGACACCTGGCAATGAGGGGCAGGAACACAATCAAGGTATTGGTAAAGTTAGGCCTGATTGACTTGACAGATGGAAGAGTGATTGTGAGCAGGATGTAAATCAAGATAGGTGGATAAGAGGGGATGGTGATCGTGGCATGAGAAACAGCTGAACAGAATCTGTAACTACCATTAGAGACACCAGTAGCAGAAGAACGGTGACCGCTATCATTGAGACAAGCATAACATTGTCTTCTACATGGGTTGTAACTGGCTACATGAAACCTTCAGAGTGCACATCATGTTGGATCTCTGTAACTTCTGAGTGGGTGAGGACTTGGCTAGGGGTGGTCTTTCATTGGCTATAGACTGAATGAGAGGTGTTTCATTTGGTTACTCGCCTCTTCAATGGTCCCATTACCCCAGCTGTTTGTCCCCAGGATCCAAGACAGATGAATTAACACCTGGGCTCTTCTCTAGAACATGAGCCTCTAGGTCATATTCCTGTGGAAAAGAGGATGAGCCTGATTTTGTAAAGGAGACCATGGTGCTTTCTAGACAAAGGTAAAATCTAATTAAATTCTAATGATTCTCTCCAAAGGATCATCTGTTCTTGTGCACATCATTAGCTAGATGAAAAGGGAAATTTGAGGAAGGGAAAAAAGAGCCTCTTCATTCTTATTCTATTCTCTATTTTCTAGAACCAGAGCTCCCAGTTCCCTGAATCTGGTCCAATTAATTGAGAAGTCTAAGAGAGGGTAATTATGCAAATCATTAGCATCTTACCCCATTTGCTTTTTCCCATTTGGCAAGTTCTTTTCAGATTACAGTCCCACTGGTTAGCCCAGCAATTCAGCAATTTTGAACAAGGTCATCTTCGTTCTCTGCAGCTCCACATTCTGGGCACAACTAACAAGGCACACTTAGCACTACTGAGAAGGCTTGAGTACCTGCAGCATCCCACAAACCTTGGACTAGACTTGCAAGGGGAATATGAGGGAGAGAAAGGTGCTGGGTGACCATGCAGATGAGAGGAATACAGACAGATATCACTGAAGCTGAGTTGGGATCAGTCTCCTCATACAGCAGCAATTTTTTATAACCAATATTTGGAAAAAATAACTTGAGGTTTTAGGAAAATAAAGTGTTGGGAATTAATACACCAATATTGATTAAGTTTTAAATTAGTAACACCCCATATTAAATATATTTATTAATATTTAATGTTTTAATATTAAGTAGTGATTATTAATGTGTATGTTACTGTTAAAGTATTCAATATTTATCAAATATTTAATCTATTAAATATTAACATAAATATTTATATGTGATTATATTAAGGCTACATAGTTGTTGGCTTTCACTAAGATTTTCATAACACTTAAAAACTCTCATAGATTAGTTGAAAGACCATTTTGAGATAAGAGACTAAGTGGATAGATGGAAATAAAATATATTCAGAGAACAGTAAACTAAGGAAATAAAATCTATGGCTATATACATTTGTATACACCACAAAATATGAAAAATTTCAAAGTGACAGTATAACTTAATTGAAGCAAAATTATATACATATTTATCAATCAAACTTTAATTCAACCTTTTAAATTTTTATGGAGAAATAATTGACATATAACTTTATATCAGTTTCAGGTATACAAGATGATGATTTAAGGAGATACTTATATATTATAAAATAATGACTACAATAAGTCTAGGTAATATTAGTAAAATAATATAACCTGAGATGCTTTCCTAGATAGTACCTAATTTGTGGTAATCAAAGTATGTTATATTTCATTAAACTAGTATCTGCTTTATAGATTATTTTCAGATAAGTTCCAGAGTGATTATAATATTACTCTGGATTAGAAAAGCTGCTATTAAATTTTATCTAACAAGCATGGGAAGATAATTTAACAAGGCTTTTCTTTTACTATTTTTTCATTGGAGGTTAAAGTAATAAGTAATATAGAAAATATATACCTGTGGAAAAATTGGTTTATGTGGTTTATGCAACATTTAAAAATTTTCATTTTTACTATAATAAAAAGTTTAGTCTTTCTGTGATAATTTACATTTTTCTGAGTTAGTAGTTGGGTTACTAACTGGGTTGGGTTGAACTTCAATGGATGATGTATCTGAAATTTTATTTACTAAATTTTAATAGGCATAGATTTCCCATTAAGTAATTTCCTGTTTTCCCATTCTTTTTGTAAGTTTTATTTATTTTTAATTATATTTATTGATTATGCTATTACAGTTGTCATGATTTTTCCCACTTTGGCCCCCTCCACCCAGCACCCCCTACTGCCTCAGACAATCCCCCCACCATTGTTCAATGTCATAAGTTCTTCAGCTATTCCATTTCCTATACTGTACTCTACATCCCCATGGCTGCTCTGTAACCACCTATTCATACTTCTTAATCCCCTCACCTCTTCACCCATTCTCCC
This sequence comes from Phyllostomus discolor, assembly GCF_004126475.2. NCBI lineage: Eukaryota > Metazoa > Chordata > Mammalia > Chiroptera > Phyllostomidae > Phyllostomus > Phyllostomus discolor. The sequence goes on along the minus strand of NC_040913.2, from coordinate 55,549,029 downwards.
ACTCCCACATCCCATGTGGCAACCATCTGGTAACTAACTTCTTTTCTCTTACTGCTTTTAAGAGTCTCTTCGTCTTTAACCTTTGGCCTTTTAATTATGATGTGTCTTGGAGTAGGCCTCTTTGCATCCATCGTGATTGAGACTCTCTGTGCTTCCTGGAATTGCATGTCTATTTCCTTCACCAAATTACAGAAGTTTTCTTTCACTGTTTTTTCAGGTAGACTTCCAATTTCTTGTTCTTTCTTTTCTCCTTCTGGCACTTCAGTGATGGGAATGTTGGACCTCTGGGAACATTGTCCCAGAGGCTGCTTATACTATCCTCATTTTTTTTATTCTTTCTTCTTCTTGTTCTGCATGGTTGTATTTTGCTTCCCTATATTCCAAAACATTAATTTATTTCTCAGCTTCATTCACTCTACTGTTGTTTCCCTACAAATTGTTCTTTATTTCATTTAGCGTATCCTTCATTTCTGCTGCATCTTTTTTATGCTGCTAAGGTCCTCACTAAGTTCCTTGAACATCCTTATAAACAGTCTTTTGAACTCTGCATCTGATAGATTGCTTATCTCCATTTCATTTAGCTCTTTTTCTGGAGTTTTTATCTGTTCTTTCATTCAAGCCATGTTTCTTTGTCTCCTCATTTTGGCAACTTCCGTATGTTTGTTTCTATGTGTTAGGTGGAGCTGCTTTAACTTTCTGTCTTGATAGTATGGCCTAATATAGTAGGTGTCCTATAGGGCCCAGTGGTACAGCCTCCCCTATCATGCCATCTGGGTGTGCCCTTCATGTGGGCTGAGGACATCCTCCTCTTGTAGTTGAGCCTTGGTTGCTGTTTGAAAATCAAAGGGAGGGGACCACTGACCCCAACCTCTGCTGTGTGTGAAGAATCAGCTGTTCAGGGGCACACTGTTGGTTCTCCAATATGGTCTGTAGCTATCCACTGGGTGCAGTGGCCCTGAAGTTTCCCAGGTGGTGCAGGTCAAGGTCAGCCCCCACCTGTATTTTGCCCAGGACACCTTGTCTGAGCTGTAAAGCAATCTGAGATGGCTGCTTCTTGTGCAGGACTTGGAGATTCAGAGGCAAAGCCAAGCTACTACTCTAATCTGGCTGCTGCTAGGGCTCACTAAAGACAGCTATTGCTTGTTTGATAGGATTCAGAAGCCAAGACCAGCCATTCTTATGGAAAAGAAGCTTGGGTGGACCTGCAAATTGGGCTGGAAAGAGCCTCAAGGGATCTTCAAGGTGGATCAAATAGTGTTAGCCAAGTTGATGGAGTCTCAGATATGGCATCAGGTTGCCAGTTCTGTGCTCTGTTGGGGGCAGGGTTTAAAAAAGGAACAATGGCCTCTGCTCACCTTGATGCCAGATACTTCAGTTTCTTCCAGTATGTCCCTGGTGCACTTCAAACTGCTACCCTGGTTCTGGAGCTCAGAGGGAGTGAGTCTGAGTAGGTGAGTCCATGTGTGGGTTCTTTAAGAGGAACTGCTTGGTGCTCTAGCAGTTTATCCTGCCTACTCAATCCCTTCCGGTGTTTGCAGCCAGAAATTGTGGGGACTTAACTTCCTGGCACAGGAATCCTGGCATGGTGGCAGGGCTGGGACTCTTTGCTCCCAAGATACCCCTCCCAAATTTATATCCACATGGGTATGGGACCAGCCCATTCCACATCTATGACTCTCCGACCAGCCCGGATAGATGTGGTTTCTTTAATTCCATAGTTGTCAGACTTCCATTCAACTCAATTTTGTAGTTTTCAGACTTCCACTCAGAGTGATTTCTGATGTTCCTGAGTGATGGTTGTTCTATATTTTGGTTGTAATTTTGATGTGGTTGTGGAAAGAGGTGAGCCATGTCTCAATATTCTTTTTTTTTAATATTTTATTTATTTATTTTTAGAATGGGAAGGGAGGGAGAAAGAGAGAGAGAGAGAGAGAGGTACATCAATGTGCGGTTGCTGGGGGCCATGGCCTGCAACCCATGCCTATACCCTGAGTGGGAATTGAACCTGCGACACTTTGGTTCGCAGCCCATGCTCAATCCACCGAGCTATGCCAGCCAGGGTTCAATATTCTTTTTTACTGAAGTACCTACATATGATAAGACAGTAAAGCCTACTTTTATTTTTCAATCTACAATGAGATTCTATTTAGCCCAGACATGTATTTACATTTCTGTATATGAAAATATTTTTATTAAAACACAAGATTGGGAAGAACTAATCTGCTGTTGCTATTTAAGAGCCATATCCATTTACTCAGGACTGGGCTGATTCACAAAGAAATGGGATATTCACTACAATAAAAATACAACTTTTTCCTCATCTCAGCAAGAGCTCATTACAGAGGATCTCACCCATTAGTATCTCCTGTTATCTCTACTTTGGACAATCACCTTGTCACTTCAGTAGAGTCAGGTAAGAGCCCATTCCAGGAAACACTCATTTTCTATTTTCTTATACAGTTCTACCATAGTTTATATAAGTATCATAGAAGGACTATTTTCCTGTTGTCTGTTGATGAGATTACATTATATTAACTGATATCGGATAATATTTTACAATGTGTTACCTTGTGGAGATGAAGATTTGAGTAAAATCCTTTGTATTTAATGCTCTGCAAAGTTACACTGCAGTTCCTTTAGATGACAATTATCTTTAATACCAGATGGTATCATGTAATCTAACCTTTTTATAATGGATGAAAATAATTTGAAGACTCATAGGCCTCTTTTTTTTCATTACAGAATATACAGGCTTTTCCAACACCTTTGTTCTGGAACATTAAGAAAGAAGACATGGAGAAGCAGAGGAAAAAAAACTGAGGACCCCTGGCTACTGTTTTTATAAACAACTAGTGGCATTTATAGGCTAATAAAGATCAGAAAATCTCTCAAATAACCCTAAACTTTGGGCCAATTTAAAAATATTTTAGATGGAGAAATGTCAAGAAAAATAGATACAATTTCTTAAGACACAATTCTCTTCCCTCAGCCTCTATAGAAGATTATACATAGATGGCTGTCATGTTAAGACACGATTGAAATTCCACAGCACAAAGGCAATGCAGAGAAGAAGAAAAAAAAGAATCAATCTTTCACATGTTTTTTTCAAAGGCTTGGCGAGAGACCAGGGGTAATATTTTTGCAACTGGGAATATGTGTTTATTGAAGAGTATTCCCACATTTGAATCATCATCAGGGGTCCTAGGCTTGTTTTACTTTCAAAGGTAGAGAGGGCATAACATTGACCCCGACTGGGAAAAGGAAAATGCCTCACTGTGATTCTCCTCCAGGGAGTAGGAATAAAGACATTACATATGCCTGCATAATGGAGAATTTCCTCACTCACACAAGACAAAAGAGTTCATTATTTTTCACCAGACACTTGAAGCCTTGTGCCTCCCAGGTCCAGAGGCCAACCTGGTAGACCAATATTTTTATGTTAAGCCACTAGATGGAGTTCTAGGAAACTGGCCCTTCTAGTACATTTCATGATGACAAGATTGAAATGTGGAAGACCTTAATAATGGTTTTCCCCCTAAGAGAAGTGAGACCAAGACCTTCCCTAAAGATCAGTGTGATTTTTTCAATACCAGTATCTTTGTCTTTTCTCTAGGTAGCAAATACATGAACATTTTCTTCCTCAAAACATATTTGTTTTATCTTTATATCAGAACAAAAGCCATCTGAATTCAAATGAAAAATTTTAAGTGACAAAACATAATTTACTTGAACATTCAAGTTCTTCTTTAGAGTAGATCTTTTACTAAAATGTTGGTAAAATATTAAAAGTCTCAAATTCCTTACTGGTAAAATATTAAAATTTTTTAATTCCTTAATTGTTTACTATTGTAACTTGGCAATAGATTGCTATAACACACAATATATGGAGACCATATTCTCAGTCATAGATCAGATCTCCTATTTATCATATTGAAATGAGTTTAGCCCAGCCTCATGTTGGCTTACTCAGGTTTCCCTTAATAACTTTCACCTAGAATATAGAGAGAAGTTTATAAATTTCCTACTTGCAAGAAGTAATGTCTGATTTTTTCATTGCTTTCATCTATCATTGGTGTGCAGCTAATTTTGAGATAGCATAGTATTCTAGCCTGAGATATGATTAATATTACTTAGCTTCCCTTTTAAAAAGCATATTTCAAACACATGCTGTTTTGTTTCTGAATATGTCCATTTTCCATAAGCATGAAATCGTCAAAAAAGTCATCAGAAAATTTTATCTTCAGAGAATTACAAGGTTAATTCACTTAACAGATAGTTATTGAGTACCTACTGAGTTTTCTCATTCAAAAGCCATTGAAGATACTCACAGGAAAGAGGAAGTATTTGATCCAAGAAGAGACTGAACAAGAGCATTGCTAAATGGATATGGAGTCTGTTTACTTTTGTTTTGGCACCAGACTCAGAGGTGGAGTCCTGGGAAGTGTGGGGCTGGCACAGGGGACCTCTTACCAAGCCAAGGTGGCCCCATCTGCCCGACTTCACTTTGCAAAGGTTATGTGGGTTCTTTTGGAGCCCGGGAAATGAGGAGGTGGGTAAGCAGCCTCTGCTCAAGAACAGGATGATCCTGGCAAGGACCTCTCAGTGAGAAAATGGAAACCACTGGAGTTTATGCCTCTACTGAACTCTGAAGTCACCTGTTACATGATTTAACTCATAGTTACTGAGCACTTTTTCTCCATCATTATCTAGTTTAAAATTGTACTAGCAAACAGTGTTATAAACATAGAAGAAGGTGGTAGGATGAAGAAATTAAAACAAATGGTTTTAGGTATTACATTTAAATGGTCATCTCAACTAATTAAGGCCAGGTTTTCTGATCACAGGGTAGAACTAACCCCCCCTGCCCCGCCCGCACACACAGACAAAAGACTGAATCATATAGAGAACAAAGATTTACCTATATGGCTGAAACTGCAGCCCTTTTTAGTAGTATTTTCCAGATTCTCTGACCCAGTGGGAAAGACTTTTCTCTTTGGGGAAAAGCATGAAGACTTTTCTCTTTTGGGAAAAGTTTCAAAGAAAAAGGGACTTGCTTTCTCACCACTTCAGCCACACTATTGGTGGAGGAGTTGGAAGAAGAGATGTCACAAGGCAGGAGGAGCCTTTCCAATAGCCAACAGGTCTCCATAGAGACCTGTTTCTCTTATAGTCAGAAGAAGGGGTCTCAGCTAGATCCACAGAGGCCACCCAGCAGGCATGGTTGTGTTATGCTGACCCAGGTGCTGGGACATCCTTTAGGTCCTAGAATCAGTAGCTGCAATGCTAACTCTTCTCTGGTAAGAATGTCCAGGCAACCTTAGGCTGGGCTGTTGGGCAAACACTATAACTGCACAGAAACTTCATTTCTTTAGCATGACCTTTTCTCCTTTCTTTCTTTTTGATTCAAACTGGTTTCATTTAGCAACCTGACTCACCTGCCTCCTTCTTTACCTTGCCTGTCCACTCCCGTAATCATTGAGCCCTCAGGACAATGAGATTCTGGTTGACATCAAATAATCTTAGGAGCAGAGTTTTGGGTCTACTGACCATAGAGACAGAGTTTTGGTCAAACTAGAGATAATACCTAGGTCTCAGTTGTGTTTGAACTCCAGATCCAGAAAAGCAACCAAAATCAGACACAATGGTACCATGGCTGCCATCAGGACCAGGAGCACTGATCAGCAATTCTCTACCCTAGCACTGAGCAATCAATAGGAACCCTGACCCTGACCCTGACCCTAACTCCCTTAGTCACCATGATTAATGATTTCCCCCTATGTAACCCATCCCCTAGAACAGGGGTGTCAAATTCATTCACCGGGGGCCACATCAGCTTCATGGTTGCCTTTAAAGGGCCAAATATAGTTTTAGGACTGTATAAATGTAACTATTCCTTGACAGTTAAGGGAGAGCTCAGTGCTGCCACTGGGTAGAAACAAGGTGCTGGGCTGGATAAAACAAGGCGGAGGACCAGATTTGGCCCACAGACCTTGTGTTTGCCACCTGTGCCCTAGAAGCCATCAGGGAGCCAGATCTTTGAGCATTAGCTCACCTGTGTCTCCAAGGGAAGGCCACTTCCTAAAAATAAATCCTTACTTTTTTGGCTGCAGACTTTTGTCTGCATCTTATTGGGCTTTGATGTGCACAGGCACACAGACCAGTTTAGTCCAGTAACAAAAGCAGCAGTCCTTTAGCAGAGGCAGCTTAGAGCCAGTTACATTCTTCCACTTCAAAAGTAGACCCTCCAACTCAAATGGGTATGATATAATCCAGTTGCATGTGTTTTGCATATAAGGCCTGTAGGTCTCAGCTACTTTAAGGGAGAGGCTTGTTACAAAAGAATAAAAGTTACTAAGGCTACTGCTACAGGTTAAGTCTTGACTGTTTACACAAATGGCAGGGATCTGTATATCTATGTCAGAGTAACACCATTGCCCAAATAGATTTTCACAGCATGGCTTCATAATTTTCAATTTTTGTTGCACAATCTTTAGTGTACATAAGATTATGCTACACCTTTGTCAACTCAGCCTAACTTACAAATGTATCTTCCTATGCAACATCATTGTAATCCTGAAAATAAACACAATCTCTGTATATCATTGTCATAAATCTTTGTTGTTCAATAAAATTTTGGCTTGGAGTTTATCTCAAAAAGATTCATGCTGCTTATTACTCTAAGAATACTGATGAGTTGAGCTTTATTTCCTATAACTCATTTGCATTCATTGAGTTTGTACAATTTTTCATAGGTATTCACCATAATTATCTTCATTAGCATCACAGGCATTTTTAAGTACTTAAATATACTCATGGTATCATAAAAGCTATATGTTGCTGTTATATGTATAATTAACAGACACAGATCTTTTCTCAAAGATCTTAACCTTGAGACAAACAGTAATAGAATTCAAAGCCAGTTTAGGTAACAACTTAGGAAACATAAATATGAAAGTGTGATATAAAACAATGACAGTAGTACATGTGATCAGCTCTTGAACAAATTATGGGGTCGTAAGATTTTCATATCATAAAATCATATTATTTTAAGCCTATAAGTTTTCTTTAAGACCAAGGCCTTCTCATGTTACCCATAAGGAAACTGAGCTAGAGGATCACTCAACTAATTCATGACAGTTTTGCCTCTGGAACACAGCTCTCTTAACCTCTGTATTATTTCTTTGCATTTGACTACTGCAACAAGGGAAATTCTGTCATTTTCAGTTGGAGAGATTTCTGGAGAAGAAATTTTGTTCTCCAAATTTTTCACACCACAGGTGTTGAGACACCTAATTTTGAAGAAGAGAACACATTTTTAAAAGTCTTCAGCGTTTTGTGGCTGCAAAGAAAATGGTAACTGATTATCTGCAAGTCACAAGCTTTAAACTGAGGTTTCTTTAGGTATTAATTTCCGCTGTAGTTATTTCTTTTTATTGCTAATTTGTGCATCTATCTAACTTTATGCTTTCTGATTTTCTGAGTTGTGCAAAATCTTTTTGGAACATATATTTCATTATCCCAGGGACCTGGTTAGAAAAATCCTTCCCTAAGTGCTTTTATTGGAAACCTCCAGTAAAAACCAGCAGCATGATTAACTGTGGTCAGGCTTGTACTACTACTTACAGAATCCTGATAGAAGCTCACCTATTTGGGTGATAGGAGGGAAAATACACAGGTGGTGGGTGGTGGGGGGCAAGTGTTTTCTGTTTATTTTCCAGCCCCTCTTCATAGCTATGACAGCTCTGCTTTGTAAGTGTTCTTGACATGAAGCCTAAAGCTCCTTTTCTTTTATTGTTGTGTGTCATTTGCTGCATTTTGCCTTACCATTGATGTTTCCTTAAAAATAATAAGAGTAATGAGTAGTTATGTATTATTCATCCCAAGTGTACAGGTCATGCATTTATCTTGGGCTTTCTCTCCTTTTTTTTTTCCCCTAGAGCTTGCACTCGACAGCGCATGCTGAGTGGATCATTTGAGGGGCAGCCAACAAAGGAAAGGTCAATTCTCAGTGTGCAGCACCATATCCGCCAAGAGCGCAGGTAAATACACCAGGAGATGAGGCTACATAGAAACTAAGGAAAGGAATTTTACAGTAAGGGTTCACTGTACACAGCCCTGGTTAAAAGCATGTGTTCTTTTCCTTGATGGTAACAATAATAAAATTTCCAATCATATCTAAAGATTCAAAAGATCTTTGAAAAATATTTTTTGTTGATGGCCAAATTCTCACTTTTAAAATCAGAAGGAAAATTTCTGAAGATCAAAGACATTTGAATAGACTACAGCTTTTTCTATAAAAAAATAAATAAATAAGCTTGTTTTATTTTTTAAAAAGTTGTGTTTTTTTAAATAATCATCATTGCTTAAATCAAAATTTGGTCTTGAGACATACATATTGACCAGTTGGTTGTGGTTGTTTTAGATCACTAAGACACGGGTCAAACAGCCAGAGGATCAGCAGGGGGAAGTCTCTTGAAACTCTGACACAAGATGTAAGTTCTAAGCAATGCTTTGGATTTTGGAAAAATGATTATAAAAATGTATTTAAATGACTGCTTAGATGATTCCAGCACCTGGGTCTTTCTGTTACATTGTCACATTTCCTTAAGACTTTCTACCAGAGGAAATGAGGAGACCAGGTACAGAAAATTGATGGTTAACTTTGGAAAATTCCAGACATCCCACATGCCTTTCTTAAGATAATAGCACAAAAATGACATATCAGTTACATTTGACTGAAATTAAAGACATCCAAAACATTTTATAAGAGTGATTCACATTATTAACTGTGAATATTTATTAAATTTAAAATATTCTAGAATCTAGATCCACTGTCTATTATTTCAGGACTTTGCATAGTAGAAAATAAAATTTTATTTCTAAAAGAATATTTATGTCAAAATTTCACAAGATTTCCCAATAATTTCTCTGCTTTTAGACTTCAGATCACTTATTTGTTTATTTACTGACCCAAATATATATCAAGCATTCATCATATGCCAGATTCTAAATGTTGAGGACTAGTAGAGAAACAAGATATCATCTCTGCCCTGCAGGCACTTACAGTCTAGTAAAAGAGATAATAAGCAAGTAAACAAATATATAATAATTTCTGTATGATTTTTATTCATTTTTCATTGCTGTGACAGGTTGACTGTGTACTACAAAGAAAAATAAAATAGTGTGAAGAAATGGAAGGTGGACATTTTGAGGCAGGGAATGTTAGAGGATGGTCAAAGTACACTCCTCTACATGAGCACAGAGCCCCAGATGAGTAAATGAGGGAACCATGGGAAAATCCAAGGGCACCCAAGGAGGCTTAACTCTATCTTCCAGGTTAGACTCACCAGCAGCTCTACCACACTGAGATTACCATGAGAGGTGGAAAGTACATATTAAGTAATTACCAGTAGTGAAAACTGGATTTAAGTATAGGTCTTAAGTTGACTGGATAACTTGGATGAGAGAACAGTCTTGAATGTTCAGAGCCAAGGATAGTATCTGCAAAAAAAAAAAAAAAAGGTTGAGCAAGAGAAAGTTAGCAAAGCTTTACAGTTGGTTTTTTGTTGTTGTTGTTTTTGTCTTTTCCATCACTTACCTCTTCTTTCTTATGAGTTTCTGGAATATTTCATCATACTTTGCCTGCTTTCAAGAAACTGCTGTCTTAGAGTAAACTCTCCTTACTAAGTGTTCCAGGTAAAATTGAGAATGGAAGACATTGGTGATGAGAACAACCTAATATTGAGATTACCCAAGGTACATGGTTCTAATTAACAGAAACACATTACCTACATGAGTTTTTAAGCCAGAAGCTGTCTGATATGATCCACTATTTTGTCAACATGGAATTGTGAATGGATCTAATACATGGCCTGTATACTTAGTATAATTTGCACTTAGCCATAGTGCATGGAGAAATTTTGGGGTAAAAATTCAGAGAGGCAGCACTAATCCAAAGGACTTTCCTTTAATGTAATTCAATAGAAGCACAATACAATTCAAAATCAAATTAGAACATAGCTTTGAAAACATGTTTAAATATATACAACAAAAGGCTTTGTTTGAATTATTTCAATTCAGAGGTTTATTTCTTCTTCAAAGATATTTTGTTATATTTTCTACATAGATGTTTAAGAAAAATCTGTCCCCATCTTCTCTATAGCAAATGGTCATGGAGGTTCTGCTAATTTTATGAAAAATCTTTCCTAATATTATTTCCTCCATAATAGAAGCAATTTAAAATAGAGACTTTCATCTTTTTCACTTATTCCAAATGATAGAAGGGACAGATAACTCAATCTAGGGACTACTTTATATAAAATTTATTAAGTTATTTGAATAATAGTTCTCTATCTCCCACAGAGTCAAAACCAGAGTGAATGTCCTACATGATCTGCTCCCCCAACTCCCTACACACACACACTACTCTGGCCACATTTTTTCTTACTCTGTTGTTTTCTTTCCACCTATACTGGCTTTCTGGCTATTCCATGTGCAGATCCCCTCACTACTCTGGAGGAACACATCTCTGCTAAAACCCAGTGGCCTGCATCCTCCTACTCTTTGCTCAAATAACTTCTTATTGAGGCATGCTCCAACTTGTCTGTTTAAACTCAGAGGCTTCTGGTACTTTTTTATTCCCATTTGTTTTTGTTTTTGTTTTTATCAGAATGCTAAGCCTTTCTAACATTCTTATTTATTTTGATTTAATTTTGGTCTCTCTCTCCTGACTAGAACATTAGCCCCATAAGATCTAGGATCTCGTTGGAGATTTGTTTGTTTGCTTTTTGCTTTTTCCTTTTGCCATATCACCAACACTAGAAGAAAAGTGCCTGGCACATAATTGGTTCTCAACATATGCTTTTATTGAGAAAAATCCTTTGGAGTAAAAAAAATACCCTTGTTAAGATGACTGTGACCATTAAAATATATAGAAAATAAAGATACTTATTTCAATTTTTAAAATAATTATCATTTGGGGGGTCTTCAAAAACACTTATTTTTATTTGCCCCCTTTATTTATTTCTAGCATTCCAATACAGTGAGATATAGAAATGCGCAAAGAGAAGACAGTGAAATAAAGATGATACAAGAAAAAAAGGAGCAAGCAGAAATGAAAAGGTACAGGGTGCTACAGTGTTTCCTGTCTCTTGTTTTGGAATGGCAAACATTCCCTTAACCTTATTCTTCTACAAATGTCCCCTTTCAGGAAAGTGCAAGAAGAAGAACTGCGAGAGAACCATCCATACTTTGATAAGCCACTGTTCATAGTAGGACGAGAACACAGGTTCAGAAACTTCTGCCGGGTGGTGGTCCGTGCTCGCTTCAATGCGTAAGTACACTCAGTTTCAGCCAGGTGTTTGGCCTGAATCGCACAAACAGCAGGGAAGGTTGTCATACCAAGAAGAAGGAACGTGTAATCCTAATGGGGTCACAAAATAAACTGTGGACTAATTAATCATGCTGCTCCTGTTTGCTAAGCAGCCAACCAGGTGGAAAACAAAGGTTGCAAATAGTTAACATTTATATAAAACTCGTGTTTAGAAAGCACTTAACAGCCATTTTTATTTGTTCATGTTTAACTGTCACTCAATAAATTTGTACCAGTGTTATTAACTCCATATTTATTTTGGAAATACTGAAGCAAAGGAAGGCTGAAGGTGAAGGTCATTGAGCATGTCTATTTGACTTATAATTTCTTTGTAATCAAAAATACCCCAGCTGGTTTCTTCTTGAATAATGTAAAGCAGAAAGTTGACTATTGTTTTCATTACCAACTATGAGAAGTTATGAGTGGGTTATGAGAAGAAAACCCACTGACCAGTGACTCCATTCCTACCCAAAAGGAAGAAATGTTCAAGAAGTTGTCAGTGTAGTCAACTGGGAGGATGCTGCATTTGTGATGACTCAAACCCATTTTAGTAGGAAGCCCATGGATGAAAGGGAATGTTTGTCATGCATAACTTTAAATGAATACCCTGAAGACATTAAGAATCCTGGAAGAAATAAGATGCTTTCCCATCAGTAATTGGACCTTCCCTGATGCTATTGTTTAAGTAAATTAATCTCCTTTGTAATCAATAGCATTTAATATTTACACTCTGTTATGAGCTGAATTATGTGTCCCCCCAAATATTCATATGTCGAAGTGCTAACCCCCAGTTCCTCAGAATATAACAGAGACAGGGACTTTAAAGAAGTAATTAAATTAAAATGGGGTCATTAGAATGGGCTTTAATTCAATATGACTGGTGTCCTTATAAAATGAGGAAATTTGGACACAGACACGTATACAGGAAAGACTACGTGAAGACACAGGGAGAAGACGGCCATCCACAAGCCAAGGAAAGAGAGGCCTGAGACATATTCTCTCAGCCATCAGAAAGAACCTATGGACACCTGTGTCTCAAACTTCTAGCCTCCAGAACTGTGAGAAAATAAGTTTCTGTTGTGTAAGCCACTCAGTCTGTGGTACTTTGTTATAGCAGCCATCTGAAACCAATACACTATAATAACGTTTTAGGACTGGAGGAGACCTCAGCAACCATTTGATAACATTTTATCCCCCCTTCTTCAACAGAGGAGGGTATGTAAGTCAGCAGAGGATAAGAGCTTTGCTCAAGGACACCAGCTAGTTAGTGCATGCCTCTCTCTGACTGCCAGTCCCTTGGTCTTTCTGCTGTTCTAAGAAGACCTTCATAGTTTCAAGCAGCTAAGTAATAATCATTAAAAACTCCCTGAATTTTCACAAAGTAAAGGAAGAAGTTGGCAATTTAGAGTTCATTTTCAGTTCCAAAGTGGTTTTTGTATCCGAAATTATCCTGTTGGCTACCTTCATGTTAATATATAATTATTAATTCTCCACTTCATTTAGTGTGGTGTAATTCTCCTGGTCAGCAATGTAGTTGATATGGACTGAGGATGACTTTGTTGTCATTGGGAGTACACATACAAACACCATTTGAGGTTTCACTGAAGATTGGTTCCCTGAAAGTAAAAATTAGATATCCCCTCCCCAAGAAATCCTATATACATTACTCCACAAGACCAGACTTAAATACAGGGTGAAGGACTCTGTTGATTTTATTGATATTTAATTAACTAATTGTGAGGAACATCCTCAAGCTAATAAGGCAAAGATTTTTAACTGAGTTTTTTAAAGGAAAGTAAAAATTCAGTTTTGTAATACCCATGTCAGAAATTGTTGAATGGAATCTCCAATTCTAAAATAAAGTATTTTGGGAAATATAAAACTTTACCTTCATAAGTATCAGCTACAAGCTCTTTTAATTTTTTTCATCTAATGTTCTCTGTCTTCCAAAGTCACATATAGTTAACATATATTATAATGTACATTGGAAAGAGAGTAAAAAAGAGATTTTATGCTGCAAAGTTATAAAAACCACGCTATGATTTTATATTTATTCTGTCTTACAGATCTAAAACAGATCCTGTCACAGGAGCTGTGAAAAATACGAAGTACCATCAACTTTAGTAAGCTTTACAAGCTGTTTTCCATACTCATTTGAATTTTCTGTGTACTATTTCATGTTGCATAAAAATTCTCTTTATTTTCTTGCTATTTGTTCTATAAAATAGACAACTGGTAATTCAGTAAAAAAATACCTTTCACATTATTAGAATCACAGAAGCATCTTCTCTGCTCTTTAACGGGCTTCACTGGAGGTGTTTTTGGTATTGTTTCTCAGTTTTGTTTGGTCTTGGCAGTGATTTGTTGGGACTGGTGACTTACCTGGACTGGGTCATGATCATCGTAACCATCTGCTCCTGTATTTCCATGATGTTTGAATCCCCCTTCCGAAGAGTCATGCATGCACCTACTTTGCAGGTATGGCTGCTGAATCTCAGCTCACAGCACCTTAGAAAACAGTTACCTACAATTTTTCCATTGATTGTGATCAAACTACTTTTTGCTCATTTTAGATTGCTGAGTATGTATTTGTGATATTCATGAGCATTGAACTTAATCTGAAGATTATGGCAGATGGCTTATTTTTCACCCCAACTGCTGTCATCAGGGACTTTGGTGGAGTAATGGACATATTTATATATCTTGTAAGTCTTTGATTATTTCCTATATGTAAAATGTAATAGATTTGTAAAATCTGATTTTCTTAGTACGAGAGTGAGATATGTGACTTAAAAAAGGTTGGGATGATAAAACTGTTTCTTATGAACTTATAATATAAGTCCATTATAGTTGAATAAGAGGCATACATCAAAAAAATCTAAATATTCATTGTTATGGTTGAAATACATCATCTACTTTCATGCATAGACATACCTTAATAAGACCTAAGGTAGCAAATCTAGTTTGCTCCCACAATTCTTGTGGCTCCTAAACTAAAAAAAAATATACACATTATATAATTGATTGATGAGCCCCTTACTGCCAAAAGCAAACTAAAGTGAGTATTGTTGGACCTTTCTCCCAATTCAAAGGCACAAAGTATCCTGCTAAGAAAGACCATTCAACTGTTTGGTTAAACTAATTTGGTAAACCATAGGAAGCGACCAAAGAAATTTCATTTTTTTCTCTTATGCCCAAGAAGACATAAAACCAATCCCCTTTTCAACACAGCAAGGAGAACTGTGATCATCAACTGTAGCATGTTTATATCGTTAATAAAATAGTGAATGTCAGGTCATGCATGAAGTTTAGTATCTTTTATCAAAGGGGTATCAAACCTGTTGACAATAGTGGAGCATGCAATATGTCAGTTAAGAGACAGGACAGAGTGTATTAATGTACATAGATGGTGGGTATCCCTATTTCATTCCTGCTCATACCTAATGACTTTCCATTGAGGCTGCTTGGGTCTAGATTGGGTTCATAGTTTAGAGTTAAGAGACCATGTATCCACCTGGTGACAGCTTGTCTCACATAACACATGGAGTCTCTGCTAAAGCAAAGTCATGAAAGCTTGGATCTCAGAAAATGTAGATAGTAAAGGACAAATTATATAAATTTCAAAGATGATTATTTTCCTTCTAGGTGAGCTTGATATTTCTTTGTTGGATGCCTCAAAATGTGCCTGCGGAATCGGGAGCTCAGCTCCTCATGGTGCTTCGGTGCCTTAGACCTCTGCGGATATTCAAACTGGTGCCACAGATGAGGAAAGTTGTTCGAGAGCTTTTCAGTGGCTTCAAGGAAATTTTTTTGGTAGGTTTCAGCTACCTTTGCTTTCAGTGTCCATAGTCCACTCCTTAATGTAGCTAAAGGGAGGATAAAGTATGTCTTGCTTGTCAAGGTTAAGTCTACAATTTTTGTTTTTGAAACTAACAAAGCACAATACACATTTTGAAAACTTACCCCTAAATGCTTCCACCTTATTAGTATATTTAATTCAATAAATATTTTTCTTAAACTAAAGAGAAGCACTCTGGAAATGATGATGAAAGGAGAATTCAAAGACATAGTATCTGCTGATACTTTCGTTCCTAGCTCTTGACCCTAATTTCTTTCTAGGTTATAGTTTTCTAGTCTGAAAATTAAGGATAAGAAGATTCAACACCACCTACTTCACAAATAATATTAGGAATTAACACATTTGGGTTTATAATCTCATTCAATATGTCCCTTAAAGCATATAGCAATAGAATTTGTCTCTGATCTTTAGCATGTTAATATAAAACAAGCTAAAAGAGGAAACATACAAATGTACCCTACTTTAAGCAATCTAAATGCATAGTAATGAATATTTCTAAATGCAGTTGAGGGAAAACATTCATTTTAGTTGAGCAAACATTGATTTAGGGTTGCTAAGAGCAAGGTTGCAGATAAAATGTTAAGTAAGAGGCACGTTGTTCACAATCTGTTACATAAGGATCTGTGCCTTACAAAGGAGTGATCAAAGGGTTCTTTTTATTATTGATGAGTTCTGCTTGTGCATGAAAAACATGAATTAATTTATATAAGCCTGTTTATATCTTGCTTTCTAGAAACACAGCTATGGTGAGAGAATAGCTGCAGTTGCAGTTGATTATAAGTTATTACAATAACCTGTAAGACAGTTTGGAATATTACTATAAGCATAGAGTTGCTAACATCTTTTTAAAGATGTGTTTTAAATTACATGTTTTCTTTGCAGTAAAGCCATAAAACAGTGGCTTCCACACAGCTAGAATTGAAGGAAAGTAGAATGTCACCTGACTGCTGATGTACATGTTATCTTCAACGCCTGATAGATTTTAGAAGAGAATCTATTTGTGCCTTTCTCCTGATCATATTTCTGTGTAATTTTAGTACATTTAAAGTATAGTCTAGATTAGTCAGCCAGTACAGATCAATGTCATGTTCAGTATTTCTTTGCTACTTTTCTCTGAGGAGACCAAAGTAGTCCTCCAGCAGAGGGAGGATAAATCAATGAACAGATCTGTTTTCTTTAAGTCTGACCTCTAATCCTGTGTGAGGTCAGTATGCCCTCATGCTCATGAGAAAGCAAAGCCACTCTCCCTCTAATTAATGCTCTGCTAGAAGAGAAATAAATCTATTTTGAAGAAAATGTGGAAAATATAGTTATTTAAACATTTTTCTTTTGTTTCATTTAATAAAATATATCAAAGAAAGGGTTGACTTCAAAGTCAGAAGAGTCTGTCATATCAAAAATGCTGTAACCCATTTTCTCACATGAAAGTCATATGATTTTATTCTAAAAATTCAAAATCTGTTAATTTTCATCTTTTAACACTCCAATAAGGCTAATTGAATGACCTGTAGTGAAATTAAATGATACCATCAAGAGATCATAAATTTTATACAGTGTTATCCAAACAGTCCTGTTCATACTGCTGTTCAAACTGAACCTTCTGTTTAATGTTTTACCTATAGATCTAATATCTCATCAATTTCTTTCAGGTCTCCATTCTTTTGCTGACATTAATGCTTGTTTTTGCAAGCTTCGGGGTTCAGCTTTTTGCTGGAAAACTTGCAAAGTGCAATGATCCCAACATTATTAGAAGGGTAAGAGACTCCTTTCTGTCTTTTGGAATAAAAATTAAGGTAATTTACCACCCCTTAATAAGCATGTACTGAGACAACTTTGAGAACTGCCTGGCAAAATGCCTAAGAATTCTCTTCCCATGAACTTCTTTGGCTTAAATCATGCATCATGTCTCTCCTGGCTAACAAAGCTTTATAAAATTAAAAGTACATCTCAGGGATTTCTGCTCTTCCTTCTTATTCCAGTCTCAATCTACTGTTGACATCTTCTGAAGAGTTACCCGTGATTCCAGATCTTGAACCTCAGATACTTTTCCTTTGGGTTTTCCCAAACTTAATCCTGCCTCTGTTGTCTACAAACAGCACCCACTCCCAAAAGTACAAAAGGCAAAGTTTGACTTTCACACCCCTTTATATACTTCTCCACTCCAGCATCCTCTCCATTAGGAAGTTAAGGCCTTGCATTAGCTCTTAGCTGCCCAGAATCTTCCCCATTAAGACAATGAACAAAGACCCAAGCCTGAATATTTTTTAAAGATTTTATTTATTTTACTTTTAGAGAGGGATGGGAGGGAGAAAGAGAGAAACATCAATGTGTGGTTGCTGGGGGCCATGGCCTGCAACCCAGGCATGTGCCCTGACTGGGAATCAAACCTGCAATGCTTTGGTTCACAGCCCACGCTCAACCCACTGAGCTACGCCAGCCAGGCCCCAAGCCTGAATATTTTTGCTACTACTTTTTCCTTTAGTCAATGTCAGTAAGAGAAAGCTAGCTACTGGAACAACCTTAATATTTCAGTAGCTGAACATAATGAAATGAATATATTGCATCTTGGGTAAGTTGGACAGATCGCCTCCAAAAACCTCTCAGGCACTCAAGTTTCTTCCATTTTATGTCCCTGCCTTTTGTTGTTTCAAAGTCTTCTTTGTTTAGCTGGCCCATAAGAACAGAGAATCATCTCTATTGAGGGGCTGTGGGCTGAGCTTAGAAGCAGCACACCTCACTACAACCCACATTCTACCAGGAAGAGCATGACCCTACCAGACTGGAAGAGAGATTGAAGTATGTAGTTTAGTGAAATATTCTAGGAGGAAAAAGGAACTGAATTTGGTTAATAATTGCCAACCTCTGCCATGCTATCCAGTGTTCCATTTTTTTAAAGATTCTCTCCTATATTACAAATAAACTAATGAAGTAAACCAAGTACTGCTGATGTATTAACTAGCAAAAGTTTTCCTCATTCATAGAGGTGATATACTGCCCTGAGTCCATTAAAATGCATGTTTTTGAAAAGATTAATAGACTTCAACTATAATACATATTCCCATATTTCAAGTAACTATGGCTATCTAACATAGATTTTATATCAATTTAAAAATTCCTACATTTTCAGGCTTCTAATTATAAAAAATTATTAGCTCTCTAATTATTTTGTGATAACATCTTTGTGCAATCAATATGCATTACCAATTATATTCATAATAAGGATTTCAGAAAGTGACAGAAGAGATGTACGTAAGTAGAGCAGACCTTATGTTGTTTAACAAGGCACACCTAAGTCACTACTTCCTTTAACTCCTCACCCCAGAGGAACTTCGATAAACCTGAGAAGACATAACAAGGAACATCATATAAAGTTCATGATGTACCAAAATAGCTAATAAAGGAAGTCGTATGGGACTGATTAGTCCACAGCTAACATAAGGAAATAAGGGTTATTTTAATTCACATTCAATAGAGACCAAAAAGATAACAACAACATTTCAGGATGAAGTCTAGTAAGAATCCTGGTTACTCGGTATATTAATAATGGCCTAAGAACATTGTGATTTTATGTTATCTACTCAGCTTGAGCCCAAGCTAAACATTGATGACTTGGATAGGAGACAGAGAACACACAGTGGATAGAAAAACACACAGACACTTTTGTCCTCTTTCCTAGAGCAATGAGGCCTCAGTGGTGGGCTCATAAAGAAAGCCTAAGAAAACTTAGCCATCATAGAAAGCATCAGCATGAGGCAGAAACCGGCATAGTTAAATGTGGTCTTGTGTTTACTAGAAAAAAACTAGTCCTGATATAGGAGGCCAAGGTCAAAAAGACCATGTGAATGAAGGTAACATCAGGTTTACCTCTGAACTTTAGTCCATCTTTCCAAAAGAAGAGACAAAGGGAAAAGAGGAAACTAGATACCCAACATTTGGGTTGCACTGTTTAATGTTTAAAGATAACAAAGCTTGAGCTGTTGGTGCCATGTTTTCCAGGTAGGAGAATACATTATTTTCTTGATGTCTGCCTGACTCCTTCCTCCTTCTGCTCCTTTTCTTAACACTTGACAACAGAAATCTGGAGATCACTTTAGATAGAGATATGAAGCCCATAAGTTAGCCACTAAAGCCTTGTAAAAAAAAAACCCTGATAATACCTTTCGACAAATAGTTGTCAAATATCAGTTGTGTACAAAGCAACATGATTGGTGAAATTAGGTCTGGAAAAATGTGTGTGTCACTGACCCGGCATGGCAGCATTTTCTGTCCAATCAGAATGTATATTCTATGTTTAAGTAACTATAATGTCAAGTCAGAATTTAAAGGAGTACATGAGAAGTGAAAGTATGTTCATTCTTTCAAGTATGGCAAATAGTGCTTTCACCTGGGGGTGCTAAGCTGAAGGTTTTCATGAGGAGAGAGGATTGTATCAGGAAAGGGCCTTCCAAGCACAGCAGGTAGAATTGAAAAAGTAGTTATGGTGTCTTGTTCTGATCACTTAATCCCTGGGAACCTATTTGTTCCTCTATAGCACTTCTCAAACAATGATATTATAAAGTTTAAACTAGTTTATTTAGGTAAAGAACCTAACCCAACCCCCAATAGTACATGTCAAACTTCACTTTCCTCCTATGTCAAAATGAACTGAAAAACAAGACCAGAAATGTAGTTTAGAAAGAGATCCTCAGGGTCCTAGAATCCTAGTCTAAGGGAGTTGGAATTTCTTTGATGAGAAATTAGAAGTCATTGAAGATTTATAAGAAGAGGAAACACACTTATTGGTGCTCACAAAGTACAGGTGTAATCCCAAGAACTACTATTGTTAAGTACATTCTACTGAGGAGTTCAATGACTTGTCCAAGGTCACCCTCTAATAAGTGGGGAAGCTGAGATCCATGTCCAGGAAGCCAGATTAAAAGTACATGCTTTTAACCTGGACACCAGGCTGCCTCACCCAATCAGAGGTGCTCTTTGGTGGACTCAGAAAAACAAATAAGAAGAGGCAGTAAGGCGAACTTCATCATGGGGCCTTGATATTATGCTACACCATAGTACAGCCATTTGGAATGAACTTGTGGATGAGTATGTAGGAGAACATAATTGGTACATATTTTAACTTTAAAAATGAGCTGTGAAAGAACAAAAACTGCACAAACATATATACATAGGAAAAAGACTGAAAGAATATACAGGGAAATGTCAATTATGTTTGTCTTTGGATAGTTATAAGTGAGTTTATCTATGCTTTACAAGTTAAACATACATTATCTCAGTAAGGTTTTTATTTAAAGGAATTTTATTGGTAATCTAAACAGATGTAATGTTGGTATTAAACTAGTGGAAATAAGAATAGAGATGTGGACCATGTGACTAAAGAAAAGCCACAAACAACCCTAAGATCTTGATATTGGAGTGTTGACAAGATGTGGGTCCACAGACAGAAGTAGGGAAGCCAGGATGATATATGTTTTAAGGTTGAAGGTGACTTTAAACAGGTTAAAATTTGAAGTTCTGTTGAAATATACAAGCTTATACACTTTGAACCCAGGAAGGAGATTTAGGTTTAAATATGACAATCATATAATCAAAGAAGCAATAACAACAAGAGAAAGAATAAAGACAGAAAATGAATCAAAAACTTTTTACTAATGTTTTATTTTTTAAAATCCATTTTAAATAGTTTTATTGAGATATACTTCTTATAATTCACCCACTTAAAGTGTACAATTTGATGTTTTTTAACATATTCAGAGTTGTACAACCATCACAACAGTGATTTTTAGAATATTTTTATCATTTCATAAAGAAACACTGTATCTTTTAACTGTTGCCCCTTAAAACATTATCCCCCTGAAATGTCTATCCCTAAGAACTATTGATTATGTTATGTATCTATACAGTTCCCTATATTTGACTTTTATATGAATGGAATCATGTAATATGTAGTCTTTGGTAGCTAGCTTTCGAAACTTAGCATAGTATTTTCAAGGTTCATCCATGTTGTAGCACATCTCAGTACTTCATTTCTTTCTATGGCTGAAAAGTGTTCAATTGTGTGGGTGTACCACATTTTATTTATGTATTTGTCTATTGATGAACATGTGGATTTTTTTCACATTTTGACTATTATAAGTAATGCTATCTATAATAATAGTGATCTAAACATTCATGTATAAGTTTCTGCATGTACATTTTTTTTTTCATTTCTCTTGGATAGGAGTAGAATTTCTAGGTTTTATGGTAACTCTTTGTTTGGTCATTTGAGAAACTGCCACACTATTTTCTAATGTGGCTACAACATTTTCCATTCCCACCAGGAGTGTGTGTAAGTTCTAGTATGAATATTCAATTCTGCAAATCCTCATCAAAGCTTGTTGTTAGTTTTTTGATTATATATGAGGAGGTACCCCCAAAATGTAATTTATTTATAAAAATTGTGCATTTATTCTTGAATGTTTAAACTTCAGTCACCTTCAAAGTACTCTCCATTTGATGCAATATGCCTATCAAAACATTTTTTCCACTGCTCAAAACAGTTTTTGAACTCATTGATTTCGATGCCTGTTAGTGCTTCTGCTGTTTTTTGTTTCACCTCTTCCACACTGGCAAAATTATTTCCTTTGAGGACTTTTTCATCCAGGGAAACAAACAAAAGTCACTCAGGGCAAGATTGGGAGAATAGGGATGGTGAGGCATGGAGATCATGCCCTTTTTGGTCAAAAACTGCTGAACGCTCATTGTGGTGTGGGCAGGTGTGCTTGTAAATCACCCATCGTGAAATGGGCAAGTGTGTTGGGTCTCCAAAAAATTTCAATGAAGCCAAACACAACCTCTCACAATAATGCCAGCTGGTGCACTGATACAGATGAGTTCCTTGAATACTCAACTAGTGAGGGACCCCTGTACCACAAGGGTCCCACACTCCAGAATGTAATTCCCGTTTTTGGAGGGCAGTCCTTCCTTGTAGCCTTCTCATCAGGTATTAGAGGTATCCCATTGTGGTTTTAATTTTCATTTCCCTGATGACTAATAATGTTGAGCAACTTTTTAAGTGCTCATTGACCATTTATATATTTTCCTTGGAAAAATGTCTATTCAAATCTTTTGCTTTCTTGCTAACGTTTTCAGCATCAACTTCTACCACTCATCTCTGCCATCTTTCTTACTACGTGCTGGTTAGTTGTCCACATCACTGTTGCCAAATAAAGACCTTTATTATTCTATGTAAAATATGTTTCTTATCTTTTCTCTTTTCTGAGTTCATTTTCTTACCAAGTTCCCTCCCCCATCTCTCTCTCTCTCTTTCTATTTTAGGAAGATTGCAATGGCATATTCAGAATTAATGTAAGTGTGTCCAAGAACCTAAATCTAAAATTAAGACCTGGAGAGAAAAAACCTGGATTTTGGGTGCCCCGTGTTTGGTAAGATATCAGGGGAAAAGTCCTTAACAATGCTATATTTGTCAGCATAAGATTTTAAATCAGTATAACATGGCATGAAACTAACAATAACTTTGATAGAGATTTAAAATAATTTTCAGGCAAAGCACTGAGTTACAATAAGATGCAAAAATACAGTAAATATGAGAGCAAGTGGTACACTGAGTCCCAATTTCTTCATGAAACTAATGAAATACCACTGAAGTATTTTTCTAATTCTTTAAAAGTTTACATCTGGGCTTACATGGCTTTAAAAATTAGTAAGATTAAAATTCTTTTATTCAATCAGATTTTTATCACATTTTAATCTAATTTTTAAATTAATCTTATTTTTTAATTTTAATTAAATTAAAACTAAACTGATCCTGAGCTTATGTCTTTAAAGGAGGGTCTGATGTCCTCACAACAGTTGTAGAGAAGCCTACCTAAATCATAAAGCTATTTCATTTTAAAACCCATTGACATGGAAAGATTTTCATTATTGAAACATTAGAAGGGAATAATCAGTATGATTATATCTAACCTCTCTCTTTAAAATTTTTCTTTCTTGGAAATGAGTTTTCAAAGTTTTCAGGTCAAAGCTGGAAGTATCTGTTACCTTCTTTCTCTTCCGTTTTACTAATGACCATGAATGGAATATCTCAGTCTGCCTCACTGATGAACTGAATGTTCTACCAACTGCATTTGTCCTTTCAAATCATTACCTGCTTTCTTTTTATTTCATTTTACCTGTTAGAATAATGAAGGAACCCCAGCAACTACTCTGCTTTTGTCACAATTGATATTCTCTACTAAATGTCAACTCTTTAAAAGAAATAACATTTTACCCATTTGTACCCCAAGGATTCATTGTTACTGCTTTGACATTTCTCTAAAAATGAAAGTCAGTTTTATAAACAATTCAATACAATTCATATTGCATTTTTATTTTCTTAAATACCAAAGAATTATGTTGAAATAAATTGATATTGGATATGTGGCTTCTTCCAGGGTAAAGAAATATATATATAACACATGGGACTATCCTTATCCCTGTAATAACTAGAAAATCAGTATCTTTTTGCATTAAAATAAAAAATTAAAGAAACATAAAACATTTATTTTTTGTGAGGTAAAAACTCATTATTATACCATAAATAATTAAATTAGTATATGAAATTTCTTTTCCTACTGTTTTAGAATTTTGGCTAAAGCCTCAAAACTAAGGTTAATAGGAGATAAAGTACTCTAAAGAGAGCAATTATGCAATCCCAGCAGAACTTACCAAAAAATTATCCACCTCCCTCATCCAGGTCATGCAAAAGAAAACACTATACTCAAATATAGCAATATGAAGTGCATAAACTCAGTGGAGAGTGCTATGGCATCTTTCCTCCCTTTATCGTGGGAAAACATGTTTCCCACTCTAGCCAAGTAAGGTCCAGCAGGACTAGTTGCTGGTATCAGATATTGGAAAGGCAACAAGAGATGCTTTTGTGGGCAAGCAGCTCTTTATTATCTTGCAGTGCAGGGTTATCTGATGTTCCCAGAGGGCCAAGTTGTCAATGCCCAGGACCATCTGATCGAGCCATCTTGATGCAAAGGACCTGCTGCAAAGTGCACTGTGCTGGGGAGCTGGTGCCCCTGTGGGTGTGTTTCCAAGAGTGGGAGCTGAGAATCACTTACAGACTACACTCAAAAGGAATGACACAATGGGGCATCCTTGCTCAGGAGAGTGCTTTAAAATATAGTGTGTTAATGGAAAATTTGAGGTATAGTAATGCCCAACAGCTCAAGAGACAATTACCATTGAAAAGATAGCTTGTGGCTCATAGTTCCCAAGAGCATTTGTTCTGATTTCCATTGAAAGGAAGGAAGGTGAGACATGGCAATCAGGTTTAGGATTGGCTAGTTCGATCATTTCAGTGGGCTCTGGAACAGAGAGGCTGCCCTCATGATTTGGCACCTGGCCCTGGGGTGATTAAGGCGGGTATACAGTGGCCTGGAATATGAATGCTTAATAAGGGAGGTGGTTGAGAATATGGACTCTTGACTGACTATTTTGTATTGGCAAAGCACACCCTGAAAAGGACTCCTCCCAAGGTTGGGAAGAGACTGATAAGGGAGGCAGGAGGTCAAGGGAAGGTCTGTGCAGCATATATGTATGTAGGACAGATTATAAAGTATCAAGTTTGTAGAAGCTAGAAACATGATTAATATATGGAATGTTTCTTAGGAACACACAAATGCACTCCACAAAGAGTAACAGCTGCTGTGACAAAAGCACCAATGGCCAGAGTACAAGAGTATAAAATACAGACTCTAACTCCATTTTTGTAACTCCAGCTCCTTAAAAACCAGATGGGAGCCTGAAGGGAAGTAGAACAGAGTAGCCAACACTCTTCCTCCCTTTTCAAACCACTGGTCAGACTGAGCTCCTGAGGATGAAATCTTTGTGCAAGGTTCTGATAGCCAAGGTTGGATGGAAAATGGAGTTAATTTTTGGAATGAGACTGATCTAAAAAGCTTTGGAATCTCCCCAAGATATCAGGAACTAGGACATAGTAGAAGGCAGTGTTGGGAGAAAAATAAAGTTTTTTCCAATTGTAAACACCGATATTCAACTTATTTCATAAAACCACCTACCTATAATTTTAAAAATCACAGTTAATTGAAATGTAATGTCTTATGTAAGTTATTAGGAGTTTCAAATTCAATGACACTTTAAAAGCTTAAGTGAATGAAGAAGTATCATTTGAATATCATCACAATAGCTTTTGTCCATTTGTTCAGAAAATTATGAATTGGATTAATTTTATTGAAATATGAATCTTCTATCCAATAAATGTTGCTGTAACCATGATAATTTTTACATTGTCCTTCTTTAGTAAGCTTGTCAAGAGTTAGGAGGCAAAAATTTTATAATAATATTATATTGGCTAATTTATGATAAAGAAAATAACTAATATCTGGGAACTGGCCTAGAGGAATGAGTTGATAATTATAACTAGGACATAAATATGCACTGTCTAATTCAGGAGACAGTCTGGTTTCTGTATTTTCTCTTCAGATTGCATATGTTCATTTTCTTTGGAATGTTTCAGATTTGATGAGATAAAAATTAGGTTGGTAAAAATAATTAAACATGTTATATATTAGAAAAATTGTGTGTTTTGTTTTAAGCAGAAGTCTTAGCTATAGGAAAATGTAATTTATGAGAGAAAAATCAATAAAGTACTCAGTTTTATAATAAGTGTACTTATTAAGAGCCTATTAATCACTAGGCATTATGCTGTCACTTGGGACAACTATGGCCCTGGACCATGAAGAGGTTGAAGTCTAGTGGAGAACATAAAATAAAATTATAAATAATTTATTATAATATGCTAATGGCTTTGTTTCTACATAAATAAGCCTTTAAACTCAATTGAGGCTCACCTGAAAGCTTATCTCTAGGTGATTTTACCATGATATAATCTAGACAGATGATTAAATTTTTCTAGAACCTATATAGCTCAAACAATTTGGTTACACTCTTTATGTTAAGAAAAATAACATAAATTTACCTTACTTTTGTAAGTTTAACAAAAATATAGCAACATGTGAACTCACTGCTGGGCCCCTTCCAGAATCTTGGAAGGTATCTACCCAGGGGAGGGCCTGAGGTGTAAGTTTCTGTAGCAGCCAGATAGGGTACAGTAGGCAAACAGTTCAGTGACACACACAGGAGAGACACCTAACTCAGCTATGACAGAACCAGGGCACAGAACCCAGAGCAGAAGACACTCAGTTAACTTTTGAAGGTTGAATAGGAATTAGGCATCTGAAAGAAGGAGAAGTCGTGAGCAGGTGAATCCAAAAGACTAGGCAGAAGTAAGGTGTTGCAGACTGAGGAAACAAATTCCTATTGCAAAAGTGCATGGCAAAAAAGAAAAATATATATGTGTATATATATATATGTGTGTGTGTGTATATATGTATATCAGTGTATTCTAGGAAGTACAAAAGGGTTCTGATTTCTTTAGATCAAGGAGATGTAAGATATAAAGGGCAATTTCAGATAATGTCATTCCCTGTATTTTCACATCCAATGGTAGAGACTAAGTTCCTTTCCTCCCTGGTGCCTCCATCTTCCAAAAGAAGGAGCAATTCTCCTTGTCATTATCTTGGGAAGCTTGGAGTCCTTTTCCCTGGGAAGTAAAAGACTAACCAAATTTCGAGGTCAGAAGCAATGCCTTAGTTTTCTGAATTAGATAGACAAGATCATAATCTTTTAAAAGTTAACCAGAAAAGATGATATTCAAACAGCCTTCCAAATCATGAAGAGCTACAGGTAAAATGTCAGTAATGGATTATGTCTGGGAGTCATTGAAGTTCTCAGTGGTTGTAGGCAAAGTTTTAAAGTTTCCAATTTTAGATGCATGAATAAAGCATAAACAAACCTTTTATATGATTAAAGCTGAGAAATATTTATTTTTTAAATGTGATATATTCTTCCAACTATTTAAGTCTATGATACTCTATTTTATTTTTCCTGGTTTAGCCAAAAAGTATATATTTAAGCTATGCCTAAATGTAGTTTGGGTTCCTACAAATTCAGCTTTAAAAAAAAGAAACTTTACAGAAAGAAAACGGATAGGGAAGAGAAGTTCTACATCAGATATGAGAGCTGGCTCAGTTGGTTAAAAAAATCCTTTTTCAAGAAAACAGTGGCATCTGTAGAATCCTTATAGTTTCTGTCTGCTGTAAAATATATTAAATTTAACTGAAACTTTCAAAGAAAAAGTTACTGGAAAAATCCAAGAGAATATACTTCTAATATCATACTTAAAATATAAATCAGAATTCTAAAATATGGATTTCTGAGTAGGGCTTTTGCATCATGTAGAAAGCATTTTGACCAAATAGCCTTATACCTTTAAGAGCAAGTCAGTTTCAGTTTCAGTTTTTTTCTTAGTAGATCTCAATATATTTAGTATTTAAAAAAGAAAACTTATAAAGATACATCCTATGATTAGTCTGTGGTTTAGAAAACATAAAAGGTGGTAGAAAAATACTAAACCAGATTACCCCCACATGAGTTACCTTTTATGAAGGTTAAATTTTAATAAATATGCTATTAGGAGAAAATATCTACATATAATGTAGATAAGCTTCAGTAGGCTACTCTCTTCAATAATCCTGATCTCAATTCTCCCTCAAATTCAGGAAAGGTAGTGATAGTCATGATTTCCCAGTGTGTGGTTGTCTAAATCTTTTAATTATTTAAAATAAAATTTAAAAGAATAAATAAAATAAAATAAAATAGCCTCTAATAAGGGGAAAAGAGAAAAAAACCACTTAAGTCTTCTATGAGCAACCAAAATGGTAGCTAAGACCTAAAATGACTAAGGGAAATGCAATATATTATAGTAGAAAAGATCACTTTTGTAACTGTGAAGAAAAAATATGTACATGTGTCAGAAAAACAAGAAATGTGACATCCTCTGCTGCTGAAAAACTTAGTGAGGCCACAGTGTTTTGGAAATCAGGAATCTGCTGTGGGTGTAAACAGCAAAATGTGCACTGGGGTCTACAGGAAGTATCCATTGAGAACACTCAGCATACATGAGAAAAAAAAATCTAACTGGGACACAGTGATCTTGAAACAAAGGCTATGAGCAAATATACCTTGTCATCTCAGTAACCTCTAAATGAATCACTATGTTACAGTATGATGTTCACATGAGGATACAAAATAAAATAATGTGGCCAAACTTCTCTTCTTTTTACTTTTCTGTACTGATGTGGAAAACTGTAACTGATGCCTTAAAAAAGATGTCCAATTAAAAAGCAATTTCAAAATTCATATCTAAACTCTAAAGCTCCTATTTTCTAATTTAGAAAGTGTATTTCCAGTCCTTGGGATAATAAGGGCAAGTAGGAAACGTTTGCAGAGCTAACCTCTCGAGCTAGAACTTGAGGCTGGTAGCATTTTGTTTTTTTAATGGAGAGCACCTCATCATTACCTAATAATTAATTACATAATTAATTATTTATAACACAGCAGTATGATTTAGCAAATGAATCCCCATATAACCCATCTCCCAAGTGGTAAATGTAATACTGCGCCCAAGATTGGAAAGAATTACAGATACTTGCCTTAGGGTGCTTCTTATCAGAATTTCACAGAACATTCCTGTTTCTGACTTTCAGGGCGAATCCTCGGAACTTTAATTTTGACAATGTGGGAAATGCTATGCTGGCATTGTTTGAAGTTCTCTCCTTGAAAGGCTGGGTAGAAGTAAGGGATGTTATTATTCATCGTGTGGGGCCGGTAAGCAAGCATATGGAATCCTTTGAACACAATCCTTTCAACAGCTGCTTTTACTTGCTTTGATGAATAACCATATTTTTCATTTATACAGATGCATGGAATCTACATTCATGTTTTTGTATTCCTGGGTTGCATGATTGGACTGACCCTTTTTGTTGGAGTAGTTATTGCTAATTTCAATGAAAACAAGGTAAGAATTCTCAGGTTGAGTACCACAGAGTTTATTCTTTTCTAGCCACTCACTTTAAGCTCTTTTTTGCACACACAGCATGATGTCCCATTAAATTGTAATGTGACCAGTGTAAATAATCTCTGTAACTATTTCACAAGCTACCTCATTGCTGCCTTTCAGGCTCATTATTTAAGAGTACAATTCTCTTGCTAAATTTCCTCATTTTCTGACACTGTCATTCATTCATGACAACTGAAAGGCACATCTCCTATTGTTCAAATTGAAGGGCTGTGCAACAAGTTATTAAAATTCAATAGCAGAAGCTGATGCAGTGATTGCAGGTAATGTTACTCTAATGAAAAATGTAAATTGGATGCTTCTTTGTAACTCAGTAGGTTAACTCAGCATTTTGATGAGGTGGGGAGGGGGGTGTGGTAGAAATATTAAAATCCTAATCATAGGTTAAAAAGAATATTTTCTAATTTCATGTAAATACTTTGCATGCTATATACACTCAGAAAGCTGCTGAATGCATAACAGCTCAAATGATCAGTACAAGAGCTCACAAATGGGAAAAAGAACAAGTGGAGTTTCCTTCCAAACACACATGAGTTTAAGTGGCACAGTCTATGCCATTATCCTGGATATGGCTGACATGCCCTCTGTCGTGTAAGGGTCAGTCTTCTAAAATCATAATAATTGAAACCCATACAGTTTCTGAGCACTTCCTATTCACTAAGGTTTTGATACGCTACTCTTAAGTCTCACAATTTTGAAATGCACTGTTGAAGAAAAAACAACTTAGAGATGTAAAATAAGGAATAGGAAATGGGGCCAGAATTCAGAAGTGTTGCCTATAACTCCAAGAATCTGTGATTCTTTCAAGGATATGAAAATGTCTACTGTCATCCTGCACTGAATTAAAGCTAGATGTGGCTGTATAGCTTCATGCTGCGCCATGTTATTCATAGCTAGGACTGATTCACATCACATCAGAGATCTTTGGTTTGTGTAGCTATGTGTGGGACTGTATCATTCACAATTCCCCAGGCTCCACGTATGTGATGCCAGTTACTCAGTCAATTGGCGCCTTTGATGTGTGCCAAATGAGGATGTCATTTTGTTCTGACTTTCAAAGAGTGAGACTTAAAAATCCCCCTTTTGGGTCCCAACACTGCTATAACCCACAGAAACATGGAATTTTAGAGTAAGAAAGGATAGAGATCATTCACCCAGCCCCCCTATTTAATACATTCATAAATGAGTTTCTTTAAGCCCTACAGTGCTTCAATTTAATACCAAGCAGAAAGAAGATGGGTCCTTTAGATGCCTTTGAGCCTTGATATGGAGCAGACACTGGGAATTCTGGAATAAGAGCAGAAGCTAATCAGTCAATTAACACCATACAAGGCCCTTTGAGCACACACCTGATTTGAGAATTAGGTCTTATGGCAGCTCACAATTCAGCAGCATAAATGAAACAACATAAAAAGTTGAATAACGGAGACAATGTAGTTCTTGACCTCAGAGTGTCTGAAGCAAGTGGAGGTCTACTTCCAACACTGGTTGTATTTCTGTTCTGAAGTAGAAAAGGAGCATCTTTGCCTAAGAAAAAGGAGCATGTGTGGAAGCTCAAATGAGTGCTTAGAAAAAGAGGAAAAGGAAAAGAAATCATATTACCAGACATTACAAACTTGATTAGCCAATAGGACATATACATTTCTAATTTATGTGAACTTTATAAAAAAGGCTTTCATTTTCCTGCAAGTTTTTTTGATGGTAGCACTTGAGCTGCTATGTAACATTTATCATTTATTATCCTATCATTCAACAGATTTCTTTAAACACTTACTAGGTGCCAGACACTGCTCTTGACTCTGAGAGCATAACAAGCTGAACACATAAAGATTTCTGTCCTCATGGAGCCCACATTCTAATGATCATACCCGAAAGTATATAAATAGATTTTCAAATGTATAGGCAATAGAGAGATATAAGTGATAGAGAGATAGAGGGAAATAAGGTAAGCTTTGGGAGCAAAGTTTTCACAATTCAGAATCATGTAATATTATATCTTCCCTAGAAAATGGAATCCTGTTCAAAAAGTTCAAAGTCTATGCCAGTAATATACACACACACACACACACACACGTATATGTATATGTATATGTGTATGTATATGTATATATATACACACACAGATATATATATATAGTAATACATATATTTCCCTAGTACAAGATAATAATTGATTAATACACTTAATTTTTTTAAAGATTTTATTTATTTATTTTTAGAGAGGGAAGGGAGGGAGAGAGAGAGAGAAACATCAATGTGCGGTTGCTGGGGGTCATGGCCTGCAATCCAGGCATGTACCCTGACTGGGAATCGAGCTTGCAACACTTTGGCTCGCAGCCCGCACTCAATCTACTGAGCTATGCCAGCCAGGCCTAATACACTTAATTTAACAACAATCAACCTTTGGAGTTTTCATACAATGATCAATGATATCACCATGCTTGTTACTCTTTTGGATTATTTCAGAGTTCAGCTCCAAAATAACTTGCTTTGTATAAGAATGGAATAATATGAGTGTTATTCCTGTCATAGCATCCAGAGAACAAATTATTTGTAGTTAATGAGACAAGTGGTTTAGCAATATTGATATCAGAAAAATTAATTTAAAACAAATATTAGGAGTAAACAGTGTAATTAAATAATTGTAAAAGAAATGAATCCTCAGAAAAATATAGAACTCCTGAACCTTAAAATATATGAAACAAAAATTACTCAAATTACTTTAGAAAGCTAGAAAAAATCCATAATTATGGTGAAATATATTAACATATTTCTCTAGTAGACTCACAGATCAGGCAGAAAAAAGAAATAATATATGAAATTTGACACCATAAAATATTTGATCTACTGGACACAAAAAGAACACTGACTCTTACAATTTTCAAGTATAAAATGTATCCTCTACAAAGTCATAAAATAATAATTATCAAAAAATTGATAAGGTATAGAACAAGTTCTATACCATAGCAAAAAAGATAGCAGAAAGGTACCTCAGAAACTGCAAATATTAAGACAACATTCTAAATAATTTATGAGTTACAGAAGAAATCAGAATAAAAAAATCACAAAATATGTACATAAATCATGTATTAAAAATCATATATGAAAACACAAGATATAGATAAATCAGTAGAGGGAAATTTGGAGCTTAATGTATATACATTAGAGCACAGGTGGCAAACACAAGGCCTATGGGCCAAATCCGGCCCTCCACCTTGTTATATCCAACCCAGCACCTTGTTTCTACGTGGCGGCAGTGCCAAGCTCCTTGTCCCTAGTTAAGGAGTAGTTACATTTATACAGTTCTAAAATTACATTTGGCCTTTTGAAGCCAACTGCGAGGCTGATGTGGCCTCCAGTGAAAATGAGATTGACATCCCCATGTTAGAGGATAATTAAAGATTAATTATTAATATGTCAAATATCAAAATCAACAAACTATAATAAAAATAATGGTAAAATTAAAGAAAGTAGGTGGGAGTAATAAAATATAAAAAACTAACAATAGAAAAGTTCAAGGATGACAAAAGTGTGTTCTTTTAAAAATTAAATTGATAACCTTTTTCCAAGGTTGAGCATCAACAAAAAATGTAGAAAAGGAAAGAAAACAAGCAAGTAAAGTAAGTAACAAGTAAGTAAAACTGTGCCAGTATTGTTACAGGAATAGAAAACTAGAGCTACAGAACAGAACAGAAAGCCCAGGAATTACCCATGTATATAAAAACAGAATTAGCACAACAAATCAGTGGAGATGAGACCATCAATAAGTGATTTTCAGTTAATTGTCTAGGTTTAAAAAATAAACTTATTTCTAGAATCCCACAAGCTACTCAAAAATGAATTCCAGATGAATACAAGACCTAACAATGTAAAATGTAGCAAAATTATAAACCATTTTTAGCCATGTAAAATTGAGTTTTTTATCCTGGAGTACTTGTGGATTTCTTGACATTACCCAAAAAGTGGCATCCATAAAGGAAAAAGTTTATAACTTAGATTACATTAAAATGAGAAGTTGCTAAATGATAAATGACACATTTTATCTGAATGATAAAAGCAAAACTTTAAAAAAAACCACCAAGCTAAGACTAAGAAAACATTTACAACTCAGATAACTGATAAAATAATAGTATCCAGAATGGTGATGGAAGGAGATTTGACTTGGAGTAGTGAACACACAATACAGCGTACAGATGATGTGTTGTGGAACTGTGCACCTGAAAACTGCATAATTTTGTTAACCAGTGTCACCCCAGTAAATTCAGTTTAAAAAGTGTCCATAATATATTAATAATTTCTACAAAACATCAAAAAGTAAATATTCAAATACAAAAATGAGCAACGAATGAGAACAGGCAATTCACAAAGGAAGATACAGGAATCACCACTTATACATACAAAAATGCTTCATCTCATTAATATTATAACTAAATTAGATACATTTCACACACATTAAAAGGCCAAATTAAAATGTCTGATAATTTCCAGTATTAATAAGAATATAAGGAAATGGAAACTCTTGGAGGTTGCTAGTGGCAAATTTTCTTGCTTATCCTCTTTGGACAGTAACTTGGTAATATACAGAAAGTGTAAAAATGCATAAATTCTGAGGCCCCAGCAATTCTTCTCCTAAAGACATACCATAGAGAAATGCTCGTAGGTGTTTATGGTGACACAGAAAATGTGTATCTACTGCAACACTGTTTATAGTCCATAAACCTAAAATGAGTAACATCTGATATATTTGTACTGTGGGATACTCTATGAGTTAAAATAAAACCAGTTAGATCTAGTATCTAGTTGTACTAAACACAGTGTTCAATGAAGATAAAAAACAAACCACAAATAAGTACTTATTAGATAACATTTATATAATTTTAAAAAATTTAAAACAAATACATTTTTAGGCATTGAGACTTATATAATCAGCAAAAGTTTGAAAACATAATGAGGATGATACACCCCTGAAGGAGTGTCCTGAGCTCTGAAGGAAGAAAGGAAGAATGGTGTGTTTGTTTGTTTTTTACCAAGTTTCTTGAATTATACTTCTGCTTTTTAAATATATTGTAATAAAATATATTTACATGCATTTTAATGAAGTACCTATTATATAATAAAGAGTATCTGATTTTATTCAGCCAGTTTTCACAGCTACTAATTTCTTAGAGATACAATTTCTGTGTCTTTCTACCATTTAAAAACAATTTTGCAATTGCACATAATCAGAATCAGTTTGAAAAACATGTTTAAAAACAAAATATACTTACCCAGAAGCAGCAGCACTGAGAAGCTATAATTTTGCTCAAGCATTTTCTGCTATGAAATAAAAGCAAACTAATCACTATTAATGTGAAGATCCCTTTTTGAAAATTTAATCATGTAGAAAACCTTTAGATTTCCCCAAACCTGGGGAACATTCAAAGATGCCAATTGAAGGCTGCTGAATCTGTTGTGAATCCCGTGGCCATCCTTTTTGGAAGTCATCTCAAAAACAAGTTTGAGAATTCTGACCCTGTTTATCAAACTACAGTATTTGAAGAATATCTTTATTTTAACCCCTAAATTAGTCTGTTTGTATCACCACCCTGCGTGCAATGTCCTTGGTGTGGGGTACATAACAAAAGGCCTTTTTCTGCTTTCCTTTGTTTATTAAGGGGACGGCTCTTCTGACTGTAGATCAGAGAAGATGGGAAGATCTGAAGAGCCGACTGAAGATAGCACAGCCTCTTCATCTCCCACCTCGCCCGGGTATCAAAGATGTTCTGATTTTATTCATGTTGGGCATTAGTGTTCATGACTCCCCAGGAGTCTAAGATTTCAATTAAAATAATAATCGTAAGGTCACTAGGTGGTTGTGCATAAGTTAATATAGAAAGAGGCTCCAAACTACAGATCTCACCATAGGCTATTAAAATCAACCACCCAAAGGTTGTGCTTCAGTGCTCTCAGGATAAGCCTTAATGGAAAAGTGAATTTTTAAATAAAATATTTGTGCTTGCCTTTTCAAGATATGAGTGAAGTGTATTAAACTGAAAGAAATTGAATGATGCGGTTCTCCTTTCAATACAGACAGTGCCATGCACCATCATTTTAAATATTCAGAGCCAGCCATTCCTGCAAAACATACAATAGATTGAGCTGTGGGGATGGGGAAATGTAATGGGTTTTTATGATGAGCATTAAAGAAAATGAAACACAAGAAAGTTAATGTGACCTAGGTCTAAAATGTCCTCGCTTAAACTTAAACTTTTCTTATCCAGATAATGATGGTTTCAGAGCCAAGATGTATGACATAACCCAGCATCCATTTTTTAAGAGGACAATTGCATTACTTGTCCTGGCCCAGTCGGTGCTGCTGTCTGTCAAGGTACTTTGTTTCACCCTAAGACTCTGGGAATGAATTTCTTATTCATCAGTGCATCCTAGAATATTGCAAGTGGTCATATTTACTACAATCTGTGCTCTTTATATTAAAAATTTAAATTCACAGTT
This sequence comes from Phyllostomus discolor, assembly GCF_004126475.2. Classification (NCBI taxonomy): domain Eukaryota; kingdom Metazoa; phylum Chordata; class Mammalia; order Chiroptera; family Phyllostomidae; genus Phyllostomus; species Phyllostomus discolor. The sequence goes on along the minus strand of NC_040913.2, from coordinate 55,513,323 downwards.
GTGTTCAAATGGGAGAAATAAGGGGAACTTTTTTGTGCCTGATGGATATGGGCAAAGACATGTGTGCTGTTTCCTTTCCAGTGGGATGTTGAGGACCCAGTGACTGTTCCTTTGGCAACAATGTCAGTGGTTTTCACCTTCATCTTTGTTCTAGAGGTACCTAAATGAGTCTGTGGGGCAGTGGGGATGGTGCTCATTTTAGAGTAAGTGTCCTCCTTTGATGGCATATTTCAGCTCTGTGTCCCATTGCTGCTGAAGTCATTTTATTTGGAGGGGGGTTGCATGCTCTTAGGGTATTTCCTTTTGAGGCTCTTCTGCTTAACTTGAACAAAGACTTCATTTTATATTTCAGATTTTTCTAACCACAGGAATTGCAAACTGTAGTTAATTGCTATAATGAAATGATGGCCTGTCTAGTTATCTGATTTCAAATATTTGGGGGGAAATGCACAAACCACTGTAATTCAAGGACACAAATTGCAATGTGGTGGCAAAGGGAGTGGTCCAGACAAGATTATTTTAATGTATGGTTCATGACATATCACTTTCCAGCATATTCTTATCATTATTTCACTCTGTAGTGGTCAATTTTTCCCAAAATCTACTATCTTTTACTTGAGGAAGAAAAATGCCTTGTTATCAAACTGACCATAAAACAAAGACAAAACAGAGTGGAGAATATAGATGTTACCTACTCAGCCATTTTATACATGTGATAAATTCTTTTCTTGGGTTGCTATATCCTTTAAAATATTAATGTGACTCAAGTTGATACATTTGAATATGTTCTAAACCCTCAGTCTTGACTTACTCTCTTCATTGTTTTCCCTCAGGTCACAATGAAGATAATAGCCATGTCACCTGCTGGTTTTTGGCAAAGTAGAAGAAATCGCTATGATCTGCTGGTGACCTCACTTGGTGTTGTCTGGGTGGTACTTCACTTTGCCCTTCTGGTATGTGCATAATTATTTATTTTAGTTGATACCATAATTTAATTTAAGGTAACCCTGTTTTCAGTCTCATTTCATTCCATGTCAGCCAATTTACAGAGGTCAGATTAATCTTCTTAAAATCCAGCCTTGACTGAGATGGGCCTTCACACATGCTAGTACATACACACAGAGTTGTACATGTCTACACACTCATACTCTTCACACAGACAAAACCTGGCCTCTCAAAGTTCTAGAGTATTCAAATGGGTGCCTTAAAGCTCTTCCGGCTTAGCCCTCATTTTGCCAAAGGATAAAAATGAGAGAGGGCAAAAACAAATTAAGAAACCTGTCTAAATTCACATGTAAGCTAGTATCAGAAGACTCAAACCCTGTTTTCTGAGTTGAAGTGTAGCATCTGTGCCACTGCATGATAATCAGTATTTCACAGTGTGATTCTCAGGTGCTTTCCTGCTTTTTTTTTCTACTAGATCCCCAGCTACCATTTCTCTAAAGCACATCTTTCCCCATCTCTATACCTGAGTTCTCATTGCTTGGTCTAAATGCCTTCAGCCTCCATTCAATCCAAGGTCAAGCTCAAAATATACAGCAATGAGTGTCTTTGATCATGACCTTGAGACCTGTTGTCCAATAGAAGTAAAATATGGCCACAGATATAATTTTAAATTTTCTAGAAGCCACATTTAAAATATAAAAAAGTAACAAATTTTAATTTAATAATATATTTTACACCCGCCATACCCAAACACAGGGTGAGGCAAAAGTATGTTACACTTGTTTGTGTGAAAAATATTACAATAGTTAAAAAATTAATAATACAATAATAAATTCCATGTTTTGTGTACTCACAGCTATAAACTTACTTTTGTGCCACCATGGATTATTATTTCAATATGCCAGCTATGAGGGAGAGATGTTACATGCTTTTTTATGCAAAATATTCTATTGAATATGTATTTTACATTAAAAACATGTCTTGATTTAGATTCACTACATTTTTTCTTTTTTATTAAATTAATTTTTTTATTTTAATCATTGTTCATATACAGTTTTCTCCTTTTTACTCCCAATCCAGTCCCCCCTTCCACCCTCCCCGCTTCCCTCCCATTACCACCCTCCCCTTAGCTTATGACCATGTGTCCTTTAAGTTTGTTCCTGTGAACCCTTCCCACTGTCCCCTTAAATTCCCTCTTCTCTCCCCTCTGGTCACCATCAGCCTGTCCTCTATTTCAGTGACTTTGGTTATATTTTGCTTGTTTCTTTGTTTTGTTATTTAGGTTCCTGTTAAAGGTGAGATCATATGGTATTTGTCTTTCACCACCTGGCTTATTTTGCTTAGCATAATGCTTTCCAGCTCCATCCATGCTGTCCCAAAGGGTAGGAGCTCCTTCTTTCTTTCTGCTGCATAGAATTCCATTGGGTAAATGTACCATAGTTTTTTGATCCATTCATTTCCTGATGGGCACTTAATGCTGCTTCCAACACTTCATTATTGTAAATTGTGCTGCGATGAACATTGGGGTGCATAGTTTCTTTTGGATTGGTGTTTCGGGGTTCTTAGGGTGTAATCCCAGCAGTGGAATTATTGGGTCAAAAGGCAGATCCATATTTAGTTTTCTTAGAAAATTCCATACTGTTTTCCATAGTGGTTGTGCCAGTCTGCAATCCCACCAACAGGGCACTAGGGTTCCCAGCTCTTTATTCTACCAGCTCTCCAACACTAGTTGTTTGTTGCTTTGTTTATGATGGCCATTCTGACCAGTGTGAAGTGCTATCTCATTGTGGTTTTAATTTGCATCTCTCTGATAGCTAGTGATACTGAGCATCTTTTCATGTATCTCTGAATCCTCTGTATGTCCTCCTTGGAAAAATGGCTGTTCAAGTTCTTTGCCAATTTTTTAATTGGGTTGCTTGTCTTCTTAGAGTGGAGTCATGTAAGTTCTTTATATATTTTGGAGATTAAACCCTTGTCTGAGATACCATTGGTAAATATGTTTTCCCATACAGTTGGTTCTCTTTTTATTTTGATACTGTTTTCTTTAGCTGTGCAGAAGCTTTTTATTTTGATGAAGTCCCATTTGTTTATTCTTTCCTTTATGTCCCTTGCTCTAGGGGATATATCAGTAAAAATGTTGCTGCATGGAATATCTGAGATTTTTCTTCCTATGTTCTCCTCTAGGACTTTAATGGTGTCATGGCTTATATTTAAATCTTTTTTCCACCTTGAATTTATTTTGGTGTAAGTTGGTGACTGAGTTTCATTTTTTTCCATGTAGCTGTCCAGCTCCCCCAACACCATTTGTTGAAGAAGCTATTTTTACTCCATTTTATGTTGTTGCCCCCTTTGTCAAATATTAATTGACTATAAAGACTTGGGTTTATTTCTGGGCTCTCTAATCTGTTCCATTGGTCCATGTGCCCATTTTTATGCCAGTACTAGGCTGTTTTGATTACTGTGGCCTTATAATAGAGTTTGGTATAAGGTATTGTGATCCCTCCTACTTTGCTCTTCTTTCTCAAAATTGCACCAGCTATTCAGGGTCATTTATGGTTCCATATAAATTTTTGAAGTGTTTGTTCTATGTCTGTCGAATATGCCATTGGTACTTTAATATGTATTGCATTGAATCTGTAAATTGCATTGAGTAGTATGGACATTTTGATGATGTTAATTCTTCTGATCCATGAACACCACATCCATGGTATATGTTTCCATTTGATTGTGTTTTCCTTAAGTCTTTCTTCAGTGTTGTGTACTTTTCTGAGTACAGGTCTTTTACCTTCTTAGTTAGGTTTATTCCTAGGTATTTTATTTTTCTTTTTGCTATATCAAATGGGATTTTTTTTCTTGATTTCTTTTTCTGATGTTTCATTGTTGGTATACCAAAATGCCTTTGATTTCTGGATATTGACTTTGTATCCCACTGTTTTGACAAATTCATTTATTAGGTTGAGCAGTTTTTTGGCTGAGTCTATAGGATTTTCTATGTACAGTATCATGTCATCTACAAACAGTGACAGTTTTGTTTCCTCCTTTCTGATTTGGATGCCTTTTATTATCTTTTCTTGTCTGGTCACTGTGGCTAAAACTTCCAATACTATGTTGAATAGGAGTGGTGAAAGTGGACATCCTTGTCTTGTTCCTGATCTTAGTGGCAAACCTCTAAGTTTTTGCCCATTGAGTATGATGTTAGCTGTAGGTCTCTCATATATGCCCTTTATTATGTTGAGGAATGCTCCCTCTATTCTCACATTGCTGAGTGTTTTTATTATAAATGGTTGCTGTACCTTATCAAATGCTTTTTCCATATCTATTGATGTGATTATGTGATTTTTGTCTTTGCTTTTGTTTATGTGATGTATTACATTTACTGATTTACGAATATTGTACCATACTTTCATCCCTGAGATGAATCCCACTTAGTCATGGTGTATGATCTTTTCAATGTATTGCTGGATGCGGTTTGCCAGTATTTTGTTGAGGATTTTAGCGTCAATGTTCATCAGTGATATTGGCCTGAAGTTTTCCTTCTTTGTTGTGTCTTTATCTGGTTTTGGGATTAGGATGATGCTGGCTAAATAAAAAGAGTTTGGGAGTCTTCCATCATTTTGGATGTTTTTGAATAGTCTGTGAAGGATGGGGGTTAGCTCTTCCTTAAACGCTTTGTTGAATTCTCCTATGAAACCATCTGGTCCAGGGCTTTTGTGTGTTGGGAGTTTTTTGATTACTGCTTCAATTTCTTTTGTTGTTATTGGTCTGTTCAGGCTTTCTGCTTCTTCTTCATTGAGTTATAGATTATATTTTTTTCTAGATTATATTTTTCTAAAAATCTGTCCATTTCACCTAGGTTTCAAATTTCTTGGCATACAGTTCTTCATAGTAATTTCTTAGAATCCTTTGTATTTCTGTGGTATCAGTTGTAATCTCTCCTTTTTTGAGTTTTGATTGTGTTTATTTGGATCCTCTTTCTTTCTTGATGAATCTGCTTAAATCAGCTTGTCAATTTTGTTTATCTTTTCAAAGAACCAGCTCCTGAATTCATTGATCCTTAGAATTGTGCTCTTAGTCTCTATGTCATTTAATTCTGCTTTGATCTTGGTTATGTCTTCCTTCTACTTGATCTGGGGTGTCTTTGTTGTTGTTCTTGTAGGTGTAGGGTTAGGATGTTTGTTCCAGATGTTTCTATCATTTTTAGGTAGGCCTGTATTGCTATGAACTTCCCTCTCAGGACTGCCTTTGCTTTGTCCCATAAGTTTTGTGTTGTTGTGAGTTAATTTTCATTTGTTTCCAGAAACTTTTTGATTTCTTCCCTAATTTCATTCTTGACCCATTCATTGTTTAATAGCATGCTATTCAATCTCCATGATTTTGAGTGTTTTTTTTTTTCCCCTTGGGGTTGGTTTCTATGTCCAGTCTCTTATGGTCAGAGAAAATGCTTGGTATGATTTCAATTTTCTTGAATTTGTTGAGGCTTGTTTTTTGTCCTATTGTGTGGTCTATCTTTGAAAATATTCCATGTGCATTTGAAAAGAATGTGTATTTAGCATTTTTAGGCTGAAGGGCTCTATATATATATATCAGTTAAGTCCATATGATCTAGGGCATTTTTCAATGCCACACTATCTTTGTTGATATTTTGTTTGGAAGATCTGTCCATTTTTGACAGTGGAATGTTGAAATCCCTTATTATAATTGTGTTGTTGTCCATATCTTTGTTGAAGTCCTCCAAGATTTTCTTTTTGTATTTGGGTGCTCCTATGTGGGGTTGCACATATATTTACAACATTTATGTCTACTTGATGGATTCTTTCCTTGAATAGTATATGAAGTGACCTTCTGGGTCTCTCCTTATGGCCTGGTTTTTTAAGTCTATTTTGGCTGATATGAGTAGTGCTACCCCAGCTTTTTTCCCTGTACATTTGCTTGGAAAATTTGTTTTCAACCCTTCACTTTCAGATTGCGTAGGTCTTTTGTCCTGACGTGGGTCTCTTGTAGTCAGCATATGGGTGGGTCATGCTCTCTTATCCATTCAGCTATTTTGTGTTTCTTGATTGGAGCATTTAATCCATTTATGTTTTAGGTTATTATTGATAGGTACTTATTCATTGCCATTTTCATACCTGTGTTCCCCTCTCTCTCTCTCTCTTTTCCTTCCTTTCCTTAAAGCAGTACATTTAGCAACTCTTGCAGAGCTGGTTTGCTGGAGGTATATATTTTTTAGACTTCTTTTGTCTGGGAAGCTCCTTATTTCTCCTTCTATCTTGATTGAGACCCTTACTGGGTAAAGTTGCCTTGGTTGCAGGCCTCTGGTTCTCATTATTTGGAATATTTCTTGCCATTCTCTTCTGCCTTGGAAGCTTTCCATTGAGAAGTCACCTGCTTATCTTATCGGGGCTCCCTTGCATGTTACTTCTTGTTTCTCCCTTGCTGCCTTTAACATTCTCTCTTTGTCTTGCAATTTTGCCATTTTAATAATGATGTGTCTTGAAGTGGGCCTCTTTGGGTTCCTCTTGTTGGGACTCTCTGTGTTTCCTGGATTTGTATGACTTTTTCTCTCATCAAATTAGGGAAGTTTTCCATCATTATTTTTTCAAATAGGTTTTCTATCCCTTGCTCTTCTTCTCCTTCTGGTATCCCTATTATATGGATATTATTACATTTTATATTGTCTTGCATTTCCCTTAATCCTTCTTCATTCTTTCTGAGCCTCTTTTCCTTTTCTTGTTCTTTCTTGATGTTTTTTTCTACTTTGTCCTCCAGCTCACTGATCCAATCTTCTGCTTCATCAGTCCTGCTTTTGATTTCTTCTGTATTCTTCAGTTCAGAAATTGTATTCTTTATTTCCTCTTGGCCCTTGTTGATAGTTTCTATTTCCTTTCATGTTGATATAGTTTGCAGTGAGTTCATTGCAGTTTCTCTGTAGTTTCTGGTAATTCACTCTGAGCTCATTGAGCTTCCTGATAACCATTGTTTTGAACTCAATATCTGATAGTTGAGTTTCCTCTATTTCATTTAGCATTCTTTCTGAGGCTTTCTCCTTTCTTTTCATTTGGGGATTGTTTCTTTGTCTTCCCATTGTTTGTGAGACTCTTCTTGTTAGCCTCAGCTTCTTAAATTGATCTGTTCTGAGTTTAAAAATATGGAATGCAAAATGAATTTGCATGTCATCCTTGCATAGGGACCATACAGATCTTCTCTGTATTGTTCCAATTTTAGTATATGTGCTGTGGAAGAGAGCACTAGACTCACTACATTTCAAGTGCTCAATAATATCATGTGGCTAGTGGTTACCATGTTAGATAATGCTAGGCCTTAGTGTAGTGTTATACCATTTTTCAGCCTTATTAAGTTATTTGTCATCAATGATTCTCTGTTTTCTACTCTGAACTGAGAATATAATTTCATAATCCACATGTTCTATATGAGCATTATGAAAATCAAGAATGTGAAGTTTTTCTAACTGTAAAGATTATACCAACTGCCCTGGCTGGCATAACTCAGTGGATTGAGTGCGGGCTGGGAACCAAAGTATCCCAGGTTCAATTCCCAGCCAGGGTACATTCCTGGGTTGCAGGCCATAACCCTTAGCAACTGCACATTGATGTTTCTCTCTCTCTCTCTTTCTTTCTCCTCCCTCCCTCCCTTCCCTCTCTAAAAATAAATAAATATAAATCTTTAAAAAATTATACCAACCTATAACACGTTATTATAAATATCTTCTTTTTTGTTAGTCTTTCTTGATCCTATCCAAAAGCAATAATATCAGTTTCTCCCTGCTTTCTTCTATTCATTCTCTCATCCTCTGGAAAAGATTCATGGTGCACAGAACCTATTTACACATCCCAAAGGCCTTGCTTTAGTATGAAATTGCTGTGCTCAGGGAGCTTTGTGTTTTATTTTCTAAGGCAATTGACACCTTCAGTGCCATGAGCTATGCCAAGCCCAGGTGGGCCCTCAGTCACCATGATTCATTTCCTCAAACAATAAATGTTTTTTGAGCATGATTGGCATGTAAGCCACTCTGCTAGGAATTGAGAAGAATGTAATGAGTAAAACAAAGACAGCCACTTCTTTTGTGAACTGCACACCCTGGAAAGTTAGGCAGACATTCATTAAATACTCCCAAGTCACTGTTGGGTGTTAATCACTTCTGGAATTTAAAGCAAGAAGGTATGTGTAGTAGGTTTGGAGCTAACATAAAGAGGAGGAGCAGCAAGGCCCATGATTTTATGTTTCTCTAAATTGCAATTCAAAGGTACTCAGTCCACAGAGAAAAGTGAAGTAAGCCTCCTAGTTTTAAATGTTGCCAGAGAGGATATCTCATACCAAAAAGATCAACTTGCCTTTTCTGCCCCACTGCTTTTGTTCTTCTCCAGGAACCTCTGGCTTGGAAGCATGCATCTTCTCCTCCACTCTGTTTTGCAATGGACCAGAAGATGTAGTCCTTGTTCCCCTTCAGAGATGATTCTGTACAGACATTCATTTCCCTGCACCTCACTGAAGATCTCACCAGACCTACTTCCCAAGTGTCCATCTTATGACTGTTGTCATTGGCCTAGGCAAGAGTTCTCAAGAAAAATCACATTGTGATACCAGCTTAATGACACATTTATTATTACAGTTACAATCAGTGGGATCTTTGTTTCTCAGATTAAGCTTTCTTAGTCATAAAGCATACCAAGTCTTCTCTTGCTTTTTATCATATATTGAATGTGTTTCTAACAGGGAAAACATCTCTGAAATCATCTTAGACTAACAGACATATAGTCAGCTGGTCTCCAGAGGTTTCTATAGACCTTCAGAGTGAAGAAATCTGACTACCAGCAATTCTTTACAACACCTGAGCTCCCTCTGCCAGGATTCCTTTACATCCCATCTCACTTGACTCCCTATGTGCATTGTTATCCTAGGTTGTTCTTGCTCCTCAAAAAAGTTAGTCACTATTTTATGTAAAAGTAAGTTTTTTAATAATTTCATGTATTTATTTTTAGAGAGAGGGGAAGGAAGGGAGAAAGAGATGGAAAGAAATATCAATGTGTGGTGTCCTCTTGCATATCCCCTACTGGGGACCCAGCCCACAACTGAGGCATGTTCCCCAACTGGGAATTGAACCAGCGACCCTTTGCTTTGCATTCCAGCACTCAATCCACTGAGCTGCACTAGCAAGGGTGTAAAAATAAGTTTTAAAATATAGAATTCATCTGAGCAAAAGAGAGACTAAAGTTTAATTTAAGATTTGATTTTATAGCTAATATTTATTCATGAGTTTTGGCAGTGACCTTTTCAGCACCTTTTTGAGATAAATTTATTATAGGATTTTTCACATTTTATAAAACTAATTATTCAGTAGATTTCACAGAAGACTCAAAATGAACAGTGGAACTGTAACAAGATCTTTTGTGCAAATTATGAGAGTCTCTCTTCTCTTTAAATTTCAGAATGCATATACCTACATGATGGGCGCATGCGTGATTGTCTTTAGGTTTTTCTCCATCTGTGGAAAGCATGTAAGTACATTGTGAAAAACAGCACCAAAGGCAGTATAAATAGCGCAGATAGGAGCAATGACTAACTTTAGCTGACTTCTGGTCTTCAGTATTGTAGTTAACAAATTGCTGGACACCGTAAGTCCAAATGATTAAATTTTAATATTAAAATGAATCATTAAACATGATAGTTTATGATTCTTTTGTAGTAAATGAATCATTAAAATGATAGTTATCTTGTTATATGTTTCCTGACATGTTGCTTTATTTATTCTTCATATTTGCTAAGTAAACTCAATCATCAACTAAATATAACATATCAGGGATGAAAGCGAAAACCAGTTGTCTTTCTTAATATTTCTTTATTTTTAGTTTTTATTTTTAATAAAGTTATTTTATTGCAGTAAAAATAATCTTTAATAAATATTTATAATTCTCTGATTCCATGTTTCTTTATATTATTTATTAATGTGCATACATATGAGTACAGTCCACACATATTTTTCATTTTGAAAGTAATTTCCTTTTTTGATACTGACATTGTCATATTCATTTCATATAGCCACATAATCAACATGCTTCATATTTGATAGTATTTAGTATTTCACCATTGTTTAGGTTTGTTTTTATGAACATCCACTTGTGGAAGAATACTGAGTCTACTTGCAACAGCCCTCAAATTTATAGCCCTTATAAATTAGAAGAGAGCAAAAAGAGAAAAAGAGAACACAAGAAGAGAGAATAGAAGACTAAAACTCTTAAGATGAATTTTTATTAATTTGGTTGAAAAGACTGAATAGTTAAAAATATAAGGAGAATTTCTGTCAAAGGTTTTGTGAATAATATTCAGATTTGATGGCTAATAGGAAGCAATTCTCAAATGATATCCTGAGGGTCACTCTTGTGCCAACCTACTTGAATGTTGTTTACTTCCCATGTTCTCCACAACTTAATGAGTTGAATATTAATATTCTTTCCCTGTCTTTCTCTCCATCTCTGTCTCCCTCTCCATTTCCATCTCCATACAGGTAACGCTGAAGATGCTCCTCCTGACAGTGGTCGTCAGCATGTATAAAAGCTTCTTTATCATCGTGGGAATGTTCTTATTACTGCTGTGTTATGCCTTTGCTGGAGTTGTTTTATTTGGTACTGTGAAATACGGAGAGAACATTAACAGGTTGGTGTGTATTTATCTTTACATTCATTTATCCAGCAAACTTTTTAGTAATGAAATCAGAATAAACATCTGAATGCTTCTTGTCTATTAGAGATGGAGGACAAGGGAGAAGCAATCAATTGGAAATTCAAACAAAATTAAAAAGGTCATTTTCTTAATTGAAAAGAGTATACATGTTTACTTTACAGACAGAAAATTCAGGAATAAAATAAAAAAAGAATCTATAAGTCCACTACCATGCAGGAATAACTACTGGTGATATCCTTGTGAATTCTAGCATTTTTTTCTATTCACACACTGCCAAAAAATGATATATTATTTTTAATAAATAATTTTGAGATGACATTGGGTTTTTTCCTTTTTTTATTTTTTAGTTAAGCATGGGAAGTTAGAACCCTCAAATGGTTATCATATAAAAAACATTTTTCAAAGATGACCTTAAATTTTGTAAAAGTGTCTCATAATGTAAAAAAGAAAAATCCTTAGAGCACAAATGATATATACATATGTGTTGTTGCAGAGATGACATTTGAAACATGGCAGCTCCATCTTTCATAGCATAATCCATGTTAAAGAAAGAATCACTGTATATTTTCATAGCTTGCTCCCTCAGTTAAGATGAATGGCAAGAAATTGGTGGCACAATGCTAGGATTGGGTTATTAAGACAGCTATACTTGAGAACAAGTATAGACAATGAACAAAAAGAGGGTGTAACCTTTCAAAATGGTTACTTAGCAACCAAATTTACTCCAAAATTCACCTGTTTGGGTGGTGACAAACCTTACTACTTTATGACAACTATATTATTCACATTCTGTCTTTTTCCTTAAATTAGGCATGCAAACTTCTCTTCAGCTGGCAAAGCTATTACTGTGCTCTTCCGAATTGTCACAGGTGAAGACTGGAACAAGATTATGCATGATTGTATGGTAAATATCTCATTATTATTAACAGTGTCTCACCTTAGAATCAGGTGAAACTCGTTGGCCATGCAACATTGGCTGTATCTTTATTCACACCAAGACTTTGTGTACAAAACACATATCCTGATCTTTAAGTCCATAAAATTGCTTCTTTTTTGCATTACAATGTATGGACATGCAAAAAGACTACCCAGTGAACTCAACTTGAACTATTGTAGTTCCATTCAATAAATATGTACTATATGGGCATTGTTCTGTCCTTTCACCTTCAATGTTTTGGTAGTCAAGTACAAACTGGAATTCTGCTTCTTTAATTCAATTTATTCAACAGGTATGCACTGAATCCCCTGGTTTGTATTGAGCATACTGGGTGCCAGGGCTTCAGTGATTCCAAAGCATCCTCAAGGAGCTCAGGTGAAGGGCTTTGAGCTACATTCTTTTTTTCTAGGCTACTTCATCATTCTTCAGATATCACTTTAAACATCAGTTCATTAAGCAATCCTTCTTTATACTAAGACTACTAGTTACATGTTTTATAGCACCTTACATTTCTCTTTTGTAGTTTGTATTACAACTATCATGAATTATTAGGTTGATTTGTTTATTTCATCTCCTTACTCTACAGACCAATGTTGTTCAAAAGAAATTTCTATAATGATGGCCATCTGCACTGTCCAATTCATTAGCCATTACCTTCATGTGGTTATTGAGCACTTGATATGTGACCAGTTAAAATAAGGAACTGAATTTTAAATTATATTATGGTTAATGAACATAAATTTAAATTTATAGTTAGTGGCTACTGTGTTGGACTGCACAGCTCTAGACTGTCAGCAACATGAAGGAGGGACAGGGTCTTTGTCTTGCTTACCAATCTGTCCCCAACACTAGGAAGAAACCTAGTGCCTAGCAGGAACTTTATATATGAGTTAATTTGGATACATAGTATATAATACTAGACATAATTAAATAAACTCAAAATACAGAATAAGCAGAATGCCATGGAAATGCAGAAGAATGAGCTAGTCTGTCCAGCTAAAAGAAACCAGAAGGTTCCCTTAGAGGTAGGTGTTGGCATGTTATTGAGTCAGGAATGTCATAACATCTCCTAATGGTGCTCTAGAAATAAGGATCACTGGCTTCTCCTTGCACAATTTGAATGTAGATTTCTGTGTATAACACAACCTCTTAAAATCTTATCCTATTACTTAAGTTAGAGAAAAAATTTAAAATGTTCTTTTGTTTGACATTCTACAGTTTTCATCACAGTGACAAATTATCATTGGGGGCTAATGGAGATGGCAGAGCATCTCTTAGAGGAAACCAGTTTATTCTCATTATGCTTCTAAAGTGGCAGTGAACTTGGGATTCTACAAGACTAAAAGCACAGTATAAATAAAAAATTATTTTTTTATTTTTGCCACAGAGAGTGTCAGTGTATGTAGCTTTTGAGAGATTATTTTGAAGTTAATTATATTTTACATGGATTAGGCATATGTTCATTAACTCAGTTAACAAAAATGTGTATTCTTTGCTGTCTCTCCCTACTCTCTCCCTCCCACTGCCCCGCAGGTCCAGCCACCCTTTTGTACTCCAGATGAATTTACATACTGGGCAACTGACTGTGGAAATTATGCTGGGGCACTTATGTATTTCTGTTCATTCTATGTCATCATTGCCTACATCATGCTAAATCTACTTGTAGGTAAGTGATGTTCATTGCATATTTTTAATCTCTTTAAGCTCAGGTACTTAGATAATTATGTATAATTTTCAAGTAATTATCCTCAGTTGCTTGGGGCAGGTGTTCCATGGCATTAATTATAAATTGTTGCCTCTCTATCCAAAAGCTAGAAAGACTTTTGAAAGGCACAGTTTTAAATGACAGTTGATTTCAATTTCAATAGTTGTCCTATTCATTATGATTATTAACCTGAAAAGAGTTTTCATAGATTGAGTTGAACAAATATGGGGGGAATACCCTTAGAGTCCCCAAATATTACATTTATGTTTTTGAAAGATACATGGTTTTCACCCAGCTGTGGGGCCACCCAGAACTGAAACTGACCTTTAAAAACCACCCTGGGACTCTCGACTACAAGAGAAAGCCACCTGGCATGAACATCTATATACACAGAATGTATGTTTATGCTCATAACCCTTGTGTTTTGGAAAGCCAGGAGCTAGAGAAATAGCTTAGTTCAAATGTAAACCTTGCCAACTTGGAAACCATACCAAAAGCACTTAAAATTTTTGTCTTAACATGTAGCTGACAAAATTCATTATTTACAATATAGGTTTTATATTTTCTAAAAAAATGACAGATTGGCATAATTGTCTAACTTCACCCTTTTTCTCTTTCTTTTAGCTATAATAGTGGAGAATTTCTCCTTGTTTTATTCCACTGAGGAGGACCAGCTTTTAAGTTACAATGATCTTCGCCACTTTCAAATCATATGGAATATGGTGGATGATAAACGAGAGGTAGGCGAGTAGATTGTCACTTCATACCCCACCCAAAAAAGACTTACTGCCACATCTCAAACATGGTATTATTGTTGGCAGTTTACATATATTGAATTTTGAATGACCATTGATGAATTGCACAAAGCTGTCATTGACCATCCAGCAGAGTATGCTATGAGGGGAGAGGGACAGAATAGCTCCCTCTCATGTCCTTTCCAACCAAGAAGGTTCTCTTCTTCAGACTTTCAGAAGGTTAAGAAAGAAAACCAAGAGAGCCCTAAAGAAACAAGTTCAAATTACCAAATCGACAGTTATAATACAGATTTATGATCACCTCAACCTCAAAGCAATCCTGATTACAACTCCAAAGGAGTTATTTAAACAATTTCTTAAAGTTGTTATTTTTTGGACTTATTATTTGACTGTTTTAATAATTAAGCTTACTCAAGATTTACTAGAATTAGCCAAAGCAGCAGCAGCTTCTTCTTTGTTCTCCTCCTCTTGCCCATTGTTCAGCCTAGTAAACGTTCAGGCATAGTTCTAGGCACTTGCATCAATGAACAAGATGGAAAGGTCTTCTGTTCTAATACAGGAGACAGAATTAAAGTGAGATAATAATTACTATTATTTCAAAAATCTATAAACACTTCAAAGAAGGTAATATGGTAGAGAGTCATTGGAGTCGGGGCAGACAACTTTAGCAGGGGTGTTCCTATCTGGGAAAGTGCTACTTGACCCAATATCTAAAAAATAAGGAAAGTTCAGTCATGGGACAATTTGGGGGATAATCTGAAAATAATTTTAGGAAGAGATGACTGGGTACACAAAGACCAAGGGACTAGAACAGGTTGAGTAAATGGGGTGTCCTGGCCTAGAGCTGGGGTCTGCACAACCACATATGGCTTCCTTCACTCCCTTTGCTAGCTATTTCTTTGGTAACCCCTACTTCATCCAGGGACCAGTTTTAGGGGGCTTTCTTCCCAGACAGTGACTTGCATGTGCAGCTGTCTGACCCAGCTCTTATCTTAATTGGACCCACTTGATCTCCATGACATCTACCTGCATGAACCTGCCTCCTTCCGACACACACGTGGAAAGTGGGACCTCCTTTCTGTGTCAAGATACTAGTAATTGACAGGAATTCATGGCTCACCAGTGTCCCTGCCACTTGCCCAATACCTAATTTAAAGACACAGTCAGGCTGGCACAGCATGTTTTATTGCCTGGAAGGGAGTGACACATGGAAGATTTTCAGAATCTGACCAGGAAGAGGGCAGACCTGGGGACCCAATTCTCTTGTATGTAATTGGCCTAATAATGGAGAACTGGAAAGGAGTTATCATTCCATAGAAGAACAACTTACAATAAATGTTTAGAACAGGAGCATCCAACCTTTTGGCATCTCTTGGCTGTACTGGAAGAAGAGTTGTCTTGGGCCACATATTAAATACAAAAACACAAAGGAAAACTGATGAGCAAAAAAAAGGTCAGTGTATAATTTTCATGATATCCACCACCACAGGTAAGCAAAAATGTCCTCACACAATAACCTTAATTATGCAGTGCAGTGGTCCTTTCAATAATCTTTTAAAATCATTGATCAAGTCCCAAGTTTATGATCACTAATATAGAAAATGTGTGTATCTAAGTAATAAAATTTAGTATAAAACTTAGTAATATTTTAAGTTAATTTAAAATTTTGTGTTGGGCTGCATTCATAGCCATCCTGGGTCACATGTGGCCCACAGGCCATGGGTTAGGCACTCGCTGTTTAGAAGTCTCTTGTATCCAGACTAAGTGAGAAGAGGATCACATACAATATGTATGTTTCATTTTTGTGCTAATGCATTACTGATCCACTCAGCACGTATGTTGAAGAAACACATGAGCAGAGGCTGAGTCAGTGGAATAGGTGATAGAAAGAAAACCGTGGCCAAGCAAGTATCAGGGTCAGGACAGGCAGAAGGAGAGTTTTCTACCCTCCTGGGCTCCAAATGCTGCATGGTTCTGAAATCCCACAGAACCAGAGACACACCAGCAGAAACTCTATGTGTTCAGCTTTTCTTTTCTATTTTATTTTACTTTACTTTATTTTATTTTATTTTTAATGTATTTTTAATTACAGTGAACATGCAATATTATATTAGTTTCAGTCTACAACATAGTGATTGGATGTTTATATGCCTAATGAAGTGCTCAGCTTTTGTCTTCTGCTCCTCTCAGTGCACGTGCCCTGACGCAGCCTCCAGAGAGACAAAACACTTCTTTGCTATCTGGTGCCTAATTTGCCATCTTTTGAGATACTGCTCCATGTTTTTTGGTGTGAAAACAGAAACCCAGTTGAAACATTACAGCCTAATAATGACTGTGCTCTGCTGCCAGGGTGTGATTCCGACTTTTCGTGTGAAGTTCCTGCTGCGACTGCTGCGGGGACGGCTGGAGGTGGACCTGGACAAGGACAAACTGCTTTTTAAGCACATGTGCTATGAAATGGAGAGGCTGCATAATGGCGGGGATGTCACTTTCCATGATGTCCTAAGGTATGGAAACAGGGGTCCACAGCTCCATGTCACAAAGCTGAACTGAGTTCATAACCCAAAATGCCACATCCACTGTGGTTATAACACAAGGTCACACTCCTCAGGCTCAGAGTGGCATTTCTCATTGAAACTGAATGATGGTGTTCAAGTAAGTACCTCACATGGGAGGGAAAGGGAATATTCACCTGACCTCCCTAGAAGTGTCCCTTACTAAGTATGGAGCTTCTAAAGGGGAGAAGTTAAGGGATCTCAAGGAGCTTGATCCCACCCTTCATTTGTCAAGAAGGAACTGGTCCAGGAAGGACTTGCTCACAGTTATTCACCCTCTGAAGCTAAGCTGGGGCTAAAATTCAGATCTTTTCACTTGTGGGTCTGACAAGAATTTACCTAGGCTGTTCTGCAATGGGTGCCCTGGTACCACATTTTCTAGATATTTGATAAGTACCCAGATAGGACAAAAGGCTGACTGAGGCCTGAGAGGTCTGTATTATATTGCTGTGACTGCTATAACAGAATACCATACACTGATGGTTTAAACAACAAATCTATTGTCTCACAGTTCTAGAGGCGGAAGTTTGAGATTAAGGTGTCTGCAGGGTTGGTTTCTTCTGAGGCCATGAATGAAAATTTGTTCCATTCGTCTTGCTTAGCGTTTTGGGCTTTGCCAGTGATCTTTGGCTTTCCTTGGCTTGTAAAAGCATTACCCCAGTCTCTACCTTCATTTTCACATGGTGTTCTTTCTCTGCCTGTGTGTGTTTGTATCCAAATTTTCACTTCTATATGGACAGCAGTTATATTGGATTAGGGACCCAATCCCATTCCAAGTATGATTTTGTCTGAACTAATTATATCTGTAATGGCCTATTTCCAAATAAGATCACATTCTGAGGTACTGAGAGTACCAAAACATTTTGGGGGGTATGGGGAAAGGAACAATCAGCCCAGCAAAGCTTCTTAATCAGGAGCCGGTACATAATATTTAGAGGATCATGGACATGAAAAGGAAAAGAATTATATCTTTATTTTCAATAATCATTCACTGAACTGTGATAATTTTTTAATGATAAATGCAGGCAACAAACCATAGTAGTATTAACAATACCCGTGACTTTGTCATCAGCAGACATCATAGATATTTTCAAGTCACATTACTACTGTAGCTGATATCTTTAAATATCCTTAATGCTCACCAGTACTTGTAAGTTATAGTAGTCATTTGACCTCAGCTAAATGTTATTATTTAATACAATAATAAACAAGCACTTATGTTACTATATCACTCCTTTTCAAAGAAAATAATTAGAGAACTCTATTTTAATACAACTGGTTTCCCTTGATTAAATATAAGTGGTGACACCATAGAAGTCCTAGAGGAGAACATAGGCAGGAAAATCTCAGATATCTATGCAGCAATATTTTCACCAATATGTGCCCTAGAGCAAGAGATATAAAGGAAAGAATAAACAAATGAGATCTCATAAAATAAAAAGCTTCTGCATGGCTAAAGAAAACAGCATTAAAATTAAAAGAAAACCAACTGTATGAGAAAATACATTTGCATATGATACCTCAGACAAGGGTTTGATTTCCAAAATATATAAAGAACTCACAAAATTCCACTCCAGGAACACGATTCAATAAAAAAAATGGGCAAAGGACTTGAACAATTCTTCAAGGAGGGCATATGGAGGGCCCAGAGACATAAGGATGCTTAGCATCGCTAGCCATCAGAGAGATGTGAATTAAAACCACAATGAGATACCACCTCACACCAGTCAGAATGGCATCATAAACAAATCAACAAACAGGTGTTGGAAAGGTTGTGGAGACAAAGGAATGCTAGTGCACTCTTGGTGGGAATTCAGACTGGTGCAGCCACATGGAAAACAATATGGAATTTCCTCAGAAAACTAAACATGGAACTGCCTTTTGACTCAGAAATACCACTGTTGGGATAATACCTTAATAATCCTGAAACACCAATTTAAAAGAACCTATGTACCCCAATGTTCATAGCAGCACAATTCACAATAGCCAAGTGCTGGAAGCAACCTAAGTGCCCATCAGCAAATAAGTGGATCAAAAAAGTATGGTACATTTCCACAGTGGAATACTATGCAGCAGAAAGAAAGAAAGAAAGAAGAGAGAGAGAGAGAGAGAGAGAAAAGAAGAAAGAAAGAAAGAAAGAAAGAAAGAAAGAAAGAAAGAAAGAAAGAAAGAAAGAAAGAAAGAAAGGAAGGAAGAAAGAGGAAGGAGGGAGGGAGGGAGGGAGGGAGGAAAGGAAGAAAGAAAGAGCTCCTACTCTTTGCAACAGCATGGATGGAATTGGAAAGCATTATGCTAAGTGAAACAAGCCAAGCAGTGAGAGAGAAATACCATATGATCTCATTTATAAGTAGAACCTAATCAACAAAACAAATGAGCAAGCAAAATACAACCAGGGACATTGAAATAAAGAACAAATTGACAGTAATATGAGAGAAGAAGGGAGAGGGATAATAGGGGATAATAGGGGAGTGTCAAGGAACAAGTATGAAGGACACATGGACAAAGCCAAAGGGGGTGGGTTCAAGGGAGGGAATCAGGGATGGGTGGAGAGGTGGGGTGTGGTGGAATGCAAATGGAGACAATTGTATTTGGACAACAATAAAAAATAATTGGTTTCCTTTGAAATAATGTGTATTTTATTTTATACATCTAAATCATTATTCTCAGAAGTGTCTCATGGAATCCACTCCCAAAGGAATTCATGCCATAGAAAAAGTTAAGAACCCTTTACTAGAGTGGTCTCCAAACTTTTTGGTACCAGGGGCCAGTTTCCTGAAAGACAATTTTTCCACAGACTGGGAGTGGGGGTGTGGCTTTATATCCTGCCACTAGATGCAGCTTCATTGTCACCTGCCACTCACTGGTAGGGTTTTGATATAAGTCTGCAAGTAATTGATTTATTATGGTCTCTGTGCAGTCAAACCTCTCTGCTAACAATAATATGTATTTGCAGCTGCTCCCCAATGCTTCAGCTCCACTTCAGCTCCACCTCAGATAATCAAGCATTAGATTCTCATAAGGAGTGCACAACTTAGATCCCTTGCATGCGCAATTCATGGCAGAGTTTGCACTCCTATGAGAATCCAATGCCACACCTAATCTTACAGAGGGTGGAGCTCAGGCACTAAAGAGAGTGATGGGGTGTGGCTATATATACAGATGAGGCTTTGCTCACTCACCACTCACCTTCTGTGTGGCCTGGTTCCTAACAGGCCACAAACCTGCACCTGTACTGGCCCATGGCCCAGGGGTTAGGAACCCCTGCTGTACTAGCACTAGCTATGTTCATCATGCTGCAAATAACTGAAAAGTTAAATGGTGAGTATTTTGTCACAAATGTCAGTAGCATTCAGGTATACAGAAATATACTTATGATTAGAATTTGAAAAAATACTACAACAGGAAGAATCTCAGGGAGTTCTCTTGAGATCTCAATGTTACCTCCTTCTATTCACTTCATCCAAGAACAAGCAAAAAGGCAGAAAACAGTGAGTGAAAAAACGCATGAATAGCAAAGGATGACAACTCTCAGAATATCAGGGAAGATGGCCACGAGATAGGTAGGAGCAGAGTCCACTTCCCCCTGCACACGGGTGAAACACCTAGCCCATCTTCTGAGGAACAGAGCAAACAGCCAGTGGTATCCCAGCATACATGAAGATCGGAGACCAGAAATTGTAGGGGACATTGAAAAATCAGATGGTAAGGAGAGTGCTTCAGGACAATAAGGTCTCTGGGACCAGCTCGGGGACCAGGGTGGCTACAGCCCCAGGCCTGGCACCTGCAGGGTCTGCCATAGGATTCTTGGGAGAGAGCCAGGTCAATGGATCCCTCACATGCCAAACAAGTTTTGAGCAGCAACAGGAAGGACCTGGATGCTTGAAGTTGCAGGGGGTGAATAAGAACAAAGTGGCAAACACACAGCTGAGACTGTGAATGCCAGCTGAGAAGAGTTGGGCTTTGGCAGACCCTGACCCAGATAGACCCCAGTCTAGTTGGAGAGTTAGCCTGTGTGAGAGGCCAGGTGCTTATTTGGAGCAGCAGGCTTGAATAGGAGGAATTTTTCAAAAATAAAGAGAAAAAAGAGGCACTCAGTGGCTGTTTGAGGAATTCTCTGCAGCAGCAGCTTCCCCAGCCTCCTGCGTCCTGAGCCCCACCTGGCCTTGTGATCACACCTGCAGCCCTGGGGACTGCACATGCCTGACCCCCAAGCCTGGCAGCTGCCCATTCCCCCACAACACTAAAGGCCCAGTGTTCAGGCCCACAGCCCCGGGATGGAACCTGACCCCACCAAGGAGAGGCACCTTCCACCTGGACCCTGTGCCCAGGGTTCTGCAGGGCTGACTGGCTCTCTAAGAGGAAGGTGGAGATGCCCCTATAGAGGAGAGTTGCAGGGCTCAGGGAGTAAGTAATCCCCCAAAAGACTTAACTCAGTGGGGGTGCTGAACTACCCAGAAGGGACTCTGAGAGTCCCTAGCATCTAGGACAGCAAAGAGCAAGAAGGTGGTGTGTGAGTTGCCTCTAACTGGTGCGTCTCAAGGACAGGGCAACTGGTGGACTGAAGGCATAGGCTGGGTGCAGAATGGCACTGGAGGCCCAGCAGTGAACTGAGGAACTGGGTTGGAGGCTCAGCAACTGTGAAGACTGCAGCTCAGGAAGGGAGAAAAGTGAAATAAATCCCTCCTCAGCCTACTGCAGCCAAGAAGACCAGCAGAACTGGCTTGGCCAGTTTAAAGCCAGCAGAACGCTCCTTTTATTCTTTAAAATTTCTTTATTCCTTCTTACTTTCTCCTTTCTTTCTGTTTTTATTCCTTCTTCTTTCCTTCCTTTTTTTTAATTCCCACAGGTGAGACAATAAAACCTGGAACTGTGAAAAGACCAGAGTTAGACCCAAAGATGGGTCATCCTAACAACTGGGACAGTGAGACAAATTTCACTTTGCTACTCCAGAACTTGCAAGTTATTGTATATTTGTATTATTATTATTTTTCACTATTCTTACATCTTTTATTTTATTACCATTTTTATATTTCTCTTCTTTCTCTTTAGTCTTCTTCACTTGGTTTGTTAAATTGCATTGTTTGACTGGTTTCCCTTGTTCTCTTGATCATAGTGTATTTTTAATTTTCTGCCTTTCATTTCACTTGTGTTCCAATAGCACACTACTGTACATCCAGTGCTTCCTACTTTTGTTATTCACACCACATAGACTTTGTCATACTATTGCTGCTCCATGACTATTGTAAATAATTGCTGTTCCATACAATTGTAAATACTACACAACACCCCTCCCAGATCTTAACTCACTTCACTGTTTCCAAAACTTTATTACTGTGGTGGTTAACTCTATTCTCTCACACACTATACCTATTTCCTGTCCTTTACTCTCACTTTACCTCATAATCTGACCTCCCACAATCTCACTGCTTTCTAGATCCAACTCACAATCCTTCCCCACCCCTAGCAAGAGTCTTATATTTTTCCACCTTTTCTAAAAAGTGGCTAGTTGGGTGAAATATCATGGTTAACACTATACATAGCCAAATGATCTCCTATTTCTTCTCTACTCGGCTCCTACTGTAAATATCATAAAATACACTCTTACTGTCTTAAACCATTTTGCCTTCCCCTTCCAATTGATCACAAAAAAATAATAAGTGGGAGCTGTGAACACCAGTATACCTACTGAAAGAAGAAACCCACCAACAAAGAAATCACCAACAGATAACAATGGAAGAAGGTGAAGGAGGGAGTGGAAGCCACACTAACATCCACCCATGACTGATCTGAAAATACAACTAAATGGTGGAGAAACTACCCAAAACAAACAACTAAACAGGATCAAGAGAAAAGACTCAAAATGTCATAAACACAGAAGAATCTGCTTCAACACAACCTGTCTACACGTGCACAGCAGAATACAAGAAGTGGTGGATGGAGTGACACTCAGTTAACCAGCAGGAGGGAAAAACCCAACAAAAATAAATACCGAAAGACATACAGAGAGCCAAAATAAACCACAGCCCTAGATCAGCAAACTAAGAAGATCAAGGAGACTGCACCACAGAATCTCACAGGTCTTCTACCACAGAAGTTCACACCAGAAACCAAGGGAGTCAGAACAGATCAATTTAAGAAGCAGAGGCTAATAAGAAGAGTCTCACAAACATTGGGAAGACAAAGAAACAACCCCAAAAATGAAAGGAAAGGAAGAAGGCTCATGAAGAATGCTAAATGAGATAGAGGCAAGCCAACCATCACATACTGATTTCAAAGCAACAGTTATCAGGAAGCTAAATGAGCTCACAGAGAATTACCAGAAACTACAGGAAACTACAATGAACTCACTGCAAACTATATCAACATGAAAAAGGAAATAGAAACTATCAACAAGGGCCAAGAGGAAATGAAGAATACACTTTCTGAACTGAAGAACACAGTAGAAGGAATCAAAGGCAGACCAGATGAAGCAGAGGATTGAATCAGTGAGTTGGAGGACAAATAGAAAAAAACACCCAGGATGAGAGAGGCAAGGAAAAGAGGCTCAGAACGAATTAAGAGGGATTAAGGGAAATGTAGGACAACATGAAACATAATAATATTCATAAAATAGGGATACCAGATGGAGAAAGAGAAGTGCAAGGGATAGAGAAACAGTTGGGAAAAGTAATGATGGAAAACTTCCCTAATTTAATGAGAGAAAAAGTCACAAAAATCCAGGAAACACAGAGAGTTCCAAACAAGAGGCCCACTTCAAGACACATCATAATTAAAATGGCAAAATTTCAAGACAAATCTTAAGGCACCAAAGGAGAAACAGGAAGTAACATACCAGGGAGCCCCAACAAGACTAGCAGCTAACTTCTCAATGGAAATGCTACAGGGCAGAAGGGAATGGCAAGAAATATTCCAAGTAATGAAAACCAGAGGCCTGCAACAAGACTACTTTATCCAGCAGGGCTCTCAATTAAAATGGAAGGCCAAATAAGGAGCTTCCCAAGCAAAGAAGGCTAAGTGAATACACCTCCACCAAACCACTATTGCAAGATATGCCAAAGGGACTGCTTTAAGAACAGGAAGAAAAACAGTGAGAGAGAAAGAGGAACACAGGTATGAAAAAATGGCAATGAATAAGCACCTATTAATAATAATCTTAAACATATATGGATAAATGCCCCAATTAAAAGACATAGAATGGTTGAATGGATAAGAAACCATGACCCACATATATGCTGCTTACAAAAGACCTACCTCAGGACAAAAGACCTACACAGACTGAAAGTGAAGGGCTGGAAACAAACATTTCAAGCAAAAGGACAGGAAAAAAAAAGCCAGGGTAGCAATACTCACATCAGACAAAATAGACTTCAAAAAAAGAGCCATAAAAAGAGACTCAGAAGGTTACTTCATAATACTCAAGGGAAGAATCCATCAAGTGGACATAAACATTGTAAATATATGTGCAACCCCACATAGGAGCAACCAAATGCAAAAAGAAAATCTTGGAGGACTTCAACAAAGATATGGACAACAACACAATTATAATAAGGGATTTCAACATTCCACTGTCAAAAATGGACAGATCTTCCAAACAAAATATCAACAAAGATAGTGTGGCATTGAAAAATGCCCTAGATCATATGGACTTAACTGATATATATATAGAGCCCTTCAGCCTAAAGAAGCTAAATACACATTCTTTTCAAATGCACATGGAATATTTTCAAAGATAGACCACACAATAGGACAAAAAACAAGCCTCAACAAATTCAAGAAAATTGAAATCATACCAAGCATTTTCTCTGACCATAAGAGACTGGACATAGAAACCAACCCCAAAGGAAAAAAAAAAAAAACACTCAAAATCATGGAGATTGAATAGCATGCTATTAAACAATGAATGGGTCAAGAATGAAATTAGGGAAGAAATCAAAAAGTTTCTGGAAACAAATGAAAATTAACTCACAACAACACAAAACTTATGGGACAAAGCAAAGGCAGTCCTGAGAGGGAAGTTCATAGCAATACAGGCCTACCTAAAAACAATAGAAACATCTGAAACAAACAACCTAACCTTATGCCTACAAGAGCTCAAGAAAAACAACAAAGACACCCCAGAGCAAGTAGAAGGAAGGAAATAACCAAGATCAGAGCAGAATTAAATGACATAGAGAATAAAGGCACAATTCTAAGGATCAATAAATCCAGGAGCTGGGTCTTTGAAAAAAATAAACACAATCATCAAGCCTTTAAGCAGATTCATCAAGAAAGAGAGAAGACCCAAATAAACACAATCAGAAATCAAAGAGGAGGGATTACAACTGATACCACAGAAATACAAAGGATTCTAAGAAATTACTATGAAGAACTGTATGCCAAGAAATTTGAAACCTAGGTGAAATGGACAAATTTCTAGAAAAATATAATCTTCCAAAACTGAATGAAAGAGAAGCAGAAAGCCTGAACAGACCAATAGCAGCTGATGAAATTGAAACAGTAATCAAAAATCTTCCAACACCAAAAGTCTTTGACCAGAGGGTTTCACAGGGGAATTATACAAAGCATTTAAGGATGATCTAACACCCCTCCTTCACAGATTTTCAAAAAAATTCAGGAAGATGGAAGATTCCCAAACTGTTTTTATGAAGCCAACATCATCCTAATCCAAAAACCAGATAAAGACATAACAAAGGAAGAAAACTTCAGGCCAATATAGCTAATGAGCATACACACTAAAATCGTCAACAAAATATTGGAAAACCACAGCCAGCAACACATTAAAAAGATCATACATGATGGTCAAGTGGGATTCATCCCAGGGATGCAAGGATGGTACAATATTTTCAAGTCAGTAAATGTAATACATCACATAACAAAATGAAAGACAGAAATCAGATTATCATAACAATAGGTGAGGGAACAGCATTTGATAAGGTACAGTAGCAATTTATGATAAAACACTTAGCAAAGTGGGAATCAAGGGAGCATTCCTCAACATAATAAAGGCCATATATGAGAGACTTACAGCCAACATCATACTCAATGGGCAAAAACTTAGAGCTTTCCCACTAAGATCAGGAACAAGACAAGGATGCCTGCTTTCACCACTCCTATTCAACATAGCATTGGAAGTCCTAGCCACAGCAGTCAGACAAGAAAAAGAAATAAAAGGCATCCAAATCAGAAAGGAGAATGCAAAACTGTCTTTGTTTGCAGGTGACTTGATAGTATACATTGAAAAATCCTATAGACTCCACCAAATAACTACTCAACCTAATAGGTGAATTTGGCAAAACAGAGAGATTTAAAGTCAATATTCAGAAAGCAAAGGAATTTCTGTACACCAACAATGAAATATTAGAAACAGATATCAGGAAAAAAAAACATTTGATACAGCAACAAGAAAAAAACTACCTAGGAATAAACCTAACCAAGGAGATAAAAGACCTGTACTCAGAAAACTATACAACACTGAAGAAAGAAATTAAGGAAGACACAAACAAATGGAAGAAGCATGTACCATGCTCATGAATTAGAAGCATTAATATCATCAAAGTGTCCATTCTACCCAAAGCAATTTCTAGACTCAATGCAGTCCCTATTAAAGTACCAATGACATATTTCACAGATATAGAACAAACATTTCAGAAATTTATATGGAACCATAAATGACCCGTAATAGCTGCAGCAATTTTGAGAAAGAACAAAGTGGGAGGGATCACAACACCAGATATTAAACTGAATTATAAGGCCACTGTAATCAAAACAGCCTGGTACTGGCATAAGAATCAACACATAGACCAATGGAACACAACAGGGAGCCCAGAAATAAACCCAAGTCTCTATGGTCAATTAATATTCAACAAAGGGGGCAACAACATAAAAGGGAGTAAAAATAACCTCTTCAACAACTGGTATTAGGAGATTTGGACAGCTACGTGCAAAAAAATGAAACTCAAGCACCAACTTACACCATACACAAAAATAAATTCAAGGTGGATGAAAGACTTAAATATAAGCTGTACACTATAAAAGTCCTAGAGGAAAACATTAGCAGGAAAATCTGACATTCCACGCAGTAGCATCTTCATGGATATGTCCCCTAAAGTAAGGGACATAAAGGAAAGAATAAACAAATGGGACCTCATCAAAGTAAAAGCTTCTACATGGCTAAAGAAAACAGCACTAAAATGAAAAGAGAACCAACTATATGGGAAAGCATATTTGCCAATGATACCTCAGACAAGGGCTTGATCTGGAAAATATATAAAGAACTCACATGACTCCACTCCTGGAAGACAAAAAATCCAATTAAAAAATGGGCAAAGGACTTGAACAGACACTTCTCTAAGGAGGACATACAGAAGGCCCAGAGACACATGAAAAGATGTTTTGCAACACCAGCCATCAGAGAGATGCAAATTAAAACCACAATGAGATAGTTCACCCTGGTCAGAATGGCCATCATAAACAAATCAACAAACAAGTGTTGGAGAGGATGTGGACAAAAGGGAACCCTACTGCATTGTTGGTGGGAATGCAGACTGGAGCAGTCACTATGGAAAACAGTATGGAATTTCCTCAGAAAACTAAAAGTGGAACTGCCTTTTGACCCAGCAATTCCACTGCTGGGATTATACCCTTAGAGCCCTGAAACACCAATCCAAAAGAACCTATGCACCCCAATGTTTGTAGCAGCACAATTTATAATAGCCCAGTGCTAGAAGCAACCTAAGTGCCCATCAGTAAATGAGTGGATCAAAAAAGTATAGTACATTTACACAATGTGATTCTATGCAGCAGAGAGAAAGAAGGAGCTCCTACCCTTTGCAACAGTGTAGATGGAACTGGAGAGCATTATGCTAAATGAAATAAGCCAGGAGATGAAGGAAAAATACTATATGATCTCACCTTTAACTGGAACATAATCAACAAAAGAAAAAAGCAAACAAAATATACCCATAGACATTGAAATTGAGAACAATCTAACAATAGCCAGAAGGGAGGGGGGAGGGTATAATGGGGGGAAGTGTTTTCAGGATTTACTACAAAGGACACATGGACAAGGCCAAGGTGGAAGGTGGATGCAAAAGATGGAGGTGGGTTTGGCTGGGGTCAGGGGAGGGGAGTGGAGGCGGGGAAATTCAGACAACTGTAATTGAACAACAATAAAATAATTAAAAGAATATAAAAGAATATGACAGTCTTTTCTTCTAGTGACAAATATATTTAGGCTGAAAATGAGGCATATAGCATACCACTGTCATTAATAATTAATATTCAGCCTCTTTGGAACTCAGTGTGCATCTGATAAAATAAAACAGGCAAAGTCAATGGTGCCATCGTTGGCCCCTTCCTCTCCCCCTAGCCCAGTGTATGATGAAAATGGTTCAGCAATGACCAGGTTTTTAATGAGGCAGGGAAGAAAGAGAAAATGACTTTTCCTCCATGGTGAGAAAAATCTTAGCAAAGAAGAGGCCATTGTACCAGTGCTGTAAGGGGAGGGGCCTCTCAAGTGCCTCCATGCTATGATTGGGGCCAGAAGATGGAACTGAGGTCCCACCCTGTCCAGACAAAGGTGGAGGAATAACTGGGATCCTACAACTGTACCAGGAAGCACTAAGCTGCCAGAAGAAGCTGCATATTCCTTTGGTTGTGGACCCCTTAGCCTAAACACATGAATTGCCTTATTGCCCAGGAGCCCCATGCAACACATTAGCTGTGTTGGTTTCATTTACCACTGTCTAGGCCTACTGTGCCAAGGACTGAATGGGAGTGAATGTTTCATCCTGGCTTTGCATCCATCAGTATTAATGAGGAATATCCAAGGGGACAGATGAGATAGATTGAGAGGGAAATGGGTGGAGGCAGATGCATGACCAACATCCAAGCATATTAGCCATTACCAATTGGAGCTCCATGTGAAAAAAGTACAGAGAGAGCAGTTTTCCTTCTACAGTGAAAGTTCCAGAGTCTTAAGCAGCTGATTATTAGGGCATACCCTAAATTTTTTGATCTATAGACACTTTTATAGCACTTACTTTTATAAGCACCCCACAAATATCAACATGCTTAATCATTTAATAAAATAGGTAGCATGACTGTCCCATTTTACAGATGAGAGAAGAGACACAGCAAGGTGACATAACTAGCCCAAGCCATCTAGTTAGTTGAGGTGGCATCAGAATGCTATTTGGTTGGATTGAATTATGTCATCTCTGGATTTTGAGATTTCTAAGAGTCTAAATTCCAGGTAAATCAGAGCTGCAATAGCTGTTACATTTCCCCCACCAGCATGCTCTCCTACCGGTCAGTTGACATCCGAAAGAGTTTGCAGTTGGAGGAACTGCTTGCCAGGGAGCAGCTGGAGTACACCATTGAGGAGGAAGTGGCCAAGCAGACCATCCGCATGTGGCTGAAAAAGTGCTTAAAGCGCATCAGAGCCGTGAGTGGACCAGAAGCATCTGGGGTTTTATTTTCCTCCTCAAGGGTTTCATGAACAAGGGGATTAGATCCTTCTGTGAGTAGTCTTATATCTCTTCAACTATGTCAACTTCATCCACTTATGATGATCAGATGATGAGTTAAACCTTTACTCCAAATTTAGTTGTACCCTCTTGAGCAAAATCCATAAATTTACATTAATCACATTTTTATAATACAGAGTGAATTTTTAAGAAGCAGTTTATTGAAAGTAAAATATTTATGCTGTTTATTTATTAAACTCAGCTGTTTAAACTGCCAGAAATCTCTACATATTGACTGGCAATTGAATTTACAAAACTACCTTTAAGTTATTCCTAAAAATTCCAATCTATTATTGATAATTTTGTGTGGTCTTTAATTAAAGACCATCTTTTATGAGAGTTTAAGTATCTGTTTTCTGTTTCCTGAACTATAAGTTTATAAGATTCTCCAACTCATAAATCAATGAACATTTACTGTGTTTGTATACACTGTTTACAGTAGGCATTTCTATTGGGTAATTAATTTTATGAATGCTTTTGACTTATGCTTTACACATGGGTAAAAAAATCAAATTAATACTAAACATTTATACATAACAGACTTTTAAAATCCTGTTCTCAGAATACCAACTGCAGAAACATATCTTTCCATTTGACAAGAAAAGGGCCCTACAGAAACAAAACACCACAATCTCCTATAGCCAGGCAGCTGTCACAGCTGTTCCATGGCAGCTCTGCTAGTTCCAGGGATAGAATCTGCCTTCTAGAGGCCCTGAGGGGGCTCAGGGAGTGCTGGCCTACCACTAGACTGCCATGGCCCCAGTGTGCGCCAAGACAGATCGGCCTGCTGGACTGGCCTGTTCCAGTCCAGAACCAAGATAAGAATGAGTTTCACTTTTCCACCCAAGGCTCTCTGCCCCTTACAACTTAGAAGAAAGGGGTGATCCACATTGGCTTGATGAGCATAGAATGAGAAGGAGGGAAAAACAGACTGCCAACAACATTAATCATTTAAAAATTCTATTTTAAATAAAATACAAGCTACTATCCATGAACATTACCCCAATTGTTATGCATATGAAAATGTAAGGAGTAAGCAATTTCTAAGTTTCCAAGACTTTCTTTATAGCAGTGTGATAGTTATCAGGGAAATCAGTTAAGGCCCCTTATTTGAAAGTTCCTAAGAGGTCACCAAGCCTACAGGGTCTTTGGAGAAGAAAGAAGAAAATATGACTTGACTGGTAGGAGCAGGGGGATGTTGTCCTGATTTTTCCATTCCTGAAAGAACAATCATATTTCCATAGAAACAGCAGCAGTCATGCAGCATCATTCACAGCCTGAGAGAGAGCCAACAACAGGAGTTGAGCCGGTTTCTGAATCCTCCCAGTATTGAGACCACTCAGCCCAGTGAAGACATGAACGCCAACAGTCAGGATAATAATATGCAACCTGAGGTATGGGTATGAGATGTCCTTCATTCAAGGATATTCTGAGCGTTTTTTAAAAGTAAGATAAATTGGTGTTGTTCACATAGCCATTTCAAACAAAGTAACAAAATATCTAACAAGAAGTTTTTACATTAAAAACAATTGGAACATGATGATCCAGATTGTATATGTATCTTTGCTGTCCCTGAATTATTTCAAAAGATTCTAATTTGTATGGCTATTCAAATTATATTAATGCCCTGGATTTAATAATTCTATTGACTTTTTTTGTCTAAACAGTTAATATCACCACTGTAAGGACTTAATTTGAGTAGCTATATTATATGATTTAGGAGACATGGTTTGCCTGAAATTCTGCCCTAAATGTTTTCTCCTACCAAGTCATACACACTTGCAATAAAATCAGTGAAAATGTTTGAAAGTGGCCTTCAACCTCCTTAAATAGACACATTGAGGATTTGTTCTGCCTCAGATGGGCATGAGAAGAGCATGTGGAATTTGGGGACATTGACTTGAGGGCTTTCTGTTTAGTAGGGCACAGCATATTTTCATTTCCAAATTCAATCTTCATATCCATAAAAAAAACACAGAGAGTCACCAGTGTCCTGGAGAGCCTTGTGCTATGAGAAGCAGCTGGCAGTAGGTCCTGCACTTTGTGAGGATGCATTTATGGATTGGATAAAGATGAGCCCCCTGGCAGGATTAGGCTTCCTACTGTATAGTAACATGGTCAGGGGCCAGCAATAAATACTGAAGCCTCAGGCTTCATGGCCCAATGGGATGCTCCAAGGAACCCTTTCTTATAGCCTAGATTTGAGTGGATTTCATGGTATTGACCCTCCAGCCTGTAGGAATTATCTGTCACTGATTACAGGGACTTGTTCAGGGGACAGCCAACAAAGAGGGACTGGGAGGCTTCTAAAGTGGCCCTGCCACCTATGTGCCCTGAGAATAGCTGTCAGTGCCTCAATGTGTGAGGCTGAGATAAGATCAGATAGTCAGATGGGGCTAATGAACCAGGGAAAGTAATGATTACAGAGTTCTCTGGTTTTAGGTTAAAAAAAAATACCCAAAACACCAAGAGGGGATATTGAAGCAGTGTGAAAACCAATACGCTGATAAGAGAGGATGAAGTGATGGTGAACTAGAGAGTGGGGAAGTGTGTGGAGAGTCTCAGCATTTTCCTTTGACTTTACTTTTAATTGGTATAAGTGTCAATGCCCTCCAGGGCCCATCACAGCTCAGTCTGCAGAGAATTTTCTTCTTGAAGGTCCAGGCATTGACCTCCAGGTTGGTGAGAGTGTGCTTTCCCCAAACCAGGCAGTCCCTGCTGCTGTGCCTCCCTTCCTGAATGCCACCATCCTCGGTCTAGTTAATGGCTACCATGTGTGGAGGGAATGTGGCCATGGGGTGGAGTATTCTTGGAAGGGTGTCCAAGAAAGGACACTGCCTAGAGAGTCACACCTCGTTTCTTTACCATGTTCAGTGTTCCATGTTCTCATTTTCCTTGACTCCTTTTTATCCATTTTCACTTTTCCTTTCCCCATTGTGGACATGATGTATCTATATTTTTCCCACTTCTTTTTTGTCATGTTTTCTTTTTTTTTTCAATTACAGCTTACATTCAATATTATTCTATATTAGTTTCAGGTGTACAACATAGTGGTTAAACAGTTATGTACTTTGCAGAGTGGTTCCCCAATATTTCAAGTACCCACCTGGTGCCATGCATAGTTAGTTCAGTATTACTGACTATTTTTCCTATACTCTACTTTACATCCCAGTGACTATTTTGTAACTACCAGTTAGTGCTTCTTAATCTCTTTACCGTTTTCACCCATTCCCCTAAGCTCCCTTCCATACAGTCTGTTCTCTGTATCTATGAATCTGTTTCTGTTTTGCTTGTTTATTTTGTTCTTTCAATACCACATACAAGTACAATTATATCATATTTGTCTGACTTAGTTCATATAGCATAATACCCTCTAGTCCATCCATGCTGTTGCAAAAGATAAGATTTCATTTATTTTTATGGCCAAGTAGAATTTTGTTGTGTAAATGTGCCACAACTCTTTTTACCCTTTTGTCTATTGATAAGCATGTTTTCTTCCTTTCTTAAAATTAAAAAGAGGGTTCAGGCTAGTGTAGACAAAAAGCAGGAGAGAAGAGCATTAAGAAAATAACTGCCTTCTTCTTCCCCATGCAGACAAGCAGCCAGCAGCAGCTTCTGAGCCCCACTCTGTCAGACAGAGGAGTGAGTCGGCAAGATGCAGCAGATGCTGGGAAACCCCAAAGGAAGTTTGGGCAATGGCGTCTGCCCTCTGGTATGTGTGTCACTCCCTTTCCCCATTGACTGAGGCATTTTAAAAGTATTGTCACTCTGTGTGTTTGGAATCTTGGATTTCAAAATACAGGTCTGCATCTACAGTTATTTATAGACATAAAAATATATCTCCTTATCAAAAACATTTTCACCAAAATAACTTCTCTCAATAGAACTATATTGGCCCTTATTTCAGTTACCATGGTTAGAAGGCAGTGATTTACAAAAAGACGTATCATAGCCAAAATCTAAAAGAAAAAAAAAGAAAATATTTCCAAGAGCTTCCTGTGTGCATTCAAAGCATTTACGAATAGGCCAAACTTATTTAATCTAAGAAGGAGTGTGCAGATATGATCATTCAGAAAATGCTACAGTTCTCAAAGAAGGAACAAAACTTAAATGCTATGATATGGTATATGATATATGATACATTAGTGCTATATTACTTTACTGTATACCAGTCAGTATAAGTGCATTGAGTGTGTTCCTCACTTAATCTTCACAATCATATTCTTTTCCACATTCAGTGGGAGAATCTTTTTTCCAGGGGAACATGGGGTTTTGAAAAGCCAGGGCCATCCTACTAACGGCAATCAGGAGTGGAGGGGGAGCAATGATCTGCACAACCCACTACCCTTCATGCTTGGTTTTCTCTATAAATAGCTGAGTCCACAATAAAATAGGGGCTTCCTAAGGCTCTTCAATTGTGCTCCTTCTTCAGCTTAATCCAAGTGAGAAGGTAGACGATACTGCAAATTCTTCTGTTCCACAAAGCAGAAAACAGTATAACTTAGATTTTGAGAGTAAAAGCTGTTTGGTGGACCTTAATACCAAAAAGGAAAATATCTTATTTCATATCTAAGAGTTTATTATTTAGGGATCAGAGAGAACCTAGCTTCCACCTGGTAAAGCAAAACTGGGGTGATGGGAAACAAGATTGAGTACCTGGTGGGGCCATGCTATGAAAAGCTTTAAATTACAGGCTGAATGCTTTCAGCTTCATCTCATAGGCTCTTAGGAATCAGTAAAAGTTTCTGAGCAAGACATGGTATTTGGAATTTGTGCTTTAGGAAGAGTGACTTGGCAGCAGAATAGAGAGTGAATTTTCTACCGCTGAGCATGGAGACAAGATAGGAGCCAAAGGCTCTTATAATAGTCTGGGCATGAGACAATGACATGGCCAATACTTGTGGCAGTGGTCCAGATACTGATGAGACAAGTAGAGAGATGACCCAG
Source organism: Phyllostomus discolor (assembly GCF_004126475.2). NCBI lineage: Eukaryota > Metazoa > Chordata > Mammalia > Chiroptera > Phyllostomidae > Phyllostomus > Phyllostomus discolor. The sequence continues at coordinate 55,479,256 of NC_040913.2, read as the reverse complement.
GGAAAATGCACAGTCCTTGGTGTTCATATAAATGGATAACAAAAAGTATGCTGTAAGCCCTGGCTGGCATAGCTCAGTGGATTGAGCATGGGCTGCGAACCAAAGTGTCACAGGTTCGATTCCCAGTCAGGGTACATGCCTGGGTTGCAGGCCATGACCCCCAGCAACCTCACATTGATGTTTCTCTCTCTCTCTCTCTCTCTTTCTCCCTCCCTTCCCTCTCTGAAAATAAATAAATAAAATTTTCCAAAAAAAAAAGTATGTTGTCAAAAGTATTTCCAATGACCCACCCTTAAGTGGCCCCAATGTCAGAAATGGTGATAACTAAAGAAACATGCTACTGGGGATATGCTTAGTATGAAGAGACAAAGGGCAAGAAAAATTGTATTTTGAGGGAGCATCAACAATGTACTAGGTGCTATGCTATGCGTTTTCTTCTTTTTTATCCTTTTTTCTCTTTTCCCTTTTTATTTTACTTTTTATTTAAAAAGTATATATTTAAAGTGCACAATGTGATGGTTTATCATATGCATTGTGAAAAGATTACTGCAGTTAACATATAAGCATCAGCTCACATAGTTACCATCTTTTCCTGTGTGGCAAGAACACTTAAGATCTACTCTACCAGCAAATTTCAAGTATTCAGTACAGTATTATTAACTATGCTGAACTTAATTCATTTTACATAACTGCAATATTGTACCCTTTGATCATCTTCTCATTTTCCATATTTCCCAACCCTGGTAACCATCATTCCACTCTCTCTGCTTCTGTGAATTTTGATATTTTTTAGATTACACATATAAGTGAGATCATATAGTATTTTTCTTTCTGTATGTGGCTTATTTTACTTAGCATAATGTCCTTCATATTTATATATGTTTTGTGAATTGCAGGATTCCTTCTTTCTTAAGCTTGAATATTTTGTTGTATATATACATACCACAATTTCTTTAACCATTTATCCATTAAAGGACACTTAGTTTGTTTCCATACCTTGACTATTGTAACTCCACAATAAACATGGGAGTACAGATATCTCTTCGAGATAATTACTTTATTTCCTTCAAATGTATATACACAAAAGCAGGAATCCTGGATCATATGGTAGTTCTGCTATGCATTTTCCTTAGGTCATCTCATTTAATCTACTTTAATTTTCACAATAGTTCAATGAGGAAATTTGCATTCTCTTCATTTACAATTGAAGACATGGATTTTGAGACATGAACTTGCCATAGACTATATCAACAGGTCACAGAAAGGGGATTCAAAACCATGATGTTACCATCATGCCAAAGCTCATCCCAAAGCTATGAGTCTTTATATACACTGCTTTAGTCAGATTCATGGACTGGAAAGGCAAATTCCCTGAGCAAATACTAAATATGTCCCAAAATCATTCCTTCCTCATTGATGGTATACTTCAATTCATTTTTACAAAAAAAATTATTTACCCACATAATTATTTCCATTCTTTCTGCATTCTTTTTTCTCCCCTCATTGTCAATTATACTGTCCTTTTTCCTTCTTTTTTCTTTATGCGTATAATACTAATGAGCACTGACTCTCACATATTTCTGTGACACTTATATCTGCCCAAATTGGAACTTCTGTTGATTATTTTTTTAATTTTTGTAATTATCTCAAAGTGCAAGGAGGTAAGCTGCATCTTTTTTCAAATGGTATTACTAGCTGTCCATGAACATAATTTTAAAGTCTATTATGAATGTAAAGAATTGAACGCTGATAGGGTTTCATATTCAACATCTGTGAATAGAACTTGTTCACCAAAAGCATTATATGAGAATGTCATGGTTTTTCAGGAATGACTTGCTCAAGAGTAAAATAACATGTGCTGACAAGACTTTTGTTAATTCCTCAGCCCCAAAACCCATAAGCCACTCAGTGTCTTCAGTCAACTTACGGTTTGGAGGGCGGACCACAATGAAATCTGTAGTGTGCAAAATGAACCCCATGACTGATGCAGCTTCCTGTGGTTCTGAAGTTAAGAAGTGGTGGACCCGGCAGCTGACTGTGGAGAGCGATGAAAGTGGAGATGACCTTCTGGATATTTAGGTGGAAATCAATGCAGACTTCAGTCTAATGGTGAAAACTGTTTTTAAATATTTTCCTCCATTGTCCAGCCAGCAATCCAATTAATACATAGCTGAATTCCAATTTGTCCTCCATATAAAGGCATAAAAACTGGTTATTACCATGTGTTCAAGAAAATGTGCATAATGGCAGTATTAGTAATATTAGAAACTATACTAACATCAGATGTAGATTGTTCAGAAATTCCATGTATTCTATCTATGTAAGCTAAAGTATATATTCAATGTGCTCTTATGTATTATTACCACCCTGAGAGAGTGCTAAGCCCAAAGTGGCTATTATTTATGGTATAGGAGCTATAGATTTAGTTTATATTTTCCCAATTCCACTAGAAAATTTATTGTGGAAGAATACATTATTTACAATTGATCTGAAAAGGTCAGCACTGAACTCATGCTAAAATGATAGTAGTTTTACCAACTACAGATTCTGAATTTTAAAAAGTATATTCTTTGTCTCATATTATTTTTTTAAAATATACACAAGATATTTAGAGATTAGAACAAGTCCATTTTTGTCTTCAGTTGCTCTAATGAAATTGATGCTTGCTTCCAAGAGAAGTGCATGCAGGTATCAGGGAAAGAAATTGACCCAAGGAGCTAACTGATTTGAAACAAATCTTATGGAAATCACTTAAGAGACATAGTTAAGTTGTTGAATTTCTTTTTTTTTAAGATTTATTTATTTACTTTTAAAGAGAGTGGAAGGGAGGGAGAAATAGAGGGTAGAAACACCAATGTGTGAGAAATACATCAATCAGTTGCCTTTAGCATGCTCCCAACTGGGGACCTGGCCTGCAACCTGGGCATATGGCCTGACCAGGAATCGAACTGGTGACCTTTCAGTTTGCAGGTAGGTGCTCAATCCACTGAGCCATACCAGCCAGGGCAAGATGTTGAATTTCTTAAAAAGTATTTCAATAATTGAGTCTAGAAAAAAGAATAAAACAATTCAGTTTTAAATTTTTTTGGCATGCATGATGCTATCATTGGCTTTACTTTTTACCTAAGGATGTCTATTGTGCCATAAATCAACAAATACGTTATGAGTTGATCCCAACACATCATCACTGTCTTTAATTACAAATGACTCCCTTGCTACCAGAATGTCCTGTGGAAATAATGCTACTCTGCAAAATCTTCCTCTGAACTCACAGTTTAAGTATCCCAAAACCCAACTGCTTTTGTATTCTATGAGAAAATTAAAATGCAAAGTGATTATAAAATACTGTTGGTAATTTTATACCAACTCAGCTAATGCTGAGTCAACCTAATAGAAGTGTTTTTGGACCTTTACCTACATTACTCTTGATTGAAGATTTGCTGTTTAGATTATTTCTTTTAATGGAGTGATTATCTAAGTATCCTATGGGCATTCACCCCACCTCAGTTGCTTTATGATTTATTTTTCTTTGTATAGCATTCTTAAAATAGCCAAATATCACATTCTTTCTGTATAACAATTGTAACATTGTGGTGATAGTCTATTGTTTATATGATTAATTGTGCTTATAAGATAATGGGTGATTAAAGTCAGTGCAGCTGAAAGGAAAACATTTGGTTTTATGTTCATTCAGGGTTCACTTTTGTACATAATAAAATGTAATAAGTTCTGACTTTGTAAAATGATTTGCTCTGAGTTGATCATTGCTAACCCCTTTTCTTGTGCATGAGGGGAGAGAACTGGTGTAGGGCCACTAGATTGCTGGCACATTGCAAACTCTGTATTTGAATATTCTGTCTATAATTAGTTGGCAAGAGCTCTGTCCCTGGTATTCACTTCAGCTCATCTCCTAAGCCAGAATGTGCCTTTCACATTTGTGCCCATAAGTCTGAGTGGATACCTTGTATCTTCCAAACCTGTAACAAAGCAGAAAATGATCTTATATGACCAGGGCGCAGGTCTTTACTGTGTATGAAAACCACATTTTTTCTTTTTTAGCTCATTACACTTGAATAACATTCTCACAAAATTGCTGAGCTCTTCCTGAAATGTCTGTAACTGATATTCAGCAGAACATTGCTGTTGTTAATTCTGCAGTGAAACAAGGGGCATAATAGCAATGCATTTAAAGCCATATCACCTTATGTTTTCAGTTAAGTGAAACAGCCAGACAAGTCCTGTGGAACTCATTTCCACTATTTTCTTCAAGTCAGTAGAGCAGACAGCAAGCCAAGAAAAAACTGCTATACTCTTTTTGATTTTTCATAAACATATAAACAGTCCATTTATGCAGATGGGAAAACTCTGGCTACAGTGTTCCCTGGTCCTTAGGGAAGCCAGACACTGATACTAATCCTGTTACCATGCTACATACTGCCTTTAATTAAAGAACACCATTGTTTTCCGAGGGCACCAGAAATCATAAGAGATGGAATACTTGACACAGAACTCCCAAAGGGAACAGACCACACATGAATTGCACATATGGCAACTCAAGGAGACTCAGAGGGAACAAGGATAGAGAGAATGGCCAGATCAATGCTATTCACACTATTCTCAGTGGTGGTTCAAGAGCAACACTTATCAGCAGTGACTAGTCATTTCTGCCCTGCCCAAGATGAATAAGACAGGCGTGTAGAAGAAAAACCAAAGTTATAAAGCATGAATCAAAAGCTGTTTCTATAGCCAGATAAATGATGCATTTGCTTATTTCTTTGTAGAAAGTGGCATACTGTACATAGGTGGTTTTCAATACATTAGCAGTGACACTGTTTTCAAGTAGTCTTTCTATGGATTCCAAAATATTAACCAGGCAAAAGCAGGCAGACTTAGTTGAAATTAAAATAAAGATGAGAACCCCACACACATGGCCTCTTCTCACCCCCTGATATGGATTGAGTTGTGTCACTCCAGAAGATATGTTGAAATCCCAAATCCTGGTACCTGAAATGTGACCTTATTTGGGAATAGGGTCATTGCAGATGTAATGAGTTAAGCTATGGTGAAATCACACTGGAATAAGATAGGCCCTTAATCCAGTATGACTAGTGTCCTTAATAAGAAGATGAGAGGGACACACACAGAGGAAAAAGACCCATGAAAACACAGACGCAGAGGGAAGACAGCCCCGTGAAGACAGAGACAGAGATGGGAGTTATGTTGCCACAAGCCAAGAAATATACCTGAGGCTACAAGAAACTGCAAGAGGCAGGGAAGGATTTTGCCCTCAGGGTTTGGGAGGAAGCATGGCCCTGCCAACACCTTGGTCTAGAACTGGAACTGTGAGATAATAAATTTTTGTTGATTTAAGCCACCCCAGTTTGTAGTAATTTTTTACAGCTGCCTTACAAAATTATGACATCCCCCAAATATGGCCTGAAGCATCCTAGTGCTCCAAGGAACCCAGTTTGAAAAACACTAGTATAGATCAAAGATTATGAGTTTTGAAGTTAAACAGATTTTTCAAGTCCTGAATTTACTGGGTACTCCTTGCACAATCTTGGATGAGTTTCATATCCTCTCTGAATCAAAATCTGACTTCCTGTTTCTAAAAAGACAGAGGAAGTGAATTTGTTCACTTCATTTACCTGAGAGGTTCACAAAATCTGCTAGGTGAGCTTAGTCTGAGCTGATGTACAACATACCTCAAATCTTAACTAGCCTACCCCAAATCTTAACTAGCCATTTAACCTTCCAACCACAATACCAAGTTGACCAACAGTCAAGTGGTTTATCTTTCTGTCTACCAGAGCAGGTTTTCAGCTTGAAGCAGGCCTGTGTTTTTGGAAAAGAAATGATCTGACATTGTATCAATTTGGGACATTCCAATTTCTGAATGAACTATATTTGCTACCTAAGGTAACCATTGAATATTTCTAATCGTTAAGAGTGAGCAGAAGAGTTGTGGCCTGCTGGCATTCATTTCTAAGACCAAGGGAATGTTACTGAAACAATTTTAAACAGTTGGTAGAAAGCTAGAAGTAGAGCTTGTTTTAAATATGTCATGAGTTGGTTGGGCTTACTTAGTATTCCATTTATATATGTTAAATATATAATTTATATATTTAAATCTCCTCTTGGAATTCTAACAGAAGACGTCTGTTAGAATTCCAAGAGGAGAATGTAGTTACAGTACAGTGGTTGAATAGACAGGCTGGAAGTCCACAGAGAGGGATTCACATTTGGGAGCATCAGCATAGAAATGGTGTTTAAAGCTGTGAACTGGATGAGATCATGTAAAGCATGAATATAGAAAAGAGGGGAGCTCTGAGCGTCTGTATTAGTTTTCTTGGGTGCCATGACAAAGTACCACAGACTGAGTGGCTAAACTCCAAAATTTATTCCCCCATAGTTCTGGAGGCTAGATGTCTAGAATCAAGGTGTTGGCAGGACTGGTTTCCTCTAACTTGCAGGCGTGTCCAATCTTTTGGTGTCTCTGGGTCACACTAGAAGAAGAGTTGTCTTGAGCCACACATTAAATACACAAACACTAATGAAAACTGATGAGCAAAAAAAAATATTTTAAGTAAATTTATGATTTTGTGTTGGGCCACATTCATAGCCATCCTGGGCCACATGCAGCCCACGGGCCATGGGTTTGACATCCCCACCAGTCTAAGGCCTCTCTACTGGCTAACAGATAGCCATCTTCTTCCTGTATGTTCACAGTCTTTCCTCTGTGTCTGTGCCTTTGTCTCTTCTTATAAATTCACCAGTCATATTGGATTAGGGCTCACCCATATGACTTCATTTAAACTTAGTCACCTCTTTAAAGGCCCTCTCTAAATACAGTCACATTCTGGGGTACTGGGTTTTAGGACTTTAACATATGAATTTCAGGAGGCATGATTGAGCCTATAATAGCCTCTCTCCCTGACAGTGGAACACATTAGAGTAGCTGTTCAGAAGACAAAAACAAGCCTTGAGCATGCTTAAACCTTAACCAGGACACTCAACTCTGAGTTTCCTCCCTTCCTAAAAGTCCACAAACAGACAAGATCAATGTTTCCAGAGTTAGTAGAAAGGTCCACTTTTCAGAGTCAGCATCTGGCAAGAGACAGCCATCAAAACACTAATACATTTGATCCCTATGTGCAGCCTGGAAACTCACAGCTAGAAACCCTCTCCCCCATCAGTTCAGCTCAGGTTCTTACTTTCATGTGGTATCACTCCCACACTTCTACCCAAAAAATTACATCTTGAGCCTCACACCTATTAGAATGGCTGTTATAAATAATAATAATAATAATAATAGGTAAAACAACCCTAGAAACAAACAAAAGCAAAACAAACAAACAAACAAAGAGCAAGTGTTAACCAGGATGTGAAGAAATTGGAACTCTTGTGCACTGTTTGTTGGTAGGAATGTAAAAGGCTGCAGCCACAATGAAAAACAGTATAGAGTTTCCTCAAAAATTTCAAAATAGAATTACTGTATTATCCAGCAATTCTACTTCTAGGTGTTTATTCTCTCAAAATTGAAAGCACTGTCACAAAGAGATATTTTGTACAGTCCTATTTATGGCAGTATTATTCACAATAGCCTAAAGGTGAAAAAACCCAAATGTCCATTGATAGATGAATGGGTAAACAAAATGTACATGAGTACAATGGAATAGTATTCAATTTTAAAAAGAAACTTCTGATACATGCTACAACATGGATGAACCCTAAGGACATTACACTAAGTGAAATAAGCTAGTTACAAAAGGAAAAATTCTGTATGATTCCACTTGTACGAAATATCAGGAGTGGTAAAACTCATAGAAACAGAAAGTAGAATGGTAGCTGCCAAGGACTAGAGGAAAGGTCAGTTATCGTTTAATAGCTATAGAGTTTCAGTTTTGTAAAATGTGAAAGTTTTTGAAATTCATTGCACAAAAATGTGAATATACTACTGAACTGTACATTTAAAAATAGTTAAAATAAATTTTATATTCTGTATACCTTACTAAAATTTTAGCAAATTTAAAAATACATCCCAAGAGCTAGTCATCAAACTGAAATAGCAAAACAATTCCAATACCACCCTTAAATTATGCTTCCATATTTGTTTGGGGTGAGCTCTATATTGGCCCAGTTCACCCATTTATTCTGTGTGTTTGTTTTGTTGTTGCTTTTCTTTTATTGAGGTATAGTGGACATATCACATTATATTGGTTTCAGGTGCAGAACATAATGGTTCAATATTTGTATATATTTTGAGATGATCACCACAATATGTGAAGGTAACATCTGCCACCACACATAGTTATAATTTTCTTTACTTATGATGAGAACTTTTAAAATTTACTCACTTAGTAACATTTATGCAACACATAGAGTTCAAATATTAACTATAGCTACCATGCTGTACATTACATCCCTGTGACTTATTTCTTTTATAACTGGAAGTTTGAGTCTTTTGACCCTTTTTACCCATTTTGCTCACCCCCACCTCTGGAAACTACCAATTTGTTCTCTGTATCTATGAGTTTGTTTTTTGTTTGTTCATTTTTAGGTTCCACTTATAAGTGATATCGTATGGTATTTGTCTTTTTCTCGCTTATTTCACTTAACATCCTGGTAATGCCCTCAGGATCCATCCATGTTGTCACAAATAGCAGTTACCTGGTTTAAAGGTAATATTTTATTATTTTATTCCAATGCTGCATATCACCCACCCAACTTAAAAATTCTTTTGTAACATGCCTAGTGAATATCTAAATCCCATTTGAATGTTTAGAGGGCTGGCATCATTGTCCATTGAGTTAAGCCATGGACGGTTGTTTTAGAGACAGATTTAAATTGTTTTTCATTCTCCCTTCATAGGCAGTTGTGCAGTGTCAATGTCAATTTTTAAGGCTTGGTTATAGAATCAAACAACTTACAAAAGGAATTATGTAGCTTTATTGCCTTCTGTTCACAAACTGATATGTGTCATTCCATTTTCTATAGCTATAGTTGGTGGTTCCAAAATAACACTCAGTGTAAACACTTGTTTAGATTTATCATTACTAGTACCATTCCTAACACCTGAGTAGCCACTGAGCTGTTTAGCATTTAAATGATATTAAATCCACCTTTAGGTGCAGAACTGGGCTAAGGCCCATGGGTTCTCTGCAGATAAAACATATTAAAAATGGTACTTTTGCATTCTAAGCCATGTCAAAACCATCTGAAATAATAAATCAGTAATTTGAGCAGGATGGTCAGAAATAGCAGAGTAACATTTTACAGAAAATTTTTCTCTAGCCAAGAGCTCAAGGAAGAGAGCTGTACCTATAAATTATATTAAAGAAAGAAAACTTTTTATTTGAATTACCTGCATACTCTTAAGCATTCTTTATTTAATTTTGACTTTGGAGACATAAGGTTATGTCTTGGAGCATAAGAGTGGGTTGGAAAGATTCAGATAAGAACAAAGGATAGGGAAGGAGATAGTAAAAAATATAGTCTCTACTTTGGCCCTCCATTCTTAGAAATATATCATGCTTATTTCGTGTTTGCAGACAACTAGCCTAGAAAACAATAGGTGTGGTCAGGGGGAGAACTTCAACTGGAATAGATAAAATGAGTGTATTAGTCAGGGTTCTCCCGAGAATAGAACCAATGGGGCATGCATAGAGAGATTTATTTTAAGGAATTGGCTCATGCAGTTGTGGGGATTGATGATAAATCCAAAATTTGTATGGCAGGCCAACAGGCTAGAAATTCAAGCAAGAATATGTGTTAAGAGTGTTGAGTCCAAAATCTGCAAGCTAGAAGAAGCTCAGGCAATTTTTTTCATTGTTAATATATTTTATTGATATTACAGTTGTCCCATTCCCCCCTCCTTTATTCCCCTCCACCCTGCGTACCCCTCCCACCCTCATTTGCCCCCTCTAGTTCATGTACATAGGTCATATATGTAAGTTCTCTGGCTTCTACATTTCTTATACTATTCTTAACCTCCCCCGTCTATCTGCTGTCCCCATCTATCTTCTATCATTTACGCTACTTATTCTCTGTATCTTTTCCCCTTCTCCCCACAAATTCCCCCACTGATAATCCTCCATGTGATCTCCATTTCTGTGATTCTGTTCCTGTGTCAGTTGTTTGCTTAGTTCACTTTAGTTTTGTTTTGTTTTGTTTTTTTGAGGGGGAGGGGGTCAGTTGTTAATAACTGTGAGTCTGTTGTCTTTTTACTGTTCATATTTTTTATCATCTTTTTCTTAGATAAGCCCCTTTAAGATTTCATATAATAAGGGCTTGGTGATGATGAACTCCTTTAACTTGACTGTATCTGAGAAGCACTTTATCTGTCCTTCCTTTCTAAATGATAGCTTTGCTGGATAGAGGAATCTTGGATGTAGGTCCTTGCCTTTCATGACTTTAAATACTTCTTTCCAGCCCCTTCTTGCCTGTAAGGTTTCTTTTGAGAAATCATTTGATAGACTCATGGGAACTCCTTTGTAGGTAACTGTCTCCTTTTCTCTTGCTGCTTCTAAGAGTCTCTCCTTTTCTTTGATCTTGGCTAATGTAATTATGATATGTGTCGGTGTGTGCTTCTTAGGATCCAACTTCTTTGGGACTATCTAAGCTCCCTGGACTTCCTGGAAGTCTATTTTCTTTGCCAGATTAGTGAAGTTCTCCTTGATTATTAGTTCAAATAAGTGTTCAATTTCTTGCTCTTCCTCTTCTCCTTCTAGGACCCCTATGATTTGGATGTTGGAACATTTAAAGATGCCCTGGAGGTTCCTAAGCAAGAACCTCTCCTCATTTTTTTTTGAATTCTTGTTTCTTTATTCTGTTCTGGTTGAATGTTTATTTCTTCCTTCTCCTCCAAACTCTTGATTTGAGTCCAGATTTTCTTCCCTTCACTGTTGGTTCCCTGTACATTTTCCTTTACTTCACTTTTCATAGCCTTCATTTTTTCATCTAATCTGTCACCATATTCAACCCATTCTATGAGCAACCCATTCTATGAGCATCTGTGGGTTGCCTTTTCATTTTGTTCATGGTTTCCTTTGCTGTGCCAAACTTTTTAGTGTGATGTAATCCCATTTATTTTCTTTTGTTTCTCTCATTATTAGTGTTTTGAACTCTGCTTCTGATAGGTTGGCTATCTTTTTGTCACTTGGTTGTATTTTTTCTGGAGCTCTGATCTGTTCTTTCATTTGGGCCATATTTTTTTTTTCGTTTTGGCATTCCTGTTATATAGGAAGGGAGGAGCCTTAGGTATTCACCAGGGTGGGGCAACCCATGTCACTGTGTTGTGACACTCTATGTGGGGGAGGGGTCCAAGAGGGAACAATGCCATTTGCTCTTGTCTCTACTAGTTTTCAGTTACTTCCCCACTACCCACAATCAAATTGGGCCCTTCTGGTGCTGATCTCTAGGTGGGTGGGCTTGTGTGCATTCTAGGACTCTGTTGGTCTCTCCAGTGAACTCTCCTTTTCTGGATGGGAGTTTCTCCTGCTGCTGCCTCAGTCCCCACAGATGTTTTCAATCAGAGGTTTGAGGTTTTATTTTTTCCACGCTTGAACTCTGGGTTGCTCAGTCTGTCTTGCTCCCTAGTTACTCTTCCTGGTTTTTCTGCATGCAAATGTGCGACCACCCAGTCCACAATCCGCTGCTTTGCCAGGTCTGCCAGCCACTGCCTCGCCCGCCAACCACAGCCTGGCCTGCCCTGGTCCTCCAGCCGCTGCCTTGCCATGAGTTATCTCTGACCCTCCTTCCAGTTTGGATGAATGTTTCTTCTTTAACTCGCCTGTCAGACTTCCATACAGTTTGATTTTCTGTCAGTTCTTGTTTTTTTGTTTTTAAATTTGTTGTCCTTCTTTTGGTTGTGAAAGGAGGCACAGTGTGTTTACCTATGCCTCCATCTTGGCCAGAAGTCCTCAGGCAATATTTCTATGTTTATACTTTTGAGGCAGAATTCCTTCATTTTCTTCAGACCTCAGATTTTGCTCATAAGACCTTCAACTGAGTAAAAAAGACCCACTCACGTTATAGAGGGTAATTGGCTGCACTCAAACCTCATGATTTAAATGTTAATCACAGCTTCACACTTACATCTGAACTACTGTTTGATTTTTTTTTTGGTGTTGAGTTTTATAGGTTCCTTATAAATTTTGGATATTAACCCCTTATCAGACTTATCTGTGAATATGTTCTCCCATTCTGTGGGTTGCCTTTTCACTTTGTTCATGGTTTCCTTTGCTGTGCCAAACTTTTTAGTGTGATGTAATCCCATTTATTTTCTTTTGTTCCCTTGCCTGGAGGTATATCACATAAAATATTGTTATGAGCAATGTCCAAGATTTTAGTGCTTATGTATTCTTGTAGGAATTTTATGGTTTCATATCTAACACTTAAGTCTTTCATCTATTTTGAATTTATTCTTGTGTTCAGTATAAGAAAGTGGTCTAGTTTTATTTTTCTGCATGCATCCATCCAATTTTCCCAACATCATTTATTGAACACACTATCTTTAGCCTATTGTATATGTTTGCTTCCTCTGTTGAATATTAATTGACTATAAAGATGTGGGCTTATTTCTGGGCTCTCTATTCTTTTTCATTGATCTATGTGTCTGTTTTTATGCCAGTACTATATTGTTTTGATTACTATGGTCTTAAAGTATAGTTTGATATTAGGTAACATGGTTCCTCCAATTTTTTTCTTCCTTCTCAGGATTATGGTTGCTATGCAGGGCATTTCATATTTCCATATAGATTTTTGAAATATTTTTTCTAGATATGTGAAATATGTCATGGAATCTTGCTATAGATTGCTTTGGGTATCATGGAAAATTTAATGATGTTAATTCTTCTATCCATGAATGTAGTATGTGCTTCCACTTATTTGTATCTTCTTCAGTTTCTTCAATGTCTTATCATTTGCTGAGCACAGGTCTTCTACATCCTTGGTTAGATTTATTCCTAGGCATTTTATTATTTTTAAAGCAATTGTGAATGAGATTGTTTTCTTAATATCCCTTTCTGTTAGTTCAAAACAAACAATCCAATTAATAAATGTACAATAGACCTGAATAGACATTTCTCCAAAGAGGACATACAGATGGCCAGTAGACATATGAAAAGATGCTCAGTGTCACTAGTCATCAGAGAAATGCAAATTAAAACCACATTCTCACATCAGTCAGAACAGCTATCATCAATAAAACAACAAGTGCTGGTGAGAATGTGGAGAAAGGGGAACCCTTTTGCAAACTGGTGGGAATGCAGATTGGTGCAGCCACTGTGGAAAGCAGTATGGAGATACCTCAAAAAATTAAAAATGGATCTGCCTTTTGACCCAGTGATCCCACTTCTGTGAACATATCTGAAGAAATCCAAAACATGAATTTGAGAGAACATAAACACTTCCCTATTCATTTCAGTGTTATTTACAATTACCAAGATTTGGAAGCAGGCCAAGTATCCATCAGTAGATGAGTAGATAAAATAACTATGGGATATTTATACAATGGAATACTACTCAGCCATAAAAAAGAAGAAAATTTTACCCTTTGCAACAGCATGGTTGGACCTGGAGAACATTATGCCAAGTGATATAAGCCAGTCCAAGAAAGACAAATGCCATATGATTTCATTCATATGTGGAATCTAATTAACAAACTAAACTAACAAGCAAAATAGAGACAGATTCATAAATAGAGAGTAGGATGACAGCTATGGGTGGAGGGGTTGTTGGGGATAAAAGGATTGAGCAAAACAGAAAAAGGACACATGGGCATTGACAACAGTGTGGTGATTGTGTGGATAGGGGGATATAAGATGGACAAATGGTAATGAAAAATACAGGGGAAAAAATAAGTTAAAACAAAAAAACAGTGATTGAACAATCAACTAGGTACCACATCCTGGCCAAATCAACATACATGAATTTACCTATTGCAAAGAGTGTCATTTTATTACTTGTAGTTGGCTAGTACAACCTGAGGTATGATCTCTCATCTGCCTACAGAATCCAACTAGTTCTTTTTCTCCAAAACAACAATCCAAGAATTAATTTTGTTCTCTCAGCTTTTGGCATGGCAAGAAAGAATAGAAAGAAGACTGAGAAAGAGACAAAAAACTGACTTAGTTTTCAATATTTGTTGCCAAGGTATTAATCCTAGTTCAAAAGCTGTGTCCACAGACTTGAGAGATACATCACTCCCGCAGGTACAGTCTGGACTTCCCTGTCTTAATTAGTCCCAGAGGCATTAGGACAGTTATCTTAGGATATACCAGACTCCAGGCATTTCCTTCTCTTTCTTTTTTTTATTGTTGTTCAAGTACTCTCCAATTTCCTGCCACCACTTTCCCTCATCCCACCCACTCCCACCTCCCACCCACAACCCTACTCCCCTTTGGCTTTGTCCATGTGTCCTTTTTACTTCTTCCTTGACAATCCTTCCCTTTCTTTCACCCATTATCCCCCTCCCCACTCCCATCTGGATACTGTCAGTGTGTTCTTTATTTTGATGTCTCTGGTTATATTTTGCTTGCTTGTTTCTTTTGTTGATTAGGTTCCACTTATAGTCTGCATTTCACATTAGAAATATCACATAGGTCATAGGGCCCTACTTGATGAATGATTGGAAGCTCAGCAACACAACAGTCAACTAGGGAACATCAGGCTGGCCACAGATTGGTAACATATTCCACATATCACAGGAAAAACTGTCTCAATGAACTCAATTGTTTCCTGTACTGCCAGGAGACATTCAGCAATGGCTTTCCCAGGTACATGAGAGAGAAAAGCCTCTTTCTCTTCCTCTCAAAGTTATGATACAGGAGAGAGTCTGTGCTCCCTTGGCACATTTGGTGGGACTCACAGATTAACTGAAACATCCTCATGGATTCATTGCAAGGGGTGTCGCAAATCATCTTTTCCTGACCTGTGTACAGGGCATTAAACTGCCCCACTGCAGACACCTGCCTTTGCTTCCAACCTGGCCCTCCTTTCTGTGGTATCAGTAGCTGCAGAGAGCACCTCATTTCTGTGTTTTACTAGCTGAGCTTCAGAGCCAAACCCATGTATAGTCTCCAATTGGGTATTTCATTTGACCCATGGACTCCTTTTTCAGGATAATGAAAATGGGTCTTGCTTAGGGTCAGGCCAATAGATGACTGGGAATTCTGTGAAGCCCTGATGAGCACAGTCTGAAGGTTCTGGCTGTATTGTCACCTCTGACAGCTTTCTTGTGTCTAAATGTCACACCACCAGCCTAATTCTCTCATCCAGGGGTCTTGTAGCCCAAGTAGGGTCTCCACACTCCTGCAATTGCCTCTCACACCCCGATCTAACTGTTAATAGATGCCTCATTTCTTGGCCTGTGTATAATCTTGAGCCATCTGCTTACTGATCATCTCCTTCAGGATATATTGGATTTTAAGAAATCTAGACACAAAAGCAAATAATGTTGCAGGTAGCTCAGTGAGAAGGTTTCTGTAGAGAAAACTGGAGAGTATCTAATACATGGTGACCCGCAGTCACACACGTGAATCAAAAAGCTATAGAAATATTGGCTATAAAAGTCATAAATTATCATAATTATAAAGCAATGTATTAATAAAATTCAGAATTTCTACATAAAATCTTTCCACTGTAGTTGGTATTGCAGAGAAAAATAATGTCTGAAATGGGCCAACAAGTTATGCAGTTTCTGAAGCCACTATCCAAGTATCAAAGAGCTAGTTGCCCACTTTGGAGGCAATCCTGACTCTTGTTTCTCCAATCCAGGTTGTGTGTCTGAATTCCACACAATACCATAAAATCTTTGAGGGCAAGGTTGACCTGTTCATCCCTGTACCTCCAACATCTATCTCTATACAGCATATTGGCACATGTGTGGTTATCAGCACTGCTCTTTAGGTGAACAGAATCAAATCGCTTTGGATTATTTTAACTAACCTCTAAATAAGAATGTTTGATACTTGAAACAAAATGTCAGCAACCGGGAAGATTTCTCATTTTTGCAGCCAAATTCCAGTTTCTTCCCTCCCATTGTGAGACATAGGTGACTTGTTCCTTGGTTAAGATAAAACACCAGTGTAAATAAAGCAACATAAATGCCCCTGGAGGACCAGATATTGTTTGGTATTGCTTTTCATTTCTTGTGAAAAAACTTTATTCCAGAGATTCTAACAGAGTGCAATGTTGCAAGAACACAGAGAAAAGCCAGGGGAACCACATGTGGAGTAAGCAGGGCCTGGAGTAAGGGCCACAATTCAACATCCCACCTTAGTAGGTGTGGTACTCAGATCATGTGGGTGACGAAAGCTGGTGATAGGAAACTGCTTTTTAACCTTAGCCTGTGACCTGTCAGATAAAAACCAAACTCTGACTTAGGTAAGGAGGGATTCTATTTGAAAAGACTACAGCAATAGGAAAAAACACTTTGACCACAAAATTATCTCAAACCGTTTGGGTGGGTGGGGATGGATGGCATGGTCAGACAGTTGAGAAGGAAATGTCCATCCCTAAGGTTAGCCAAGTTTTCAGAAGGGCCTTAAAGAGCAGCTGTTCCACATTTTGATGCTGGCTCAGGCTTAGGGTGCGTCAAGGTACAGAGGCATAGGAAAAGGAGAGAAGTCTGATTAACATTTGACTAAGTCAAGCTAGCACATATTTCATGTCAATTGGTCAAATAGCTCAGTTAATCACTTATGTGGCAAAAAATGGGAAATGGAAGGTCTTGAAATAGAGAAATAGGGAGGTCACCAGTGAGTTACATCTAAGTCATAGGGTAGGGTGCTTCTTTTCAGTAAGTCATTTTCCAGTCACAAGAGTTTGGGGGAATATCTGACCACCACTGTTTCCAGGAGCACAGGGCAGATCTTCCACGGGTCACTTCACCTGTTGGGGCTTTTCTTTTCTCTCTCATCAAATCATTATAAAATGATAACTGCTTTACCTGCCTTTCATGAAGATGGTGAGAATCAAATAAGATGTTTTAGTAAGCATATTCTACATCCTGTAAAGCACATGTGAATAATGCCTGCTATTATCATCTCTAATCATGGCTATTCAGCTGAACATTCACAAAGGCTTTCAGAGATCCCCGTTGCTATCATTCTATTCATAAAATCTCCATTCTTCACAGCCAGAGATGAGTTGGCTGCTTGGGAGGCAATGGTGGGACATCCTGAGGTCCCCACAGTATATCTCAAGATGGGGCATGATTTCCCCTCTGAGCCCATCCCAGTCTGCAGAGAATTATGAACAATTGTAGAATCTCATAAAGGCATCATCTAATACAAAATGGTATTGTATTATAAAAGAAACACTTGTGAGAGTCTTTATATCACCAGAGATCAAAGTTCTGAAATCACTTTCCTTCCAAGGTTTTTTGTAGCTCCCAACAGATCAGACCGCTGACTGGAGCCCCTATCTAGCAGCAAGTGTCACATCTGCATGGCTTCAGGAGAAGTGTGAATATTGCTTCCTTCAGCCAGATAAAAATGCCTGCTGAGTAAAGCTTTCTCAGAAACCCAAGGAAGAAAATCAATGCCCCTGGAAGGGAAAAGGGAAAATCTATAAAAAAGAGAAATGAGTGATATGTGATGTAATTTAAAGATCTCCCCTCCCCCCAAGCAACTGACTCAATAGAGAGTGAAACCTAAAAATATCAGGTAGGAAAGGTGAAGACTGAACAAGGAAGAAGCATCTGGCTCTCGTATTGACTGGCCACTGATTCATGGGCCACGGCTGGTATCCAGGAGTGTTTTGTTTGTTTGTTTCTGGTTTTTTTTCTGATTTTTAAGAATAGAGCTGACATAGATTTCCCAATATGGAATATCAAGTTTAGATTTAGAAAAAAATATTATGTCAGTTTATTAATTCTTCTCCCTGCTGTAAATAAAACCAACGTAAATATGACCATTTTTGCATTTGGCTTCATGAATGAATGCAGGAAACTATATTTCAACAGGGTCTTAAGTATCAACTTACAACCTTCAGAAGCAATTTTATAAAAAATGTTCTAGAAAGAATATTCATTTTACATATTTGTTTAGATAACTATGATGGAGGTACATTGTGGCCTTCTCTAAATGAACATATCTACAACATTAATTTTAGAATATCAATCCATTATTATTATATTATTGATGCAGGGAATTGTGTCCTAATTATCTTTGCCCACTAATAAGCAGGGAAATCTTCATTTCAGATCAGGATATCAGCAATGCCATTTGTCACATTTACTGCTAACCACTCTAGTCCACCTTCTATTTCTTCATCAACATCCATATTTTTCTTATAACTGATTCTCCCTCAAATGCATAGTTAGAAAATATCAGATGCTCTCAAATCAATATGAAAAACACAAAATGATTTAGTTCTCTGGCTCTTCCTTACAGTCGCCACATTTTTCTGCCTGTGAGACCACAGTCATGTATGGAAATGATGGATAGATAATGCTTTCTGTCAAATACACTTGAAAAATTTTCTTAGGAAAGATTATATTAGAAATGACAGATTCTATGTTGACTATTATTACCAACATTTACTATTAAAATGGGCTACTTCATGAGATATAAAAGGATCAAGCTCTCAGCTAAAGGGATGTAATGAGAGTTTCATATTTATAACCGGTTTGTGTTTATCATTCCATATCTCTTCAAATCAACTGAATATAGCAACATCAGAAGTTGTCCAAAGGAATAATATGATTTCCTTTTGATGTCTTTATTCATCAACTAGGAATCCTTGGGGTTTTCTCTTGCATTCATTGATCCTCCAAGATCTGAAACCTTTTAATAAATTGGCCTGGTCAAGGTCTAATTCTTTTTATAATTTGTTTAAATCATAGACTGTATTGCAGATTATAACAGATCTTGTACCTATAAATAATGGCTAGGAAACAAGCCTAAGATATTGTTGAATTTCTATCTTTTTTTTAATTTGAACAAATGACTGATCATTCTTTAATAAAAAACAACTTCTGAACTGTCAGTTTAAGGATAGTTCCTCACTAAATGCAACTTTTGCCCCAAGAATAGAAGGAAATTATTAAATTACATGGGGAAGGGAAGAGATGATCTGTTTGCCAACATCTTAGTTGGCCATACTAGAAAAATCCTAAATCCTAACATGTGGCCATTATTCTGAACTCTAAACGAATCTTAACTTTTAATTATAGGTACATTCTTTCATGTAAAATTGTTTGCTTTGCATTAGAAACAAGGGAATGCATGGCAAAATAGTTACTGGCAGTAGGATATTTCTATGATAATTTTTTAAGCTTTTTTTGTGGATGGCTAATTCCCTAATTACAAAAGTGAAATATATCCACATCATTTGCTGAAGTTTTGCCATTTCTCAAAAATAATTACTCAATTAACTTGTAATATATTTTAAAAGTTTTCACTTCATGAACTGCTTGTTTTCAAAATATGTTTAAAAATTCACTATCTTCATTAAAAGCAATACTTTTTAGGACTTGAATGTAGTATTTCTCTGAATTTGGGCAGAATTAATCTCTATTACCATAACACATTGGGCCCATTTTTCTGCACAAGGCACACCATGGTATTTAAACATTTGCATCCAATCTGTATTTATTCTACTAGTATCTTTATTCTAGTAAATTTGTTTCCCAATTAAATAAGAATAATCTAAATAAGAAATTAGGGAATTGTGATGATGTAAAGGGAAAAGTATAGGATCTGAAATCAGGAGAGTTGTTCTTAGTCCTTACTTTGCTATTTTCTGTCTATACTGTCTTGAATAAGTAATTACATATTCTCAATCTGCAGCCTTATCATTCCTAAAGAGAAATAATAGTACCTCATAAGGACCTTCTATAGGGCCAAACAATACAATAAATGGGAAAGCTTGTTGATAACTATAAAATTCTCTATAACATTCATTGTCATCACTGAGAAACAAGTTAGACAATATATGACCCTTGGGCTAGACAAACCTAGATTCAAAATCTGGCTCTAAGACTTACTTGTAAGCTGTGTGTTATGGGCATATGATGGACAGAATTCTTACATGGCACCCAGATCTTCAGCCCTAATCCCTGGGACTGTAACTAACTGTGATAGGACATTGCATCCATGGAAAAAGGGATTTTAGAGATGTTGTTAGGGTTCCTAATCAGTTGATGTTGAGTTGGTAGCACAGATGAGAGCATTAGGAATGTGAAGCTATTGCTTATAGAGAATTATCACCTTTCCTCTTATCACCAGTAATGGGATCTTTACTGCAGTCTGACTGGAGTAATCCAGCTCTTCCAAGACTGCCTTGCTTAGCCTTAGTTTTCCTCAGAGATGATTGCAAAAACTTTACTAGGAATAAGGATCCAAGGAGCCACAGGAGAACAAGTAAAGCAGAGAAGGGAAAATAAACATAAAGATGTGTTTATAGACTTGAAGGTAGCCACCACTGTGGGCAGGACTTTTGTCCAGTGATGGGAAAGGAGGAAGTATTTAGCACTAGCTGCTGCCCCCCTTCTAATCTCTGGCTGCCCCACAGGAGTAGGGGTCAAGGTCACTCCTGTGCACTGAATTAATTCAGTGAGTGATGAGAAGATCTTCATGGTTCCTCCACATGCCAGGACAACAGAGAAGTTCAAGGCACAGAGAAAGAGCTATGGGCAGGGGCCTGTAGTAAGTGCCATCAGGATGCACCTGCTGGAAGGTGGCTAGAACTGGTGTGTAACAGGTTGCCCCACAGTAACCAAAATAAAAGACTAGGCCTAGAGGATCCAAAGTAGTGCTCAAAAGATGACCAATGTCCCTCCCAACTCCATCATTCCCCATAAGCCATCTACTAGATAGGAGTAGCAATGGAAAGCCCTTCTCCAAGTGGGACCCTTAGGAAAGTCTTTGGGAATTAGTCCATAGAAATTTAGAGGAAGCATTCCAAAATCCTTGCCTAGTCCTAGCTACTCAGGAATCATAGGCTTCACCTGAAACTCTTATTCTACCCAGGACCCCTAAGGCTCTTCTCATTCCTGATTTTCCTCTCACCTCTCTGGCTTCTGCTTTACTGTCTGTTTGGCAGGCTCCTTTTCTAAATCTGAAACATCGATACTCCTCACACATATTTCCTAGGTTCTCTTTACTTCTCATTCCAAATGAGAAAACTTTGTTTCCCAGAGGAAACTTATGTGTATATTCATGCTTTAACTACTGCCTATGGACAGAAAAATGATAAACTGTATGTCAAACAGACCATTACAAGACAAGACCACAACAAGGCATCTGTTCATTTCCTCCACTTCCACATCAGCAGCATAGTGAAGTCAAAACTGTATGTGTCACACTGGATGGGTGACTCACTTTGTTAGAGCATCATTAAAAGGTTGTGGGTTCAATCCCCAGTCAGGGCATATACCCAGATTGTGGTTTAAATCCCTGGTCAGGGTGCATACAGGAGGCAACCAATCAATCTCAATCTTTCTTTCTCTCTGTCTCTGTCTCTGTCTCTGTCTCTCTCTGTTTCTGTCTGTCTGTCTGTCTGTCTGTCTCTCTCTCTCCCCCCTCTCCCTCCCTCCTCCTCCTTCTTTCCTCTCTAAAATTAATAAAAGCATATCATCAGATAAGGATTTAAAAACATAAAATAACTGTATGTATCTGCAAGAATTGGCCAGAAATTAATTGAAGAATACCTGATCAGCCAGTAAATATTTTCCCCTAATTAATACAGCCTCAGAGAAAAGAGAAACAGAAACCTCTTATACTGAATAGTCACTTGTTTTTTTTCAGTGAATTGTGACCATCTGTATCATTGATGGGTGCCAGTCTCCCCTGGGATGTCTCCATTGTGAAATTCCTAAATGTAGAAAAAGAGAACTTTTATGAAACTCAGGCAATTTTGTTTTAATCATACATAACCTAATAGAGTTGTGTTGGCTTCCCTTGATCCCAGAACCCATTGAGGAATGGGTAAAAAGATGTATATGAAATAAGAAGATAGTTTTGCTTTTAATAACTAGAAAATGATTTGGAGGTAAGAAAGACTATGTGAGGGGTGTAGAAGAAATTTGGAGGGGGAGAGAGAGAGAAAGCTAACAATTTTCATTTTTATCTAATCTGTCATAAAAAATAAAGAGATGGCGTGGGCTGCGAACCAAAGTGTCGCAGGTTCAATTCCCAGTCAGGGTACATGCTTGGGTTGCAGGTCATGACCCCCAGCAACCACACATTGATGTTTCTCTCTCTCTCTCTCCCCCTCCCTTCTCTCTCTAAAAATAAATAAATAAAATCTTAAAAAAAAAATAAAGAGATGGTGAAAAAGAAAAAAGGAATAAGAAGGAAGGTCCCTGTAACTTTATTTTGGAAGATACACATCTCTTATGGAATGAATCCTGTCCCCCAAAATTCATATGTTGAGGCCTAATCCCAAGTACTCCAGAATGTGACTATATTTGAAGAAGCTATTTAAAGAGGTAATTAAAGTCAAATGAGGTCATGAAGATGGACCTTAATCCAATATGGCTGGCATCATTATAAGAAATTAGGACACAGACACACAGAGAGGGAAGACTATGGGAAGACACAAGGAAAACACAGCCATCTACAAGCCAAGGAGAGAGGCCTCAGAAGAAACCAACCTTGCTGACACATTGATCTTGGACTTTCAGCCCCCATAACTGTGAGAAAATACATTTGTTGTTGAAGCCACCTAGTCTGTGGTACATTCCTATGGTAGCTCTCACTTTATCTTAAGATTCCTCAAATTCAGAGATGACCTTATTTAACGGCACATTTCCTTTCTAGTTTGTTCATAACAGTGAGGATTTATTTCCCTGTTGAAAAGTTAGTTGAATGAAGTCCCCAGAAAATCTAATACTGAATATTTTCCAATAAGTCTTTTCATTCTCATCCATGACCCCACGACTTCAGCTGAGCTGTCAGAAACTTTTGTCTCCTATTCAGCCCTGGGAGCAAGACCCTCTCCCCCAATAACAGTGGGGAAGGCTGAAAGGCTGCTGACCTCCTGGAAACTTCTCTGGGTACGGCTGAGACTTACATGACTCTTTATCTTGAACAGACATTGTCATAGACTTCTAGAACCTGATACCTAATTCCTTCAATGGAATGAATTAGAAAGGCAATGTGGAAAATGTAACAACCAATTACTACAAAAAAAAAGCCTCCTCCTCTTTTCTTCTTTTGACTTACCTTATTTAATCCAGCAGCTCATACACAGAATATTTCAATTTCTGAATATTGTAAGTGCCTCTAGGTAATGAAGCCCTGGACATTTACAAGACTGCATGACCAGACAAAACAAAAGGACTGTTGACTTCCCAACCAGGTAGCTTAATTTTCCAACTATCTTCCTTAGGCAAAGTGTGTATCTAAATATAACATGAAATATTTGCCATTTTTTTTTGCAGGGCTGATGCATCCATGTCTTGATGTCTTGTCGTCTCTCTGCTGCTCATGAAAACAAGGGTGAGTGAGGGTAATCTAGGTGCTTGTCAAATAAGACATTGCTAAATTAGAAGGGAAACTTGCATGATATTACCCATCTAGCAGCAATTAGGGGAATGGGAGGGTTTTAGCTCCCCATGCCCTGGACACTGAGAAGGAATTAATTAACAGTTCTGAATTTAGACCCTTCAGGCAGCATCTCTGAGTGGCATGGCTATGGCTGACTCACAGGAAGTCCAGTGTGTTATTTCAGAGTGAGATTGATTGATAGTCAATGGGCCCCAATAAAACACAATATTGGTAGCAGATGATGAGAGCCCATGGAGCAAGTCAGACCCCCACACTTGGGATGGGAATGGGATTCAGCAACAATTGAGTGTGGCTGAATTCTAAATCTGTGTTCCTTGGAGGACCTCCCATCTCAACTCAAACTCCCTGACCTCCAACAGCTTCTTGGGAATCTCCAACTGAAGTCTTAAAGTTACCTTTGCCTTAACATAATGCTGAGCCATCTAGCTTGACTTCTCAGTTTTTCTATGTTAAAATAATTCTTGACACCCCTGCAGTCAAGGAAAACATTTAAGTTCTGTCAAACCCCTCCATGAGGCATTCTACCTCCTGACCACCTCCCTCAGGCCCACTATCCACCTACTTCTCACCTTTCCTGGTGAAGGATTTGGTATTAAACCTGTTTTGCCAATGTGGTTTAAGTTTACATTCTAGTCTTTTGCCTCACTTTATAGACTTAGTTGTGTGTCCCCCTCCCCAAATTCATATGTTAAAGCCTTAATTCCTAGTACCTCAGAATGTGACTTTATTTAGAGATATTATCTTTAAAGGGATAAGTTTAAATGAGATTATTGAGGTTAGACCTCATCCAAAAAGATTAGTGTTGTTATAAAAAGAGACTAGGACACAGACACACAGGGAAGACTATGTGAAAACTCAAGAAGAAAGCAGCCATCTACAAGCCAAGAAGAGAGGCCTCAGAACAAACCAACCCTGCTGACATCTTTTTTTTTAAGATTTTATTTATTTATTTTTAGAGAGGGAAGGGGGAGAGAGAGAGAGATCAATGTGCGGTTGCTGGGGTCTGTGGCCTGCAACCCAGGCATGTGCCCTGACTGGGAATTGAACCTGCGACACTTTGGTTCACAGCCCGTGCTCAATCTACTGAGCTACACCAGCCAGGGCCCCTGCTGACATCTTGATCTTGGACTTCTAGCCTCCAGAACTGTGAGAAAGTAAAATTCTGTTATTTAAGCCCCAAGCCTGGATAGTTTGTTACAGCAACCCCAGCAAACTAATATACCTTAATGCCCTTCCAAGGCATAATTTCTCATTTCTGGAACCAGGGATAATATTAAAAATATTTTCAGCTCTATAACAGGGCATATGGAAATAGAATAAGAACAAAGAGTAATGAAAGGTCTAATTGTGAGGGGATACTTGAAATGAACTTTAAAGCATACCTAGGAGTTCTCAGGTAGACAGACTATCATAAGGGTCATTAGAGATAAACAAAATATTATGGAAGTGGAGAAAAGATAAAATATTTCTAGTCGAAGGCTCAGAAAAAAATCTTCATAAAGAAGTTAAAATTTTGACTAACCTAGTTTAAGAGGTGGGAAATGAGGTGCAGGGGAAGAAAAGCTGAGAAATGAGCAAAAAAAAATGTACATTCAGGGAAATGCTCAATTGTTTATAGAAAACTAGGACCTTTGAATCAGATGAGCAACTCTCCCTCTTTTCCCTTCCAGGAATAAATTATTTGCATTCATGGTTTGCTTTGATGAAAAAGTATTCCCAGATTTTGTGATTAGATCAAACCCCTATTATGAGGTCCCCAGTTACCTTAACAGAAGTCTCCTGTTCTGGGCCTATTCACCACACAGTGAGTCTCAATGGCTTGTCAAGACAGATCCCAAAGCACACAAACATCTCCATGAACTGTGGTCTGAGGCAGAAGGATGCCTCCACACTGGGGGTTCCCAGCCTCTCCCACTTCATGACAAACACCACACACCCACATATTATCCCTTCTTCCTGAAGGATACCCCTGCCAAAAATAGCCAATAGTTCTCACTTTAAATTCTATGTAAGCTTCTTCTAGTCCCTTGACATATAGGGGCCATGAAGAAAAACATATTTAATGCTTTTAAAATATGCATTTACATTTATTATCTTTAATAAAAAGCAACAATTTATCAATTATTTTGTTCTCTGATCTGATCTACTAGCCAGTAACCAGTATTTTATCTTATTTTTTATTAAATATATTTTATTATGCTATTACAGTTATCCCATTTCCCCCCCTTTATTCTACTCTGCCCTGCACACCCCCTCCCACCCACGTTCTCTGCCTTTAGTTCATGTCCATGGGTCATACATATAAGTTATTTGACTTCTACTTTTTCTATACTATTCTTAACTCCCCCTGTCTATTCTCTACCTACAGTTTATGCTACTTATTCTCTGTACCTTCCCCTCTCTCTTGCTTTCCTACCCCCTTGCTGATAATCCTCCATGTGATCTCCATTTCTGTGATTCTGTTCCTGTTCTAGTTGTTTGCTTAGTTTGTTTTCAAATAAGTTTTCAATTTCTTGGTCTTCTGCTTCTCCTTCTGGCATCCCTATGATTTGGATGTTGTAACATTTAAAGAAGTCCTGGAGGTTCCTAAGCCTCTCCTCATTTTTTTGAATTCTTTCTTCATTCTGTTCTGGTTGAACGTTTATGTCTTCCTTCTGGTCCACACCTTTGAGTCTCAGTTTCCTTCCCATCACTATTGGTTCCCTGCACATTTTCCTTTACTTCATGTAGCATAGACTTCATTTTTTCCTCTAATTTGTGACCATATTCAACCAAATCTGTGAGCATCCTGATTACCAGTGTTTTGAACTGTGTATCTAATAGATTGGCTATCTCTTCATCACTTAGTTGTATTTTTCTGGAGGTTTGATCTGTTCTTTCATTTTGGGCTATTTATTTATTTATTTATTTTGCCTCGGCATACCTGTTATGTAGTAAGGGGCAGAACCTTGGGTGTCTTTTTAAATATATTTTATTGATTATGCTATTACAGTTGTCCCATTTCCCCCCTTTATTTCCCTCCCCCCTGCACACCCCCTCCCACCCACATTTCCCCCCTTTTAGTTTATGTCCATGTGTCATAAGTTCTTTAGCTTCTACATTTCCCATACTATACTTGCCCTCCCCCTGTGTATTTTCTCCCTACCATCTATGTTACTTATTCTCTTTACCTTTCCCCCTCTCTCTTCCTCCCACTCCCTTGTTGCTATCCCTCCATGTGATCTCTGTTTCTGTGCTTCTGTTCCTGTTCTAGTTGTTTGCTTAGATTGCTTTTGTTTTAGGTGTGGTTGTTAATAACTGTGAATTTGCTGTCTTTTTACTGTTCATATTTTTATCTTTTTTTTTCTTAGATAAGTCCCTTTAACATTTCATATAATAAGGGCTTGGTGATGATGAACTCCTTTAACTTGACCTTATGTGGGCAGCACTTTATCTGCCCTTCCATTTTAAATGAAAGCTGAATAGAACAATCTTGGATGCAGGTCCTTGCCTTTCATGAGTTGGAATACTTCTTTCCAGCCCTTCTTGCCTGTAAGGTCCCTTTTGAGAAATCAGCTGACAGTCTGATGGGAACTCCTTTTTAGGTAACCATCTCCTTATCTCTTGCTGCTTCTAGGATTCTCTCCTTTATTACATCTCTTTAATTACATCTTAGGTAATGTAATTATGATGTGCCTTTGTGTGTTCCTCCTTGGGTTCAACTTCTTTGGAACTCTCTGAGCTTCCTGGACTTCCTGGAAGTCTATGTCCTTTGCCAGATTGGGGAAGTTCTCCTATATTATTTGTTCAAATAAGTTTTCCACTTGTTGCTCTTCCTCTTCTCCTTCTAGTACTCCTATAATTTGGATGTTGGAATGTTTCAAGATGTCCTGGAGGTCCCTAAGCCTCTCCTCATTTTTTTTGAATTCTTGTTTCTTCATTCTTTTCTGATTGTACGTTTTTTTTTCTTCCTTCTGGTCCACTCCATTGATTTGAGACCCAGTTTTCTTTCCATCACTATTGGTTCCCTGTGCATTTCCCTTCATTTCACTTAGTGTAGCCTTCATTTTTTCATCTAATTTGTGACCAAAATATACCAACTCTGTGAGCATCCTGATCACCAGTGCTTTGAACTGTGCATTTGATAGGTTAGCTATCTCTAGGTCACTTAAAAGTAATTGCTCTGAGGCTTTGATTTGTACTTCCATTTGAGCCATTTTTTTTGGGGGGGGGGTCTGGTCACACCTGTTATATAGTGAGAAGTGGAGCCTTAGAAGTTCACCAGGGAGGGGCTACTCAGTTGCTGGGTTGTGACACTGTATGTGGGGGTGGAGTCAGATAGGGAACAATAGCACTTGCTCCACTCTCTGTTGGATTTCAGTCCCCTCTACTGCTTCCTACAAGCAAATTGGACCCTTCTGGTGCTGGCTCCAGGTAGGTGGGCTTGTGTACATTCTAGGACCCTGTGGGTCTCTCCAACAAATTTTCCTGTGAGGCTGGGAGTCTCTCCTGGCACCTCAACTCCCACAAGTGTTTTCAATCAGTACTTTTAGGCTTTATTTCCCAGTGCTGGGGCCCTGGGTTGTGTGGTCTGTCTTGCTGCCTGTTTTTACCTGGTTTATCTGCACACGAATGTGTGACTGTGGACAACCAGCTGCCTTGCATGCCTCACTGGGTCTGCTCATTGCTTCCACACACCCACACCTGGGGTCTGCCACTGAGGTCTGTCACCAGGGTCTGTCAGCCACCACTTTTTTCTGCCATGACCCCTCTCTGCCAGCCACCATCTCCTCCCCTCTTACCGGTCTGGATGAATGGTTGTCGGGACTTTCATACAGTTCAATTTTCTGCCCATTCTGGTTCTTTTTTTGTTTCTAAATTTTGTTGTCCTTAATTTTGGTTGTGTAAGGAGGCACAGTATGTCCACCTATGCCTCCATCTTGGCCGGAAGTCCAGTAACCAGTATTTTAAATGCTCAGAGACAAACTCTAACCCAGGAAATCACACTGTAGTAAATAAATGAAATGCATGACCATATTTTTACATAATGTTAATATGTAAGGAGATGGCTAGGCCTCTTAGAAATGCATAATTTAATCTACTGTTCTAATAATACACTTGGGAATTTAAATGTACACAATAGCTATTCTAAATTCAATAAAAAAGAAAAGTAGATAAACTCTCTTGAACTAATAAGCAAGATAGAATTTAAAATGTTCTGAGCATTTGTTTTGTACAAGATTTAGCCTTACCTCCACAATAGGGTACAAAGATTGATAAATTATTTGATTCTGCATAAAGCTTGGAAATATAGTATTGATCTTAGATTAATATAAAAGGTATTGTATAACATATAAGAGTATATTATGGGAAAGGCCTTAAACTGTATAAGGTTAAGAATCCTGAAAGTCTATGTAATGTTATATCCATAGGAATACCATGTATGATGGTCTAAACAGTCACAAAGGGAATAACTTTGAAGGTATGTTAATATATGCCCAAAAATGACCTCAACTCATAGCCAACCACCCAGTGTTTGCTATGTGCTGGGCTCATTTTAATTTTGTTTGTTTCTATTGCAATATGGTTTCTTGAGTCTCATCCTACAAATTTTCAACTCTTATTATCACCATTGTTATTAATCCACTTTTATAAGGCAAGCAAATTATACTAAGTACTTTATCAATTGGATATCCATGTGGAGAAAACATTAATTTTGACAACCATTTCACCCCATTAGCACAAATCAATTTTTATTAGACTGTAGATCCAAATATGAAAAATGAAATTTCAAGGTCATTTCTTATCAAGGTCATTTCCTTAAACCACTAACCCCAAAGAAAAAAAAATCAATAAATTTGACTATATTAAAATTAGGGAACTTTTTATCTTAAACATCACCATTAAATAAATAAAAAGACAAAATATGCCCTGGCTGGTGTTCTTCAGTGGATTGAGTGCCAGCCTGTGAACCAAAGGGTCATTGGTTTGATTTCCAGTCAGGGCACATGCTTGGGTTGCGGGTCAGGTCTCCAGTATGGGGCATGAGAGAGGCAACCCAACATTGATTTTTCACTCCCTCTTTCTTTCTGCCTGCCCCTCTCTTTAAAAAGATAATAAAATGTTTATTAAAAAAAGGACAAAATACAACTTCTAGCCAAGATGGAGGAGCAAGTAGACACACTGTGCCTCCTTACACAAACAAAAGAAGGACAAAAATTTAATACCATAAAACAACAAGAACTGACAGAAAACCAAAGTTTATGGAAGCCCAACAACCAAGGAGTTAAAGAAGAAACATTCATCCAGACCAGTAGGAGGGGCAGAGACAGGCAGCCGGGTGGAGAGGATTCACAGCAAGATGATGGCTGGAGGAACAGGGCAGGTAGGGTGGTGAATTGTGGACCAGGCAAGGCAGAAGTTGCTGGCAGAGCAGGTAGTCCCACATTTGCATGTGGAAAATCAGGAGGGACAACTGGGAAGTGAGACAGACTGCACAACCCAGGGTTCTAGTGTGGGGAAATAAAGCCTCAAAACCTTCAACTGAAAAAAGCTGTGAGGGCTGAGATGCTGGGAGAAACTCCTAGACTCTCCAGAGTTCACTGGAGAGACCCACAGGGTCCTAGAACATTTACAAAACCACCCACCCTGGAATCAGCACCAGATAGGCCCAATTTGCTTATGGGTAGCAGCAAAAGTGACTAAAAGCCAACAGAGAGCTGAACAAGTGGCATTGTTCCCTTTCAGACCCCCCTCCCACATACAGTGCCAAAACACAGTGACTTGGCTTGCCTGGCCATGGTGAATACCTAAGACTCCACCTCTTCCTACATAACAGGTGTGCCAAGACAAAAAAAATATATGGCCCAAGTGAATGAACAGATCAAAGTTCCAGAAAAACTACAACTAAGTGACAAAGAGATAGCAAACCTATCAGAGGCAGAGTTCAAAACACTGGTAATCAGGATACTCACATAATTATTTGAATATGGCCACTAATTAGATGAAAAAGTGAAGGCTATGAAAAGTGAAATAAAAGAAAATGTACAGGGCACAATAGTGAAGGGAAGGAAACTGGCACTCAGATCAACGGTTTGGAGGAGAAGGAAGAAATAAACATTCAACCAGAACAGAATGAAGAAAGAATTCAAAAAAAAATGAGAAGAGGCTTAGGGCCCTCCAAGACAACTTTAAATGCTCAAACATCCAAATCATATGGGTCCCAGAAGGAGAAAAGGAAGAGCAAGAAATTGAACACTTATTTGAACTAATAATCAAGGAGAACTTCCCCAATATGGCAAAGGAAATAGACTTCCAGGCAGTCCAGGGAGCTTAGATAGTCCCAAAGAAATTGGACCCTAAGAAGCACATACCAAGGCACATCATAATTACATTAGCCAAGATCAAAGAAAAGGAGAGACTCTTAGAAGCAGCAAGAGAAAAGGAGACAGTTACCTACAAAGGAGTTCCCATGAGTCTATCAAATGATTTCTCAAAAGAAACCTTACAGGCAAGAAGGGGCTGGCAAGAAGTATTTAAAGTCATGAAAGGCAAGGACCTACATCCAAGATTCCTCTATCCAGCAAACCTATCATTGAGAAAGGAAGGACAGATAAAGTGCTGCCCACATAAGGTCAAGTTAAAGGAGTTCATCATCACCAAGCCCTTATTATATGAAATCTTAAAGGGACTTATCTAAGAAAAAGAAAATGATCAAAAATATAAACAGTAAAAAGACAACAAACTCATAGTCATTAACAACTGAACCCCCCCCCAAAAAAAAACAAACTAAGCAAATGACTAGAACAGGAACAGAATCACAGAAATGGAGGGTTATCAGCAGGGGAGGGGAAGGAGGAGAAAGAGGCAAAAGGTACAGGGAATAAGTAGCATAAATGGTAGGTAGAATATAGACAGGGGAAGGTTAAGAATAGTATAGGAAATGTAGAATCTAAAGAACCTATATGTAAAACCCATGGACATGGACTAAAGGGTGGGTGTGGATACGAGAGAGTGTGTAGGGCAGAGGGGAATAGGGGAGAAATATGACAACTCTAATGGCATAATCAATAATATATATTAAAAAATTAAAAACAAAAAAAACCACACTAAATAACACCAAATGTTTCATATCAGCATTTTGGATTCGGGAGCTCTTAGTGTGCACATTGGAAGATTCCCTCTAGGGAATTACAACTTTTAGGGTTAATTATAACTTACTGTATTTATATCCAAGAATGAACCTTCTGTGGCACAGAATGGACAGGGTGATGGTGCGTGCTTGTTTACTGTTTCACATCTAAAACCAATGCTCTATCTTGATGCAAATTTAATCTGATATTCACAAATGGGGAAATGGAGTAAACTGAAATCACACAGATCATAGTGACTTCTGTGAACTCTAAGTAGCTTGGTATAACTGACCACAGAGTACAAAGGATGACAACTTTAACATACTATATAGTTAAACACAGAGATCAGAAATCTAGGAACAGAGGAATTTTTTTAGAGCTATAAGCAACCCTAGGGAGACTATTTCATTTTATCAGTAGCAGAACTGCCTATCTCCAGGCTAATAGCTAAGTGCAGAGCCCCAATTAGAACTTATGCTCTATAATATGTTGCTAAGTATTTTAAACTACAGCATAGCTTTCCCATAGAACATTTGGCAGTTCTTGATGGAAAGGAAAATGCAATTACATTATCATAATTAACAGATAAAAGATGACGGAACACAAACGGTGCTTGAAAAGATGTTGACAATAATTGCTTCAGGCCTCAGAGGAGACTGGAAAGGAGCCCTTCAGATCTGCTGAACAATAAATAAGAAAATAACGTGGAATCAAAGAATACTTTCGATCTGGAATAATCACCATACAGTTAGTTACTAAGTACCTCCTCCTACATAAAAGGAAGTAAGAAAGAAAGTAGGAGAAGTACTACACCCTTGCCTAGTCTAGGAAATTTGGCAGTTGTGTTTCCAA
This sequence comes from Phyllostomus discolor, assembly GCF_004126475.2. Lineage (NCBI taxonomy): Eukaryota > Metazoa > Chordata > Mammalia > Chiroptera > Phyllostomidae > Phyllostomus > Phyllostomus discolor. Next base: position 55,446,774 of record NC_040913.2, on the reverse strand, counting down.
ATATTTTCATTCATATTCAACTGTCACAATTTTTGCTATGGCCTCATAACTCTTGTATCCTATTATTTACTTAATACTTTTGTTTAAGTTGTATTTAGCTTTTTCTATGCAGTAATATACTTGGGATTACAAGTTCAGTGTGTATGTGTTACTTATTTTTTAAATAAATATATTACTTCATGTACTTGAACAATGATTAAAATAAAATTTTTAAAAAATAAATAAATAAATATATTATTTCTATTTTTTTAAAAGACAAAATACAAGTGGATGAAGGTGTTTGCAGTACATATAACTGGCAAAAACACTTAAATCCTGACTAGTTAAACTGTTCTTAGAAGGAAAAGGAAATAATAGAAAATTTCACAAAAGACTTAAATAGACACTTCACAAAAGAGGATATACAAATTAGCAATAAACAAGGAAAGGTTCTGAACCTCTTTAAGTCATCAGAAGAATGAATATTAAAAGAATAATGAGGTACCACTACACTCTTATCAGAATGAGTAAAATTTTAAAAGACTAAAAATAGTAAAAATAAAGTGCTTCCCAGACAAGGTAAAGCTAAATGAGTGCATCACACCAAGCCCTTATTATATGAAATGTTAAAGGGATTTATCTAAGAAAAAGAAGATGATCAAAACTATGAAGAGTAAAATGACAACAAACTCACACCTATCGACAACTGAATTTAAAAAACAAAAGTGAAAACTAAACAAACAACTAGAACAGGTACAGAATCACAGAAATGGAGATCACATGGAGGGTTATCGGTGGAAAGGGGGATAATCAAGGGAAAAGATGCATGGAATAAGAAGCATAATTAGTAGGCAAAAAATAAACAGGGGGAGATTAAGAATAGTATGGGAAGTGGAGAAGCCAAGGAACTTATATGTATGACCCATGGATATAAACTAAGGTGGTAGGGGTAATGCTGGCAGGTGGGGGAGTGCAGGACAGAGGGACATAAAAGGGAAAAAAATTAGAACAACTGGAATAGCATAATAAATAGAACACACTTTAAAATGTCAAAACCAAAAACAACAACAAAAACAAACAAACAAACAAACAAAAGGCAAGATTCTAGGCTTTGGCACATAAGAGTGATGTGTTTTGGAATATATTCCTAAAAATCTCTGAATAGTTGTCAAATGGGCAGAAGATAAATCTCAAATCTGAGGATTGTTTTGAGTGTTTAATAAGCTAATAGATGTGAAACACTTCATAAAGTAAAGAATGCTAAATATTTGTTTATATAGCTGATGTCTCATATGCCACTGATCAATAGGAATTCATAAATTGTGTACATTTTACTCTTTCCTAATTCTTTATAATAACTGTTGGTGAAGATGTGTCATTTAAGTAAAATAGCAATTACATTGAACTTAGATTCAGATATAACAGATGGCTGGTCTCATTAATCACTTTGTGGTGGTTCAAATCCAATTTTACCCTCTTCTAGTTTTAAGTGAACATATCTTACCCCTCCCTGAAATTTGGGAGGAATAATGGTTGTTAATGCTGTTGTTGAGTTCTGTTTACATTTACATTGGTGAAATATTATGTTATTTATGTTATTAAATATTTTACCACATTTTTGCCTCAAAATTTTTTCTTCTATTTTCCTCCTCTAAAACCTAGGTGTGTCTTATGGTCAGAAAAATATGGTAGCTTCTGTGAGAATTCTTAATAGTCAGAGAAAACAAGTCAAAGGACTTTAACCTTATCCCATGCAAAACTATGCATATGAAAATGACTATTTCTTATCATGTAACTTGGGTATTGGACTTTATGACATGATATTTTGACATATGTTTGAAATTTAAAGGAAATTATTTCAAATAACATGAAACTCTTCTACATATATCTTATGAGAGGCTCCCTACAGCCAGAATTTACCTAAAAAAAAAGAATAAGTAAACCTTTGAACACCCAAATCATTCACAATTATCAGCTTACTGAATGTTTAGACACCAAGCTTTTACTAGTTTGTAATTGTATAATCTTTTGCTTAGCTGACAAGAAGACTTTGTCTACATATATTTACAAGAAAATATGGCCTAAACAAGAAAGATGGCCTAATTTTCCCTAAAACTTTATCATGGTGCTAATCTTTTAGCAAAAAAAATGGCATTTCAAAAATGCCACATGCATTTTAACTCTTGTTTCAGTTACTAATGATAAAGGTGACCTATCAAAAAAGATGGGGAAAAACAACATTGTTAACCATATAATATCCTCAATCCCTCAGGATCATGATGAGCTTACTTTTCACATAGGTCAATATCATTTAATTTGTAAATTCATTCCAAGGAATATTACCTCTCTCACTATCAGAGAATTGGGTGCCTTGGAAGATTTTAAGTTATGAAGTTCTATAAGGATCTCACTTCCAGTATCTTCCGGTATCTCTTTTCCTAAACGTTCTCTTGTCAGGTTGATCAACAGGAATTGCTTCTGATCATCAATTTCTGAGCCCAAATTCACTTGCCAAGGAATAAAGAATGAAGGGGTTTTTCCCTCCTCATCCACAAATATTTCTTCAAAACAATTTTCAGAGATTCCAAAAAGAAAGCAAACGTTCTTGTCTACTGTAGTCTAAAGAACAATCTGTAGGCAAGATAATCCATCCTGTTGGATCATTTACTTTAGGAAAGATATATATAATTACTGTAACAAATAAGTAAAAAAGCCACTTGCTGAATCATGCCCTGATCACTAACTGGATAATAGTTGAAGCTTTTCATGTGATCAACATTTGGAACTGTCATGGTTTCAAGTTTAAGGTCCTCATTTTAATAAATACTCAAACAAATGCATTAATTTTTTTCATTCATCAGATACCAATTGAGATGTAAGTATTTGTGTCAAACACCACTGTAAGTTATAGGAAGAGCAGAACCAAGAAGCCAACTCCTTGCTTTTGTGGTGCCACCATTCCTGGTGGAGCTTAGAGAGAAATAGAGTGAGAGGACTCTGAAGTAACTGGTATTCAGGATGTTGCCATTTTACATGTGGTGGTCAGAGACGTTTTCTTTGATACAAATTATTGTTTTAGTCTGTTTGGGATGTTATAACCAAAATACCATACACTGGGTGGCTTAAACAACAAATATTTATTTCTCACAGTTATGGATGCTAGAAATCCAAGATCAAGGCTGATTCAGCATCTAGTGAGGAACTTCTTCTTGGTTCACAGAGAACTGTCTTCTTGTGTCCTCACATGAAGTGGGGCGACAAGAGAATTCTCTGGGTCTCTTTTATAAGGGTACTAACCCCATTCATGAGTGCTCCATCCTTATGACCTAGTCACCTCCCCAAGTCCCTCTCCTAACACTATCACCTTAGGGATTAGGGTTTTCAAATAAATTTCAAATGAAATTTGAATTCAAATTCAAATGAATTTGGGGGGGAGGCAAAAATATCCAGGGGTTTTTTTGCAGGAATGGAACAAATATTTATTAACTACCTATGAGATTTAATTCCAGGAACCATGATAGGTGCTTGACATATATTTCTCAATCAATTTTTTCAAGTCATGTAAGATAACTATTCATGTCTTCATTTAAAGGGGAGAAAATATGTCTCAGAGATGGTAGACAATGTGGCACAACTAATTACTGACAGCCATGATTTGGATGCAAGATTGAGGGACTCCGATGTCTATCTTTATCATGCTTTTCCCTCTAATGACAAAAGAAGAACCCATTATAATGACCATAAGCAAACATGGAACATAGTGCTTCCACTACTGCCCCTCCTGTTAGTTTTCCACAGAACAGCCTAAATGATTTTTATAAAGCATTACACATTCATTCATATCACTTCCCTGCTCACTATATTCCAACCCCTTTCTACATGATGTAGAATAAAGCCTCAGCTCTTCACTACAGCCTTTGGACCCTATTATTCTGGCCCCTATAATCACCTCCTCTCGTGCTCTCAACTTCCATTTTGCCACACTGGGCTTCTTGCTTCTCATGGAGGGCAGAAAGGTAGCCTTTCCTGTCTCCGGAACGCATTACTTTCTGAAACACCTACCCCTCTGCTTCTGTGTGACTCATTCTCTCACTTTATTTGGATTTCTATTCAAATGCCATCTTCTCAGAAAGGTCTTCCCAAAGACTCTATCTAAAATAGCTGTAGTACATTTATACAATGTACTACATTGGAATATTATGCAGAAGAAAGAAAGAAAGAAGAAAGAAAGAAAGAAGGAAGGAAGGAAGGAAGGAAGGAAGGAAGGAAGGAAGGAAGGAAGGAAGGAAGGAAGGAAGGAAGGAAGGAAGAAAGAAAGAGCTCCTACCGTTGGTGACAGCATGAATGGAACAGGAGAGCATTATGCTAAGTGAAGTAAATCAGGCAGTGAAAGACAAATAACATATGATCTCACCTATAAGTAGAACCTAATAAGAAAAACAAGCAAGCAAACAAAATATAACCAGAAACATTGAAATAAAGAACAAACTGACAGTAACCGGAAGGGAGGGGAGAGGGAGATAACGAAAAAGAATGGAAAGGGTTCTCAAGGAACATGTATAAAGGATCCATGTACAAATCCAAAAGGGGGTTGGATTGAGGGTGGGAAGTGGGGGCTGATGGTGCTGGGGAAAGTGGTGGTGGAAAAATGGAAACAGGTGCATTCAAACAACAATAAAAATTATAAAAAAAGAAAAAGAGAAAAATAAAATATCATCAGCCTTTGCATCTGTAACACCTTCCTCTGTTATTATTCTCTGGCATATTATTATATGCCATTCTTCATGGCACTTGTCATCATCTGCTAAATTATACATTTATTTTTTCATTTGTTTATCTTCTGTCTCATCCAAAAGTATAAACTCCATGAGGGAAGGACCTTTTCTCTCTCCTTCACAGCTGTCATCCAGACCCAAGAGTAATAAACAAATGAATAGAGGATGCAGGAAGAAATATATGTCCTGACCAAGGAAATGTAAGAATGATCTTCTGGACTTATATCTTTACTTTAAAGTTGTTTTTGGTTTTCTTCCAGGGCCATTGCTAATTCTTTTACATGTTGCCTAGTTCTTTGGGCTTTAAGAAAAAGCTGGCATGTGCTTTGTGTTTCCTGTCTTTCTTGGCACTGTCAATGCCCACAAAGGCCACATCTGTGTTTCAAACTTCTACCGAAGCATCACTTCAGCATTCTTTTTCAAGTTCTTCCTGTACTCACAGAGACTTGCTATTTTTTTAATCAAAGGGGGGCTTTTTTTGTTTTCTTTCAGTACTATATTATATTTAGATATTAAATGGCACTTATTTCACAATTAACCTCTTTAAAAAAACAAATAGTAATCACTCTCAGATCAATTATTCACTCCAAAAGTTTTTCAGAATGGCACACAAGACCTGAGGAAGCCCATAGAATGATTGCTTTGTCTTTAAATTGGACACTAGATAAACAAATAGTTGGGAACAAGAGCTCAGGAAACAACCCAGGAAAGGTTTCTTAACCTCAAGCAATTGACATCTTTGCTGGATAGTTCCTTGTTGTAGAAGCTTTTCTGTGCATTGTACAATGCTCAGCGGCACCCCTGATGTCAACCCACTAGATGCCAGTAGTACCTTCCCCTGAGTTGTGACAATTAAAAGTGTGGCCAAATGTCCCTGGGGAGGGGGAGGGGGGAAACCACTGGCCTAGAAGTTTAAATTCCCATTCACCACTTACTAGCTGAATGATTTCAGACAAGATGACCACACTGTGCCTCAGTTCCTCATTTCTGACATTGAACAATAATAATTCTTTCTTGTGTGATTAGTGTAAAAAATTAAGGAATAATGCATGCAGAGTGCTTAAAACAGTTTCTGGCTCATCATAAACACTCAGTAAATTAGCAATTCTTTGGAAAGAATCCAAAATATAATGTAAGGCTGACTGGTCTTGTCTAATGAAGATGTGACTCTCAGGTTGTAGATTTAAATACAAAGTTTTATGTATAGAGTATATTACTATACAAAGAAACGTAGCAAATATTAAATAAAAGAATCACATCATTCTATAAAAATAATCATAATAGGTGACATTTTTGACTGTTGACTAGTTATCAAGTACTATACTAAAAACATTACATATGTTTTCTCATTTTTGTCCTGAAAACACAGTAGTCCCATTTTAGTCCCATTTTACATTGGTAGGATTCGGGGTTTTAGATCAAACCACTTGTCCCAGCTCACCTAGATTGAATGTGGCAGAGCCAAACCTTGAACCCAAATCTGTCTGATGCCAGAACCTATGCTCTTATATGTTATTTCCTATCATTTAAAGTAAGAGAAATCAGATTTTCAGAAATGGAATCCAAGATAGAGAGAAATTAGACTTGTTTGAGTTCCATAGCTCATCAGAGGGCCAGAAGTCAATAGTTATATTCCAGTGATTTATCACCTTTGTCATACTATTTTTTCATAGTTTTGTTTCTAAATGTCCACATTGCAATCAATGTGCCACAGTCCTTTCTTCTAATATGCCACCTAATGTCTTTCCTTTCTAGAAAGTATAATAATTGTAGGGCCATAGACTCTAGTGTTCTGCTCATATTCAGACAATGACAACAGGCAGAGAGCCCTGTGATTTCTCTCTAGTCATTCACAACATAAGGACAAAATTAACTGCCCCCTTTCTTGTGCAGTTAGTTAGTGTGTCCAGAGGTTTCCTAAAGGACGTACTTCTGTGGAACTTGCACAAAAAATAACAACAGAAAGTTATCTCAATTCCCAGTCCATTTCTGATCCATTTGAAGGGAACCTGTTAAAGTTAAGGGTTCAAAATAGGACAGAACTGCAAATTACTGCAGTAAGCATTTTACTTGCTACTTTTGTACAATTAGCCATAACAAGCTGTTCAAGGCAAGAATCATTCAGCACATACTAGATAATGCTGCATTTGTACTTTATTTTTTAATTAACTAATTTTTCATTGTTTTCCAATATAGTTATCTCCATTTTCTCCCCACCACTACCCCTACCCCACCTACCCCTGTCTCTCACCCTTGTGTTCACATATATCTATGCATTGGAAATTTGCTGAGCAATAATAAAATTGCTTCTCAGCCTTTTGACTAAGATCAAGTGTAAAAATCACTAGTCAAATTTTTTAATGCTTGCTATCAAATTTCTGGAACTCACCAATGTGTCCTGGTATAACATGAATTCCCACTGGAAAACCAAGAAATAATATTTTGTACAATCAGGATTCAAGAGATCTATACTATTGTAGAAAATACTCATGTGGATATTGCCTCTGGATCACATGTGAAAGGGTAAAGCAGGAACTCAACTCTGGCAAATTCTACTATTTACCATTCTAATTTTCATTCTTTCTCTTCTTTCTTACTAACAGAATCCCAATTTTGACCAGGTTTGCAATGTTTCCAGCTAAAATAAGGTGACAGAGTTCTGCTGTGTCATAAGCTAAGGAGTTCAGAAAGGCTCTTGATAATCTGAACTAGGCAATGGCAATACTCCTTTCCTTCCTTCTCCTCTTCCTTTTTGCCTGGAATGCAGAAACAGTGATGGGAGCAATAGCACTCATGATGTGTCCATGAAGACCAAACCAGGCACTGAGAATGTGAGTATAGGGAGGTAGCAGGAGACTAATATGAAGGCCAACAAATTTTATCTGCTGACCATGTTTATACAGGCTACAAGAAAAGTGGTTTCTACATTTTAAAATGGTTGGGAGGAAATCAAAAAAAGAATAATATTTTATGACACAGAAAAATACATGCAAATTCAAATTTCATTGTCCATCAATAAAGTTTTAATGTTCGACAGCCATGCTCATTTGTTTACATTGTCTATGGCTGCTACTTACTTTTTCATTATTATTTACCTCTTGTCTATGGCTGTTTTCACATTAAAAGGGCAGAGCTGAGTGGCTATAACAGTCTATATGACCCTCAAAACCTAAAATAATCTCTGGCCTTTTATACGGTCTTCCAATGCCTGCTTGAATAACATCTTGACCACTTAACTCCAGACTTTTTACTGTGTGAGAAAAATAAATTCTTTATTAAACAAACCACTGTGTTTTCAGGCATTATGGCACTTGCAGCCAAAGGCAATCTAATTGCTTCATAGACAAATGAGACTTGATGAACCGGAAGAACCAAGGATATGTAATGAGGACAAGTGGCTGGAGAACATTCTGCAAATGTCAGGGATCTTAATGTATTTGTCTATAATTTCCCAAGAACTTTAAGTATTTCATTAGAATAGGCTATGGCTATAAGACTAAAGAGGTGGGAAGAACTTGAAAGGTAGAAATATTGAAGGAAGATAAATTCCTACTGAACTAGGCAGCTAAAAGGATGTACCAAGACATGGAGAAAGAGATTGGTATATTGAAATAATACATTTATTATCTCACATTTCCCGCAGTTCAGGAACATAGGCACAGTTTAGTGGGGGCCTTTCCTTCAGGGCCTTGCCCAAGCTGAAATCAAGGGGGCAGGAACTGCAGTTATCTCAAGGCTTGTGAGGAAAAGGATCCACTTGCAAGTTCACTTGCACATTTATTGTCAGGAATCAGTTCATGTCTTTGCAGGCTGTTGGACTGAGAGCCTGAGTTCTTTACTGGCTATTCACCTGAGGCCACCTCACAAGCAGGCAAGTGAGAGGACAGGAGAGAAATGGGAGCAGGAGGAAAGTCACAGTTTTTTATAACCCTATACAGAAGTGACAACCAAGAACATTTTTCTGTATTCATTAGAAGTGAGTCACTAATGCAGCCCCTGTTCAAGGTGAGGGAATTAGGAAAGGTGTGAATAACAGGAGGGGAATCATTGGAAGCCCTGTCAGAAGCTGCTCATCGTACTCAACAAAGCTAATATTCAGAACATTCATGGATTTTTTTCACTTGGATTACTTTTGCTGTGATCTTATTAAAAGCCAAGGAAGTGAACCCAGGACCACAGTGACACTGTGATGGCACTTCCTGTGTTTATGCCCTCAACAGAAGGTGGTGCCTGCTCATAGCTCCTCCAGCATATATGGAACCCACCTTTACCCACCCTGTCCATACCTTTAGAGTTCCCAATCCTAGCCAAACAAACAGAAATATCTAACCCTACAATCTAGACAATTTTGGAAAGTTTCTCCCTCTAGACCACTTATGTTTTATCTTAAAAACCTGTGTTGGTTTTCCCACAATCTAAATTCAGAAATGCAGACTGACCTTCTCCTGAGTACCTACTGCCAATAAAAACAAACCTAGAATCGTTAGCTTACATTTTCTGTCCCAGTATTGACTATGGTCTTTCCACTCTTCCTCACTTTCCTCCTTAGCTTTCCTCCTCCAAAAGAGGGCTCCCTCACTTCATATTCCCTCCTCCCAGTGGGAAGGAAGCACTAAGTCTGCTCAAGTGGCCACTTCTGATCAAATAGGCTTCACGTTGATACCACAACTACTGAAGTGTCTACGATTTAGACTTTTTAAAATGTGAAACGCTGCTTTGATCTTGGCAAACAACAGCCCCCAGTTGAATGCCTCCTACATCTTCTTCAGCTTCTCTTTACTGAGCCACACCAAAGAGTTCATCAGACTCCTGAAATGAGCTCCAGGGAGTTAGAAACATGGAATCATGCCCTGCCTGCCTGTTTTGCTAATTTAATGACACTCAGCTTCCAAAGAGCTGACACTTGAGGGTCTTTTTAACGTCCAGATGTTAAATATATTGGGGGTGCGGTGAGGGAGGCTCTTTCATTAGTTGATAAAGGAACAGGAGAAGGACATGTAAAATATTTTAGTTTCTTCTTTTGGCCAGGTCCATTTCTGATTTAAAAACAGAATAAATCAATAGGTTAAAAAATATGCTCAAATTTATACACACCTAATAGTCACACTCAATTGTTCACAGAACTTTATCTTAATTCACAGTTTTCTTTCTCTATCTCTTTTTTTAATGTAACATATTCTTCCTGGGCACCCAGAAGTGAGTCAAATGAGGTAGCCATCAATAGATCAGCTTGCATGAGGATGCTATGGTCCCCAGAAAAAAATAAATAGGATAAAGAGTTGGAGAACTAAGATTAATACTTTCAGGGAACAAAACTGTAGAGATAATTTTTACTTCCAAATCTCAATAGGAAATGTCCCCAAGAGGCCAAGGGAACTTGTTCCCAGGTAGGAAGAACATTAAGGGAAGATACCCATGCTCAGGGACAGGTTTATGACCATCTGGGAGAAAGGCTTTTTAATATGACTGTAGAAGGAACTAGTCTTCCGTTTTCTTCCTCAAGGAAGGGGTCTGTTTAGAAAATGTATTCATAAAATAAATAAACAAACAAATAAATGAGAGCCTGAATATACAAATGGATAATGACCAGACCATTTATTAAAATAAAACTTTGACCCATAACCTGCAGTAGCTGGCCCAGGAAACCAACCACCTATCTACACTAAACAGTCTGGAAAGCCATCTTGCTATCAGTCAGATGTTCAGGTAGCCAGATGGCTATCTCTAGTGACAATCCATGAAGACAATCCGCTAAACAATAACTTTCCTACAATCAGCCCCAAATGTCCAGGACTTAACTAATAACTGACAGCTTCCCTGAATTTTTACCTAATTTCCAAGCAAATAAAGCCAAACATGCACCCCTAACCAATGCCACAAGACACCCCAGTTCTAGTTAGCCACCTCCATCTTCCCCAGGTCAATAGCCTGAGTTCAAGGAACACCTGGAACCTTCCTTTGTTTCCTCTGTGAAGCTCTCCCACTCTTCTGTCAGCCTTTGGGAATGGCAAAATGCAAGTAACAGTGGCTGACTCTATAACAAGCTCTAAATAGATTGCCTTTGTTTTCCTCATATGGTTGGTCTCTGTTTATTTTCATACAAACAACCTGAAAGGACTAAGGTTTATATGGGGAACCTAATACAAAGATCTCTTGCAAGAGTGCAAGAGAACTTCACTCTTGCAAGAGAACCTCCTGTGTGGGACCTTCAGTGCAAACCAGTCACTCTCACTGTAACTGTGTGTAACTCATGTCTTTGCCTGAAGCAGCCTCAGAAGGAACCAAAATTAATTCAGCTTCATGACTACCAGCACCGGTTCGTCACCTTGAATTAGTCCCTGGATCTTAGTGGGACCTTAGTGGGAGTGTTTGGCAAACTCAAACTCCCTAGCACCTCTTGTAACATTACCTTTTGAGTTTTTATCATTAACTTACACAGTGTGTGTACTTTATTTATCCTTGCTTTTGTGTGTTTCATTATTGTATTTTTAAACATTTATTTTCCCTCCTAAATTAAGGACCCCATTAATCTTAGTCTACAATCAGCATCACTACCCAATACTTTCAAGGGTAATTTACACACCTAGACTTTTTTTAATTTAAATTATTTTATTGTCATTTAGTTGCAGTTGTTCGTATTTTCTCCCCAGCCCTACCCCCTACCCCAACCAAACCCACCTCCCTCCTTAGCTTCCACCTTCCCCCTTGGTTTTGTCCATGTGTACTTTATAGTAGTTCCTGAAAATCCTTCTCCCCACTGTCCCCTCCTCACTTCCCTCAGGCTATTGTTAGATTGTTCCCAATTTCAATGTCTCTGGGTGGGTATATTTTGTTTTCTTTTTCTCTTTTGTTGATTATGTTCCAGTTAAAGGTAAGATCATACGGTATTTGTCCCTCACTACCTGGCTTATTTCACTTAGGACAACGCTCTCCAGTTCCATCCATGTTGTTGCAAAGGATAGGAGCTCTGTCTTTCTCCCTGCTGAATATAAATCCATTGTGTAAATGTACCATACTTTTTTGATCCACTAATTTGCTGATGGGTGCTTAGGTTACTTCCAGCATTTGGTTCTTGTAAATTGTACTGCTATAAACATTGGGGTGCATAGGTTTTTTGGGTTGGTGTTTTAGGGCTCTTAGGGTATAATCCTGGCAGTGGAATTGCTGGGGTCAAAAGGCAGATCCACTTTTAGTTCTCTGAGGAAATTTCATAATGTTTTCCATAGTGGTTGTACCAGTCTGCATTCAAACTAACTGTGCACTAGGGTTCCATTTTCTCCACATCCTCTTCAACACTTCTTTGTTGATTTGTTCATGTTGGTCATTTTGACTGGTGTGAGGCGGTATCTCATTGTGGTTTTAATTTGCATCTTTCTGATGACTGATGATGGTGAGCATCTTCTCATGTGTCTCTGGATCCTCTATATGTCCTCCTTGGAGAAGTGTGTGTTTGGGTCCTTTACCAATTTTTTAATTGGGTTTTTTGTCTTCCTGGAGTGGAGTCGTGTGAGTTCTTTATATATTTTGGAGATCAATCCCTTGTCCAAGGTGTCATTGGCAAATATGTTTTCCAATACAGTTGGCTCTCTTTTCATTTTAATGCTATTTTCTTTAGCCATACAGAAGCTTTCTATTTTGATGAGGTCCCATTTGTTTATTCTTTCCTTTATGTCCCTTGCTTTAGGGGACATATTCATGAAGATGTTGTGGTGTGGAATGTCTGACATTTTTCTGCTGATGTTTTCCTCTATGACTTTTATGGTGTTACAAATTATATTTTAGTCTTTTATCTACCTTGAATTTATTTTTGTGTGTGGTGTAAGTTGGTGCTCGAGTTTCATTTTTTTTGCACGTAGCTGTCCAAATCTCCCAACACCATTTCTTAAACAGGTTATTTTTGCTCCATTTTATGCTTCTTGCCCCTATGTCAAATATGAATTGACTGAAGAAACTTGGATTTATTTCTGGGCTCTCTAATCTGTTCTATTACAGTGGCCTCGGAATACAGTTTGATATCAGGTATTGTGATCCCTCCCACTTTGTTCTTCTTTCTCAAAATTGCTGCAGCTATTCAGGGTGGTTTATGGTTCCATATAAATTTCTGAAATGTTTGTTCTGTATCTGTGAAATCTGTCATTGGTACTTTAATAAGGATTGAACCGAATCTATAAATCGCTTTGGGTAGTATAGACATTTTGATGATGTTAATTCTTCCAATCCATGAACATGGTACATGATCCCATTTGTTTGTGTCTTCCTTAATTTCTTTCTTCAGTGTTGTATATAGTTTTCTGAGTACAGGTCTCTTATCTACTTGGTTAGATTTATTCCTAGGTAGTTTATTTTTCTTGTTGCTGTATCAAATAGGTTTTTTTTTCTGATTTCTGTTTCTGATATTTCATTGTTAATGTACAAAAATGTTTTTGATTTTTGAGTATTGACTTTGTATCCCACTGTTTTGCCAAATTCATATATTAGGTCAAGCAGTTTTTTCATGGAATCTACAGGATTTTCTATGTACACTATCATGTCATCTGCAAACAGTGACGGTTTTGTTTCTTCCTTTCCAATTTGGATGCTTTCTATTTATTTTTCTTTTTTGATTGCTATGGCTAGAACTTCCAGTACTATATTAAATAGAAGTGGTGAAACTGGGCATCCTAGTCTTGTTTCTGCTCTTAGCAGGAAAGCTCTAAGTTTTTGTCCATTGTGTATGATGTAAGCTGTAGGTCTCTCATATGTGGTCTTCATTATTTTGAAGAATGCTCCCTCTATCCCCACTTTGCTGAATGTTTTTATAATAAATGGATGTTGTACCTAATCAAATGGTTTTTCCGCATCTCTTCATATGATCATCTGATTTTTGTTTTTTGTTTAGTTTATGTGGTGTATTATGTTTATTCACTTGTGAATATTGTACCATCCTTGCATCCCTGGGATGAATCCCACTTGGTCATGTTGTATGATCTTTTTAACATATTGCTAGATGCGGTTTGCCAATATCTTGTTGAGGATTTTCGTGTCTATGTTCATCAGCAATATTGGCCTGAAGTTTTCTTTCTTTGTTATGTCTTTATCTGGTTTTGGGATTAGGATGATGTTGGCTTCATAAAAACAGTTTGGGAGTCTTACATCTTCTTGAATTTTTTGAAATAATCTGTGGAGAATGGGGATATTCTAACCCTCCCTTAAGGTTATATCTGCCTTAAGTGCTTTGCAAAATACTCCTGTGAAACCATCTGGTCCAGGGCTTTTGTGTGTCAGGAGTTTTTTAATTACTGTTTCAATTTCATGTGCTGTTATTGGTCTGCTCAGGCTTTCTGCTTTTTCTTTATTGAGTTTGGCTTCTTCTTTATTGAGTTATATTTTTCTAGAAATTTGTCCATTTCGCCTAGGTTTTCAAATTCCTTGGCATATAGTTCTTCATCATAATTTCTGTCAATATTGATTATGTTGTTTAATTTTGCTCTGATCTTAGTTATTTCCTTCCTCCTACTTCCTCTGGGTTGCCCTTGTTGTTGTTCCTAGAGTTCTTGTCGATGTAGGGTTAGGTTGTTTGTTTGAAATGTTTCTATCTTTTTTAGGTAGGCCTGTATCACTATGAACTTCCCTCTCAGGACTGCCTTTGCTGTGTCTAATAAGTTTTGGATTATTTTGAGTTCATTTTCGTATTTTTTCCACAAACCTTTTCCTTTATTCCCTAATCTCATTCTTGACCCAATCATTGTTTAATAGCATGTTATTCAATCTCCATGGTTTTAAGTGTTTTGGGTTTTTTCTCTTTTCAGGTTGGTTTCTAGTTTCAGTTCCTTATGGTCAGAGAAAACACTTGATATGATTTCAATTTTCTTGAATTTGTTGAGGCTTGTTTTGTCTCCTATCATGTGGTCTACCTTTGAAAATGTTATATGTGCATTTGAAAAGAATGTGTATTTAGCTTCTTTGGGATGAAAGGGTCTATATATATCAGTTAAATCCATATGATCTAGGGCATTTTTCAATGCCACAATATCTTTGTTGATATTTTGTTTGGAAGATTTGTCCACTTTTGACAATGGGGTATTAAAATCTCTTGCTAAATTGTGTTGCTGTCAATATCTTTGTTGAAGGCCTCCAAAATTTTCTTAATGTATTTGGGTGCTCCTATGTTGGGTGCATAAATATTTACCATGTTTATGTCTCCATGGATTCTTCCCTTCAGTATTATGAGTGACCTTCTGGGTCTCTTTTTATAGTTCTTTTTATTTTTTTGAAGTCCATTTTGTCCGATCTGAGTATTGCTACGTTGTTGTTGTTGTTGTTGTTGTTGTTGTTTTCCTGTCCATTTGCTTGGAACATTTTTTTCCAACCCTTCACTTTCATCCTGTATAGGTCTTTTGTTCTGAGGTGGGTCTCCTGGAGGTAGCATATGTGTGGGTCATGGTTTCTTATCCATTCAGCTATTCTATGTCTTTTAATTAGGGCATTTAATTCATTTATGTTTAAGGTTATTATTAATAGGTACTTATTCATTGCCATTTTTCATACCTGTGTTCCTCTCTCTTTCACTGTTTTTGTTCCTGTTCTTAAAGGAAACCCTTTAGCAACTCCTGCAGAGCTGGTTTGGTGGAGGTATATTCTTTCAGGCTTCTTTTGTTTGGTAAGCTCCTTATTTGGCCTTCTATCTTGATTGACAGCCCTGCTGGGTAAAGTAGTCGTGATTGCAGGCCTCTGGTTTTCATTACTTGGAATATTTCTTGCCATTCCTTTCTGCCTTGGAGTGTTTCCATTGACAAATCAGCCTCTAGTCTTATTTAGGTGCCCTTGTATGTTACTTACTGTTTCTCCCTTTCTGCTTTTAAGATTCTCTCTTTTTCTTGGAATTTTGCCATTTTAATTATGATATGTCTTAAAGTGGGCTTCTTTGGGTTCCTCTTGATTGGGACTCTCTGTGTTTCCTGTGTGACTTTTTCTCTCATCAAATTAGGGAAGTTTTCCATCACTACTTTTTCAAATAGGTTTTCTATTGTTGCTCTTCTTCTTCTCCTTCTGATATCCCTATTATATGGGTATTATTACCTTTCATGTTGTCCTACATTTCCCTTAACCTCTCTTAATTCTTTCTGAGCCTCTTTTCCTTGTCTAACTGATTCTGGGTATTTTTTTCTACCTTGTCATCCAGCTTGCTGATCTGATCCTCTGCTTCATCTGGCTTGCATTTGATTCTTTCTATTGTGTTTTTCAGTTCAGAAATTGTATTTTTCATTTCCTCTTGGCCCTTTTTGATAGTTTCTATTTCCTTTTTCATGTTGATATAGTTTGCAGTGAGTTCAGTTTCCCTGTAGTTTCTGGTAATTCGCTGTGAGCTCATTCAGCTTCCTGATAACCATTGCTTTGAAATCAGTATGTGATAATTGGCTCGACTCTATTTCATTTTGCATTTTTTGTGAGCCTTCCTGCTTTCTCTTCATTTGGGGATTGTTTCTTTGTCTTCCCATTGTTTGTGAGACTTTTGTTACCCTCTGCTTCTTAAACTGATCTGTTCTGACTTTCTGGGTTTATGGTGTGAACTTCTATGGTAGCATACCCATGGTGAGATTCAGTGGTGCATTCTCCTTGATCTCTCAGCTCACTGGTCTTGGGCTGTCATTTACATTGTCTCTGTTTATGTCTTTGGTTTTTATTGCTGTTGGGTCTTTCTTTGGCGGGTCCTTCCCACCAGCTGGTTAACTGAGGGTCACTCTGTTCACCACCTCTTGTATTTTGTTGTGCTGGTGAGGGCAGGTTGTGTTGAAGCTGGTTCTTCCGTGTGTACAAGGTTTTGAGGATTCTCTCTTGCTCTTGTTCAGTTTTTGGTTATGAGTAATTTCTCCACTATTTAGTTGTATTACCAGATAAGTCCTGGGTTGAGTTAGTGTGGCTTCCACTCCCTCCTTCAGCTTCTTCTGGTCTTATCTGTTGGTGTTTTTGTTAGTGGCTTTCCTCTGCCAACGGGTATCCTAGTGTTCACAGCTTCTACCTACTCTTTTTTGTGATCAGTTGGAGGGGGAAGGGAAAATGGTTTAAGATAGAAAGAGTGTATTCTATGATATTTACAGTAGCAGCCTATATAGAAGAGATAGGAGATCCTTTGGATATGTATAGTGTGAACCATGATACTTCACCCAACTAGACATTTTTTAGAAAAGGTGGAAAGAAGATAAGACTGTTGGTGGGGGGCGGGGAGGAATGTGAGTTTGATCTAGAAAGCAGTGAGCTTGTGGGAGGTCAGATTATGAGGTAAAGTCAGAGTAAAGGATAGTAAACAGGTGTAGTGTGTAAGAGAATAGACTTAATCACTACAGTAATAGGGTTTACAAAACTGTGAAATGGGCTAAGATCTTGGAGGGGTGTTGTGCAGTATTTACAATTGTATGGAACAGCTATTATTTACAATAATAATGGAGCAACAGTCATATGACAGAACCCACCTGATTTGGATAACCAGAATAGGAAGTACAGGACCTAGAGTAGTGTGCTAATGGAACACAAGTGAAGTGAAAGACAATAAATTAACAATACACTATGAAAGAGAGAACCAAGGGAAACCAGTCAAACAATGCAATTTAACCAGCCAAACAAAGAAGACTAATCAGAAAGAAGAGGAATACAAAAATACTAATAAAATAAAAGATGTAAGAATAATGCAAAAATAATAATACAAATGTGCAATAACTTGCAAGTTCTCTTTAGTAGCAAAGTGAAATTTGTCTCACTGTCTCAGGTGTTGGAATGCCTCCTCTTTGGGTCCAACTCTGGTCTTTTCACAGTTCCAGCTTTTTTTGTCTCACTTGTGGGAATTACAAAAAAAAAAAAGAAAGAAAGAAAGAAAAGAAGGAAGGAAGAAGGAAGATGAGATAAAAAGGTAAATAAAGGAAGAAGGAATAAAACAAGAAAGAAGGAAAGTGAGAAAGGAGTTAAAAGATATTAAAAAATAATTTTAAAAAATTACTTAAAAAAATTAGCCTCCTGCTGGCTTCAAACTGACCAAGCCAGTTTTGCTGGTCTTCCTGGCTGCAACAGGTTGAGAAATAATTGATTTTGTTTTTCTCCCTTCCTGATTGCCACTCAATCAGCCTCCAGCCCAGTTCCCCAGCAGCCTCTTGTCCCACAGGTTACATGGGTGTGGGCTCAGGGCTTTCTACAGAGTGCACTGTCTCCGAATTGTGGCGTGCACACTTGGCCTGGCTGCCTCTGGGCACTCTTCCTAGGGCTAGGGAATGTGCACGGGACCTTCAGTGCCACCTCAGGAACACTGAGAGTAGCTGAGTGGGGAGGAGGCCTGAATGGCTGCTACAGGAGTGTTTGCCAAACAGCCGCCAAGTGTCACTTTTTTCACATTTTCTTTTTGAGGAATTCCTCCTGCTCAATCCTGCTGCTCCGCACAGAGGCCTGGCCTCTCACACAGCCCAATTTCCAACCATTCTGGGGACTATTTGGGTTAGGGCCTGTTGTGGCCTCAGTCTCAGCTCTCCCCTGCTGGTGGCGTCCACAGACTGTGGATGCTCACAGCCCCTGTGTGTTTGCCATTTAGTCCTTATTCCCCTCTCTGTGACTTCAAGCAACCAGGTTTGTCCTGGTGCTGCTCAAACCTTGTTTGGCCAGGGAGGGAGCCATTGACCCAGCTTTCTCCCAAGAACTCTGTGGTAGACCCCGGTGGGTGCTGGGTCTGGGGCTGCAGCCACCCTGGTCCCTGCTCTGGTCCCAGGGACCTTATTGTCCTGAAGCACTCTCCTTACCATCTGGTTTTTCAATGTCAGCTACAATTTTTGGCCTATCTTAGTATATGCTGGGGTACTATAGACTGTTCACTCTGTTCCTCAGAAGATAGGACAGGTGTTTCACCCATGTGCAGGGGGAAGCGGGCTCTGCTCCCACCTACTTCGCTGCCATCTTTCTCTCTCTCTCTCTTTTTTTTTTTTAAAATAAGACTTTACTGATGCCCGAGGCCCAGCCCAGTGATTCTGGTTTAGTTGGTCTCCCAAGACCTTATTATCACAAATATTAACTGACTTTTAGAAAAAAAACTTGTCTTAACAAGGATTTGGAATTGATGACTCTTGCATATGTATAGAATTTGATTTGTTTTAAGAAAAGTGCTTGCCATGGTTGAGTCAAAGTATTGTCAATATGCATTAATTTCAGGTATATGCTAGTTTAGAGTTTTTAAAGAAAGAACTAAAGATACAACAGACAAAACCCTAAATCTTAGTGGCTTTAGAGAATAAATGTTTATTTTGCTCACACAAAGCTTACTTCCAATCAGTGGGAAGATTGCATCTGAGCAGTGATTCAGGGACCCAAGCTCTTTCTGTGTATATCTCCATCATCTTCAATATCAGGTTCCCCAGGTTACCCTGTTTGTCTGCATCAAGCCAGAAGGAAAAGACCATGGAGGCAGGCCTAGAAATATGAACATAACTTCTAGATCTCAATCATGTGGCCACACCCAAACACAAGCAGGGCTGGAAAATTTGATCTAACTCTGGGCTCAGAGGGAAGAAAAAGTGCGTTTAGTTATGTGCTAACCAGTTTCTGCTACATTTATCAAGGCAAAAAATTTTCCCTGCTATGAAGTCCTCCTTACAAACACCATTCCCCTATCCTAAATAGCTGGCTTAGTCTCTCAAAAATATGCAAAAATTAAGCTCTAAATTAGATACTTCATACATTAAAGGATACTGTAAATCTCCTGATACCTTGGGCTTCTCCAACATGAAGGACAGCTAATGGTGACAGCAGCAACAACAGAAAGTCTGACAATTCTCCCTGTTTTGTAAAAGAGACTGTACTTTAATTTTATTGCTTCTAGAAGCATCACAGTTTTCATGAACCATGAACTAGTTAATTGGCTACAGTAATAACTGGGTCTTGAAAGGTGGCACTTAACCAAACAAATATTAAGACTATTACTCTGGAATATGAGCTTTCAAGGATGAAGGGTGTGCCATGGGTTGACATAACACCATATGTGACAGTTAAGAACAAGGGAGGAAAGGACATTTTAAAAAGGGGAAAACTGGAAATGCTTACATTTGTCTCACATTGGAAGGCATTAAAACCATAAGGTCCTATATAGCTGACATTTTGGCTATAGTTAAGATATATATAAAAAGATGTTTTCTTTGCTTGAAATTCTGCATTTACCCTTTTGCCCCACCTATATGTATAACCTAAGCAAAACTGATGAAAAAGTTATCAAGATTTTGGTTTGAGTGAAGATCTTGATTTATTTTGACTTATTTGCAGTCTAGCAAAATGATCCATGCCTTTTTATGGAACTAAGATATCAAGATGTTAAGAATGCTGCATCTTATCCATAGGCAGCCACAGCCTATCTCCCAGCCTTTTCCTTCAAGAACAATCAAGATTGGTTTAAAAATTTATCAGAATGGCATGTGCCAAGCCTCATGTCCAGTTCTATAGGAGTAAAAGTTGAGAATCATACTAAATTCAAAATTTCCCCCAGAGTTCCCCCAAAATAAGGTCTATTTTCAGGTGATTATAGAAAAATAACTCACAGAATAAAAGTAGTATGGCATTTTTTTTACATGAGAAAGTGAATATGGCATACAAACCTGGCTGAAATATAACAGCCTTTTTTCAACTATAGTTAGCCATAGATCAGCTCTCAGTGTTCTGCTTGTTGTATTCTCTACCACAGCTCTCTGCTCCTCTGCCAGTGTCCAAATGTACACTATCCCTGGGTGATCTTGCTGCACCACGTTCCTCATACCAGGGCACAGACTGCTGCAGTGGAATTGAAAAATTACTAGGGTAGGTATTTATAATATTTATGATACTTCAAAAGCACATGCATATATTGTCCTTTTTCTACATCTCTCATTATTCCCTATTTTGTGTTTTCAGTGCCTGTTTGCCCTTCCATGAGCACTGATAAATTGCACTTGATTCTAATTCAGTTCCTTTTCTAGTAGGTTAAGTGTAGTAAAATGAGCAGAAAAGTAGCAAAGAAGGCCTCAGGGCAACATGAACAGCCTATAATGGTTTATTTTTACCTCAGAATTTTCAGATGATCCTGCCTGAAATTCTCCAATATGGGGTAATGATGCTAAAAGTGTATAATATATTAGAAATTGGTGTAGAAGCAACAGATGATGGTGGTGGTGACAGAAGGGTTTTGTGTGGGTAAAACCCAGCTCTAATGTGAAACACTGCTCGGGAACTAATAACCCAAGTGCTAAAATGAGTTTTGATTCAATGGTTCCATTAGTAAAAAGAATATGTTTTTAAGTTTACTTTTTAAAAAATAAAAAAATATTGATATATCACATAAATATTTAGAAACAAGGGACCTGCCTTCTGAGCTAAGAAACCCATTCTAGCTGTAGCTCCATAGTAGCACAGGAAGCTTTCACTTAGAGTCACCACCTTTTTAGGACTCCTCTTCTTTGCATTATAACATTAGATTAAATGTTATGGGACTCCTGGAACTGATGGGATCACCAGATGTGAGTTCACATTTATATAACCATGAGTGCCATTGTTATAGAACATGAAGAACTCATCTTTTTGTTTAAAAAATGTTTGCTCCAAGTTTTTGTTTTATAAGGTGCATTATGTAGACTAATTATGGTCAAAATGAAATGCTCACTCTTAAGTGAGGGAAGTGAGAGAGTTGCAATATAGAAAAGACCTGAAATCTGCACCAGGGGTGACAGAAAGTTGATTCTAGCATCTCTCCTATTTCTTGCATGGACCAAAAACACTCCATGCTAACCCAATCCCTAGTCCCTTGGACACTCTCTAGTCTTTGATTTTACATGTCTAATGCTACTTCCACTCATTCCTGCCAAATAACTCTGGAGAGTGTGTAGAGATATTTTGGTAAAGGCCCTTCACAATATCCTGGAATTGCTCACCATTTAGATATTTACTATGCCCAGCATTGTCTGGGCAACCCTTCTGATCACTCTTTCTTCCTGAACTCCAAAGCACTGCACCATAAAACCATGGTAGTATACTATTGGAGCTCCCTACAGATTCATGCAAAACTTTTATACCTCTCTTGTCTCACAAGTATATATTCCCTGCTGACATTGCTCATTTTTCATTGTTTTCAAAAACCATCTCCACATCCACCTCACACATTTTAACCTTCTAGACTAGATTTAGACATTTAAAAGAACCTCAATTTCCTCTCTCCTTGTCTCTCTTATTTCTCAGGAAGAGAACTTGTGAATACTTCTTCTGGATATGCACACTTTCTACCTTTGTCCCTAATCCTATTTTCACACTGTCTCTGAGACTTGTTTTTTTTTTTAAATTTTATTTTAATCATTGTTCAAATACAGTTTTCTCCCCCCTACTCCCATTCCAGCTCACCCACCCAACCGTCCCCCCTTCCCCCCCATTACCCCCCACCCCTAGTTTTTGTCCATGTGTCCTCCAAATTTGTTCCTGTAAACCCTACCCATTCCCCCCTGAAATTCCCTCCTCTCTCCCCTCTGGTCACTGTCAGACTATCCCCTATTTCAGTGTCTTTGGTTATATTTTGCTACTTTTTTTGTTTTGTTGTTTAGATTCCTGTTAAAGGTGATATCATGTGGTATTTGTCTTTCACTGCCTGGCTTGTTTCGCTTAGCATAATGCTTTCCAGCTCCATCCATGCTGTTGCAAAGGGTAGGAGCTCCTTCTTTCTTTCTGCTGCATAGAATTCCATTGTGTAAATGCACGATAGTTTTTTGATCCATTCATTTACTGATGGGCATCTAGGTTGCTTCCAGCACCTAGCTATTGTAAATTGTGCTGCTATGAACATCGGGGTGCAAATGTTCTTTTGTATTGGTGTTTCCGTGTTCTTAGGATATAGTCCCAGCAGTGGAATTGCCGGGTCAAAAGGCAGATCCATTTTTAGTTTTCTGAGGAAGTTACATACTGCTTTCCATAGTGGTTGTACCAGTCTGCAGTCCCACCAACAGTGCACTAGGGACCCCCTTTCTCCACAGCCTCTCTAACACTTGTTGTTTGTTGCTTTGTTCATGATGGCCATTCTGACTGGTGTGAAGTGGTATCTCATTGTGGTTTTAATTTGCATCTCTCTGATAGCTAGCGATATTGAGCATCGTTTCATGTGTCTTTGGATTTTCTGTATGTCCTCCTTGGAGAAGTGTCTGGTCAAGTCCTTTGCCCATTTTTTAATTGGGTTACTTGTCTTCTTAGAGTGGAGTCGTGTAAGTTCTTTATATATTTTGGAGATTAAACCCTTGTCTGAGGTATCATTGGCAAATATGTTTTCCCATACAGTTGGTTCTCTTTTAATTTTGGTACTGTTTTCTTTAGCTGTGCAAAAGCTTTTTATTTTGATGAGGTCCCATTTGTTTATTCTTTCCTTTATGTCCCTTGCTCTAGGAGACAAGTCAGTAAAAAAGTTTCTTCGTTAAATATCTGAGATTTCCTACCTACATTCTCTCCTAGGACTTTAATGGTGTCACGTTTTATATTTAAGTCTTTTATCCACCCTGAATCTATTTTTGTATAAGATGTAAGTTGGTGCTCAAGTTTCATTTCTTTGCACGTAGCTGTCCAGTTCTCCCAACACCATTTGTTGAAGAGGCTATTTTTATTCCATTTTATGTTGCTGCTTCCTTTGTTTAATATTAATTGACCGTAGAGGCTTGGGTTTATTTCTGGGCTCTTTGTTCTGTTCCATTGGTCCATGTGCCTGTTTTTATGCCAGTACCAGGCAATTTTGATTACATTGGCCTTGTAGTATAGTTTAGTGTCAGGAATTGTGATCCCTCCTACTTTACTCTTCTTTCTCAAAATTGCAGCAGCTATTCAGGGTCGTTTATGGTTCCATATAAATTGTTGAAGTGTTTGTTCTATGTCTGCGAAATATGCCGTTGGTACTTTAATAGGTATTACATTGAATGTGTAAATTGCTTTTGGTAGTATGGACATTTTGATGATATTAATTCTTCCAATCCATGAACACGGTATATGTTTCCATTTGTTTGTGTCTTCCTTGATTTCTCTCCTCAGTGTTATGTAGTTTTCTGAATACAGGTCTTTTACCTCTTTGGTTAGGTTTATTCCTAGGTATTTTATTTTTCTCTTTGCTATTTCAAATGGGATTTTTTTCTTGATTTCTGCTTCTGCTGTTTCATTGTTGGTGTACAGAAATGCCATTGATTTCTGGATATTGACTTTGTATCCCACTGTTTTGCCAAATTCATTTATTAGGTCAAGCAGTTTTTTGGTGGAGTCTATAGGATTTTCTATGTACACTATCATGTCATCTGCAAACAGTGACAGTTTTGTTTCCTCCTTTCCAATTTGGATTCCCTTTATTTCTTTTTCTTGTCTGATTGCTGTGGCTAGAACTTCCAGTACTATATTGAATAGAAGTGGTGAAAGTGGACATCCTTGTCTTGTTCCTGTTCTTAGTGGAAAAGATTTTAATTTTTGCCCATTGAGTATATTGTTGGCTGTAGGTTTCTCATATATGGCCTTTATTATATTGAGGAATGCTCCCTCTATTCACACTTTACTGAATGTTTTTATCATAAATGGGTGCTGTACCTTATCAAATGCTTTTTCTGCATCGATTGATATGATCATGTGGTTTTTGTCTTTGCTTTTGTTTATGTGATGTATTACATTTACTGATTTGCGAATATTGTACCATCCCTGCATACCTGGAATGAATCCCACTTGGTCATGGTGTATGATCTTCTTAATGTACTGTTGGATGCGGTTTGCCAGTATCTTGTTGAGGATTTTAGCGTCAATGTTCATCAGCGATATTGGCCTGAAGTTTTCTTTCTTTGTTGTGTTTTATCTGGTTTTGGAATTAAGATGATGTTGGCTTCATAAAAAGAGTTTGGGAGTCTTCCATCTTTTTGGATTTTTTGAAATAGTCTGTGAAGGATAGGGGTTAGCTCTTCCTTAAATGCTTTGTAGAATTCTCCTGTGAAACCATCTGGTCCAGGGCTTTTGTGTGTTGGAAGTTTTTTGATTACTGCTTCAATTTCTTTTGCTGTTATTGGTTTGTTCAGGCTTTCTGCTTCCATTTTATTGAGTTTTGGAAGATTATATTTTTCTAGAAATTTGTCCATTTCATCTAGGTTTTCAAATTTCTTGTCATACAGTTCTTTGTAGTAATTTCTTACAATCCTTTGTATTTCTGTGGTATCTGTTGTAATCTCTCCTCTTTCATTTCTGATTGTGTTTATTTGGGTTTTCTCTCTTTTTTTCTTGATGAGTCTGTTTAAAGGCTTGTCAATTTTGTTTATCTTTTCAAAGAACCAATTCTTGGATTCATTGATCTTTAGAATTGTGCTTTTAGTTTCTATGTCATTTAATTCTGCTCTGATCTTGGTTATTTCCTTCCTTCTGCTTGCTCTGGGCTATCTTTGTTGTTGTTCCTCGAGTTCTTGTAGACGTAGGGTGAGGTTGTTTGTTTGAAATGTTTCTAACTTTTTTAGGTGGGCCTGTATCGCTATGAACTTCCCTCTCAGGGCTGCCTTGGCTGTGTCCCATAAGTTTTGGGTTGTTGTGAGTTCATTTTCATTTGTTTCCAAAAACCGTTTGATTTCTTCCCTAATATCATTCTTGACCCATTCATTGTTTAATAGCACGCTGTTTAATCTCCATGAATTTGAGTGTTTTGGGTTTTTTTCCTTGGGGTTGGCTTCTAGTTTCAGTCCCTTGTGATCCGAGAAATTGCTTGGTATGATTTCAATTTTTTTGAAATTAATGAGGCTTGTTTTGTGTCCTATCATGTGGTTATTCTTTGAAAATGTTCCATGTACATTTGAAAAAAATGTGTATTTAGCTTCTTTGGGATGGAGGGTTCTGTAAATATCAGTAAAGCCCATTTCATCTAGGGTATTGTTCAATGCCACAATATCTTTGTTCATATTTTGTTTAGAAGATCTGTCCATTTTTGATAGTGGGGTGTTAAAATCCCCCACAATAATTGTGTTGCTGTCCATATCTTTCTTGAAGTCCTCTAAGATTTTCTTTATGTATTTGGGTGCTCCTATGTTGGGTGCATATATATTTACAATATTTATGTCTTCTTGGTGAATTCTTCCCTTGAGTATTATGAAATGACCTTCTGGGTCTCTCTTTATTGTCCTTCTTTGGAAGTCTATTTTGTCAGATATGAGTATTGCTACCCCGGCTTTTTTTTCCTGTCCATTTGCTTGGAAAATTTGTTTCCAGCCCTTCACTTTCAACCTGTGCAGATCTTTTATCCTGAGGTGGGTCTCTTGTAGACAGCATATGTGTGGGTCATGTTTTCTTATCCAATCAGCTATTCTATGTCTTTTGATTGGAGCATTTAATCCATTTACGTTTAAGGTTATTATTGATAGGTACTTATTCATTGCTTTTTATGTACGTGTGATCCTCTCTCACTCTCTCTTTTCCTTTCTTTCCTTAAAGCAGTCCCTTTAGCATCTCTTGCAGAGCTGGTTTAGTGGAGGTGTATTCTTTTAGACTTCTTTTGTCTGAGAAGCTTCTTATTTGGCCTTCTATCTTGATTGAGAGTCTTGCTGGGTAAAGTAGTCATGGTTGCAGGCCTCTGGGTCTCATTACTTGGATTATTTCTTGCCATTCTCTTCTGGCTTGGAGTGTTTCCATTGAGAAGTCAGCTGTTAGCCTTATTGGGGCTCCCTTGTATGTTACTTCCTGTTTCTCCCTTGCTGCCTGTAAGATTCCCTCTTTGTCTTGAAATTTTGTCATTTTAATGATGATGTGTCTTGAGGTGGGCCTCTTTGGGTTCCTCTTCATGGGGACTCTCTGTGTTTCCTGGATTTGTGTGACTTTTTCTCTCATCAAATTAGGGAAGTTTTCCTTCATTACTTTTTCAAATAGGTTTTCTATCCCTCGTTCTTCTTCTTCTCCTTCTGGTATCCCTATTATGCAGATATTATTATGTTTCATATTGTCTTGCATTTCTTAATCCCTCTTCATTTTTTCTGAGCCTCTTTTCCTTCTCTTGCTCTTTCTGGGTGTTTTCTTCTACTTTGTCCTCTAGCTCGCTGATCCAGTCTTCTGCTTCATCGATCCTGCTTTTCATTCCTTCTACTGTGTTCTTCAGTTCAGAAATTGTATTCTTTATTTCCTCTTGGCCCTTGTTGAGAGTTTCTATTTCCTTTTTTATGTTGATGTAGTTTTCATTGAGTTCATTGTAGCTTCCCTGTAGTTTCTCGTAGCTCATTGTGAGCTCATTGAGCTTCCTGACAATCCCTGCTTTGAACTCGATATCTGATAGTTGAATTGCCTGTATTTCATTTAGCATTCTTTCTGAGGCTTCCTCCTTTCCTTTCATTTGGGGATTATTTCTTTGTCTTCCCATTGTTTGTGAGACTCTTCTTGTTTGCCTCAGCTTCTTATATTGATCTGTTCTAGCTCCCTGGGTTTATGTTGTGAACTTCTTTAGTAGAATAGCAGTGAGTTTCAGTGGTGCTGTTTCCTTGATCTCCCAAGCTCACTGGTCTTGGGCTGTTATTTAAGTTGGCTTTGTGTTTTCCTTTGGGTTTTGGTTGTTGTTGAGTCCTTCTTTGGTGGTTCCTTCCCACCAGCTAGTTAAATGAGGGTCACTCTGTCCACCACCTCCTGTATTTTGTTGTGCTGGTGAGGGCAGGTTGTGTTGAAGTTGGTTCTTCTGTATGTACAAGGTTTAAAGAAATCTTGTTCAGTTGTTTGTATTGGTTACTGTCTCTACTGTTTAGTTGTATTTCCAGATAAGTCCTGGATTGAGGTTTGTGTGGTTACTACTCTCTCCTTCACCTTCTTCTGTTATCTGTTAGTGGTTCCTTTGTTGTTGGGTTTCCTCTTCCAGTGGGTATCCTGGTGTTCACCTCCTCCACCTATTCTTTTTTGTCATCAGTTGGAGGGGGAAGGCAAAATGGTTTAAGACAGCAACAGAGATTTCTATGCTATTTACAGTAGTAGCAAGTAGGGAAGATGTAGGAGATCCTTTCACTATGTATAGTGTTAACCGTGGTCTTCCACCCAGCTAGCTGATTTTTAGAAAAGATGGAAAGAAGATAAGACTCTTGTTGGGGGAGGAAGGATTGTGAGTTAGATCTATAAAGCAGGGAGGTTGTGGGCGGTCAGATTCTGGGGTAAGGTGAGAGTAAAGGATAGTAAATAGGTGTAGTGTATGAGAGAATAGAGTTAACCACTGCAGTAATAGAGTTCAGGAAACTTTGAAATGGGCTAAGATCTGGTGGTGGGGGGGGGGGGGTGTTGTGAAGTAATTACAATTGCATGGAACAGCAGTTATTTACAGTAATATTATGGCAACATTCATATGACAGAGTCTATGAGATCTAGGTAACAGAACATCGAGTAGTGTGCTGATGGGACACAGGTGAGTTAGAGGACAGTAGATTAGTAATACAGTCTAGAAAGAGATATCAGGGGAAAGCTGTCAGGTCATACAATATATCCAGCCTAGCAAAGCAGGCTATACAAAAAGAAGAGGGTTATAAAAATACTATTTAAAAAAGATGTAGGAACACTGGAAAAATAATAATAATACAAATATGCAATAACTTGCAGGTTCTCTGTAATAGCAGAATGACATTTATCTCACTGTCTCAGCTGTTGGGATGCCCCTTCTTTGGGTTCAACTTTGGTCTTTTCACAGATCCAGGATTTTGTCTCACTTGTAGGTATTTAGGAAAAAATTTAAAAAAGTAAAAAATAGAAAAGGCAAATGAAGGAAGGAAGAAGAGATAAAATTGGAGGACAGGAAGGAGGAAGGAATAAAACAAGAGATCAGGTAAGAGAGGAAAAAGAAATCAAAAAGAGAATAAAAACAATAAAACTTAAAAAATTAAAAATTGTTAAAAAAATAGAATCAAATTAAAAAGTCTCTTGATTTCAAAGTGGCCAAACCGGTTTTTCTGCTCTTGCTGGTTGAGGCAGGCTGAAGGATGATTTGTTTGGCTTTTCTTCCTTGGCCAGTGGAGTTCGCACTGGCTCCTCAGCCTTGGGCCCTGAGTGTGGGGATCAGGTCTTTCCCCAGGGTTACTGCTGTGGGCTGGTGTGCGGGGATGCTCTCCTTGCAGGCGCGCCCGTGCGCCGGTGCACCCACAGCTGGGAAGCAGAGAGGCTGGAGCCACTGATCACTTTAGGAGAATTCCCCAAACAGTGCCTGTGTCTATTCACTCCTTCCTCTTGAGAAATTCCTCCTGTTCAAGCCCGCTGCTCCCCACAGTGGCCTGACTTCTCCCACTGCCAAACGCTCCAGCCAGGCCGGTGACTGTGGGAGTCCAGGTCCGCTGCAAGACTCAGCCCCTCCGGTGTCCACCGCCTCCAAAGGTGCTCACAGCCCCCGTGTGTTTGCCAGCACCTGGATTCCTCCCAGTGCCGCTCAGACTTTGCTCGGCTGGGGAGGGAGCAGTTGACCTGGCTCTCTCCCAAGGACCCTATGGTAAACCCAGCAGTGGCCCCGGGCCTGGGGCTGCAGCCCCGGGACCACACGCTTGTCCTGGGACCCTACCTTGTTGCAGCACTCCCCTTAGGATCCATTCTTTGTTCTTTCGGTTCTGCCACAATCCTTGGTCCTCTGTTTTCAAAAATCCTGAAATATGTTGGTTGCTTGCCTTTCTACTCCATAGATTGGTCAGGATTTTCTCCCCTGAGCAGAGGAAAGCCGAATCTGCTCCTTCCTACTCCGACGCCATCTTAGATCCCTCTCAATGACTTTTTGAATCGAGACTTGGTTTTATCACTCCCCAACCACAACTCAAATTTCTCTTTCCTTGATACTGTAGGAGACCAGAATATGCCACCCCAAATATGCTTCTTTGCATAAGGATTATGCTGCAAAAACAGCTGACACAAGAGAAGCTATGAAAATAGCTTGAGTTTCTTCAGTAACAGAAATATATAAAGGAAATCTTCATTTGCAAGTGTCTCCTCTGTAGCAGGAAGAGAAGGATAACTCTAAATCACAACAGAATGTTATCAGTGGAGAAGGCTGTGATTTAAATCCATAAGCAATTTTATTCTTGTTTACTGTGCTTTTCCTGGTCACTTCCCTTAATTGGCCTCCCTCAAAATTGTCTTCCCCCATACCCTTCTTTCTTTCATTTCATTGAAGATGGTTATTTAAGCCTGAATCTTAAGCTATCTTTTTGTATGTATCATGTGTCAGTGAGTTTGCACCAACTCCTGGCAACTCTATAAATGAGTGATATCCACATTGTCTTTTTTT
This sequence comes from Phyllostomus discolor, assembly GCF_004126475.2. Taxonomy (NCBI): domain Eukaryota; kingdom Metazoa; phylum Chordata; class Mammalia; order Chiroptera; family Phyllostomidae; genus Phyllostomus; species Phyllostomus discolor. The sequence goes on along the minus strand of NC_040913.2, from coordinate 55,416,798 downwards.
ATTATATTTTATTGATTATGCTATTACAGTTGTCATGGTTTTCCCTCTGTCCCCCTCTACCAAGCAACCCCTACTCCATCAAGCAGTACCCACAACATTGTTCATATCCATGGATTGTGCATATAAGTTATTTGGCTATTCCATTTCCTATACTGTACTTTATATGCCCATGACTATTCTGTAACTAACCTTTGTACTTCTTAGTCCTCTCACCTCTTCACCCATTCCTCCTCACCCACCTCCCATCTGGCAACCATCAAAATGTCCTCTGTATCCATGATTCTGTCTCTGTTATTCTTGTTTGCTTAGTTTGTTTTTTAGATTCAATTTTTAATAGATATATATTTATTGCCATTTTATCATTCATAGTTTTGATCTTCTTTTTCTTAAGTCCACTTAACATTTCAGATAATAATGCTTTGATGATGATGAACTCCTCTCATTTTTTCTTGTCAGGGAAGTCTTTATCTGCCCCTCAATTCTAAATGATATCTTTGCTGGGTAGAACAATCTTGGCTGTAGGTCCCTGCTTTTCATGACTGAATATTTGTTGCCAATCCCTTCTAGCCTGCAAAGTTTCTTTTGATAAGTCAGTTGACAGTCTTATGGGAACTTCCCTGTAAATAATTAACTGCTTTTCTCTTGCTGCTTTTAAGATTCTCTCTTTGTGTTTGACCTTTGGCATTTTCATTATGATGTGTCCTACAGTAGGCCTTTTTGGGTCCATCTTGTTTGGGACTCTCTGAGCTTTCTGGACTTGCATGTCTATTTCCTTCACCAAATTAAGGAACTTTTCTTTCATTATATTTTCATATCGATTTCCAATTTCTTGCTCTTTCTCTTCTCCTTCCAGCACCCCTATGATTTGAATGTTGGAACATTTGAAGTTGTCCCACAGGCCATTTACATTATCCTCATTTTTTTTATTCTTTTTTCTTCTCATCATCCTGATTGTTTTTTTTTCTTCCATATGTTCCCACTAATTAATCTGATTCTCAGCTCATCCACTGTACTGTTGTTTCCTTGTAAATTATTCTGTATTTTAGTTAATAATCCTGTGTCTCTGACTGGATCTTTTTTATGCTATTGAGGTCTTTACTAAGTTCTTTGAGCATCCTTACAACTAGTGTTTTGAACTTATCTATCAGATAAGCATCTGACAGATTGCTTATCTCCATTTTCTTTGTTTTTTTTTTCTGGAGTTTTGATTTGTTTTTTGTTTTTTGTTTGTTTTTCCTTTGGGCCATGTTTCTTTGTCTCCTTATTTTGGCAGCCTCCCTGTGTTTGTTTTTCTGTATTAGGTAGAGCAGCTATGGCTCCCTGTCTTGGTAGTGTGTCCTAATGTAGTAGGTATCCTGTAAAGTTCAGTGACATAGCCTGCCCTATCACTCAGGCTGGGTACTCAAGATGCACCCTTCATGCAGGCTGAGTACACCCTCTTCTTGTAGTTGAGTCTTGATTGTTTTGGCAGGTCAATGGGAGGGACTTACCCAGGCCAGTCAGCTGCAAGTGCTGTCTGTGGCCACTGACCACCCACTTCCACTGTCTGTGGAGGATCGGCTGTGTGGGGGCAGGGTGGAGGAGCAGAGGCCAATGTCCATTTTCTGAACCCTTCCCATGACAGATCCAAAGAGCTGGCAGACTAGTGCCATATCTGAGACTCCATCAATCTAGCTAACACTTTTTGTCCTACACTGGAGATCTCCAGAGACTCCCTCTCACCCAACTTATGGGCCCACCCAAGCTGCTTTTGCATATGAATGGCTAGTCTTGACTCATGTTTCACAACTTCTTAAATCCTCTCAAACAAGCAATAGCCAGCCTCAGTGACCTCCCAGCCTCCGAACTTCTTGCTAAGTCACCCCAGGCCCAGTACTATGAGCAGCCAGCCTAGACTCACAGCTTGGCTTCATCTGGGAATCTCCAAACTCAGCACAAATAGTAGCCACCTCATACTACTTTATGGCTTGAGCAGGGTGGCCCCAGGCAAAACACAGATTGGGGCTGACCTTGTCTTGCACCACCCAGGAAACCCTAGAACCTGAGCATTCAGTGGACAGCTGCAGACCACATTGTCCTGGCTTCAACAGCCCTGCTCATTCCCTGTGGGCTCATGCCTATGCCTTCTTTTATGGAGTCAGTCCATCTCATATTTGGTCTTCCTCTTTTCCTGGTGCCTTCTTTTTTTCAGCATTATTGTGTTTTTCAAAGAACCTTGACTTCTCATGATATGCCATCTCTTTGAGTCATACTCATTTTCATTTCCTTGGGTAAGCTCCCAGTATATATGGTATATACAGTATATCCCAGTTTATAGAATATACATGTTAATAAACTTCTATTTGTTCTTCTCTTGTTTTGTTACAGGGGTATGTCAGATATGTTATAGGATAGAAGTAAATTATTATTTTTATTTCCTATAACAACATCCTTCCCAGGTTTGGGCACAAAAAAAAATTCTTCTTTTGAGTTATTCCCTTCCTTAAATCAAAAAAAAAATAGTGAAATGATATAAAATCTCTTTCTCTGACCCAGCTATACTAAAGTTGCTCTTTTTTAATTTCTTCTATTGCCAAATATCTTGAGCTGCTAGACAAAAGTGTTCAGATCTCTTCCCTCACCCCACGAACAAAAACTCAGTTTTATCTCTGCACAATTGCTTTCTCAAACATACACACATGTGCATGCACACAGAAATGGATCTGGCTATTACAGACAATAGAATCAAAAGATGAGACTAGAAACATACATTGAAGAGAAGTAACTGAATAAATCAAGGCATCCATGAATGTACTGGGGTAATGCTATTTAATTTACTGAAAAGATCACAACTGAGTAAGAGATCCTGTTTTAATACCAAAACTAAGGAAACCATATGTCCTGCATTTTTTTCAAGACTCTACTGATTTAAAATATTTTGCCTTATCAGAGCATGTGTCAGAACACAGCCCAATTTAGTGTTAGGAAAGTTTTGTCACAAGAACTTCATTCCATCCCACACACCATATTGTTTTTTCCAAATAAATATTGGCATTGTTTCTGGCTGGTATCTTATACAGAAAAAAAATCACAATATATGAGTTTCCAATTCATACTTATGAATATTCAAATGAACAACTCCAGTAAAAGCCGTAGCTGAAAGCTGGAGCTACTGGCAATGAAAATAATCTTCCCACACTTCCATTTATTCATTTAATAGGTTGTAGTCTAAAATCCTAAGAAAAAAAGAATTAATGCTTTATTATAACCTTGGAATTTTGCATATAACTGAGTGTAGTTTATTTTATTTTATTTTTCATTTACTGAAGTATTAGGGGCTTACTACTATAAGAGTAAAAACTTTAGCTATGTTATCCAATTCAGGTATATATATATGTAAAATCTCAGTCTCCACAGAGAGTCAAATTCCAGGAAACCCAGTGCAACAATCAAGAGAAATTTAGGAGGAATTCCAAAACTCATGTCTATCTAAGAACAATTAGCAGTATCAATTCACAACCCACAGCAGTAACATTTCTAATAAGTGCCTTTCCTCCATGTCTCCTTGCATCTTGCAACTGCTCCAGTGCCACTTCCTTGCCAAGCAGCTGATATTCACCTCCTCAATCCTACCCTAGCTCTTTATTATAAATATTGTCTTCATTCTTGGCTTTATTTCCACTTTGCTTATTTCTTGAATGCTCCTTTACAAAAAGACACTTGGAGCATAACTAGGCTGACAGGAAGCCTTTATACTTTCTTCCCATCATTTGATTTTTCTCTCTACTCTATGCTTCTCATACTTCAATTCTATAATATGCCTGCAAATTGGGAAGGCAGAGGTCAAGCACTCCTCAGAGGATGAGGAGAAGGTAAACAAGCAATAGTGAAATTTTATTTGAAAGCTAGTGATATTTGGCAACTCCTCAAGAAAAGAAGAATAGAATGTCCATATGTCCTAGCAATTTCACTTCTGGGTATATATCCAAAAGAATCAAAATCAGGACCTTACAGACATTCATGCACAAATCAATGTTCAGAGTAACACTAGTCACAAAACCATCTAGTCAGGGGAGGGTTAACGTTAGAGTTAAAATTAGAATATACTATTTTGGTGGAAATAACCCAAATGTCTATCAACATATGAATGGACAAAAAATGTCATATATATGTAAAAATTATTCAGTCATTCAAAGGTATACAATTCTGATACATGTTATGACATGGATGAATCTTAAAAACATTATACTAAGTGAAATAAGCCAGACATAAAAGGACAAATAAGTGTGATTTCACTTACATGAGATAGCTAAAATAGGAAAAATTCATAGAAACATAAAGTAGAATAGTGGTTACCAGGGGCTAGGGGAAGAGAATAATGGAGAATTATTGTTTGATAAGTATAGAGATTCAGTTTTGGATGATAAAAATGTTGTGAAGATGGACAGAGGTTATGGTTGCACAACATTGTGAATGTATTTAATGCCTCTTGAAAATGGATAAAATGGTAAGTTTTATATTATGCACAAAATAAAATAAAATTATTTTTAAAAGCTCACAAGAAACATGAAATAAATGGTGTTAATAGCATTCTCATCAAACAGAAAAATTTTAGGTATAAATGAACAGTCATCTATTGATACAACAAAACTTATTTTGATGAAAGTAAATTATTCTATAAAATATCTAAGTTGTTTTAAGATTTAATATTATATTACCTCCTTAAAGTACAATTTATTGCTGACTGCTTACATGTTGGTGTGCTTTTTTAAAATATATATTATTAATTATGCTATTACAGTTGTTCCATTTTTCTCCCCTTTTTTCCCCTCTACCCTGTACCACCCCCCACCATCATTCCTCCACCTTAGTTCATATCCATGGGTCATATATACAAGTTCTTTGGCTTCTCCAGCTCCCTACTACTCTTAGCCTCCTCATGTCTACTTTGTACCTACCATTTATGCTTCTTATTCCCTGTACTTTTTCCCAATTCTCCCCTCCCCTGCCCCACTGATAACCCTTCATGTGACTTCCAATTCTGTGATTCTGCTTCTGTTCTAGTTGTTTGCTTAGTTCATTTTTGTTTTTTTTAGGTTCAGTTGCTGATAGTTGTGAGTTTGTCATCATTTTATTGTTCATAGTTTTAATTATCTTCTATTTCTTAGATAAGTCCCTTTAAAGTTTCATATAATAAGGGTTTGGTGATGATGAACTTCTTTAACTTGACATTATCTGGGAAACACTTTAGCTGCCCTTCCATTCTAAATTATAGCTTTGCTGGATAGAGTAATCTTGGATGTAGGTCCTCGCCTTTCATGTCTTCAAATACTTCTTTCCAGCCCCTTCTTGCCTACAAAATTTCCTTTGAGAAATCAGGTGATAGTCTTATGGAAACTCCTTCGTAGGTAACTGTCTCCTTTTCTCTTGCTGCTTTTAAGATTCTCTCCTTTTCTTTAATCTTGGCTAATGTAATTATGATGTGCCTTGGTGTGTGCTTCTTTGGGTCCAACTTCTTGGAACTCTCTGAGCTTCCTGGACTTCCTGGAAGTCTATTTCTTTTGCCAGATTAGGAAAGTCCTCCTTGATTATTTGCTCAAATATGTTTTCAATTTCTTGCTCTTCCTCTTCTCCTTCTGGTACCCGTTTCAGAATCATTTTGGATGTTGGAACATTTACAGTTGTCCTGGAGTTTCCTAAGCCTCTCTTCATTTTTTTTTATTTTTCTCTCTTTATTCTGTTCTGGTTGAATGTTTACTTCTACCTTCTGGTCCAAACCATTAATTTGAATCTAGATTTTCTTCCCTTCACTGTTGGCTTCCTGTACATTTTCCTTTATTTCACTTTTCTGAGTCTTCAAATGTTCCTCTATTTTGCAACCAAACTCAACCATTTCTGTGAGCATCCTGATTACCAGTGTTTTGAGCTGTGTGATAAGTTGGCTATCTCTTGTTTACTTAGTTTTATTTTGTCTAGAACTTTGACCTGTTCTTTCATTTGGGCCACATTTTTTTTTTCTTGGACATGTCTGTTATGTAGTAAGGGGTGGAGCATTAGGTATTTTTCAGGGCAGGGCAGCCCACATCACTGTATTGCGGCACTGTATGTGGAGGAGGGGTCTAAGAGGGAGCAGTGCTGCTTGCTCAGCTCTCGGCTGGCTTTCAGTCACTTACTCTGATACCACAAGCAAATTGGTCCCTTCAGGTGCTGATTCCTGGATGGGTGATTTTGTGTACATTCTAGGACCATGTGGGTCTCTCCACCAAACTCTCCTGTGAGGCTGGGAGTTCTTCCCACTGCCTCAACCCCCACATGTTTTTTTAGTCAGAGGTTTTGAGACTTTATTTTCCCAGGCTGGAATCCTGGGTTGCTCAGTCTGTCTTGCACCCCAGTTGTTCCTCCCAGTTTATCATCATGCAAATGTGGAACTGCCCACTCTGCCAACTGCTTCCTCCCCCTCCTGGTCTGCCAGCTGCTGCCTTGCCACGTGTCCTCTCCACCCAAACTGCCCTTCTCAACTCCTCCTACCAGTTTGGATGAACATTTCTTCTTTAACTGCTTGATTGTCATACTTCCATATGGTTCAATTTTCTGGCAGTTCTGGTTACTTTTTTGTTTTTAAATTTGTTGTTGTCCTTTTGTTTGTATGAGGAGACAAACTGTATCTACCTATGCTCTATCTTGGCCAGAAGTGATGTTGGTGTGTTTTAATATGTGTTTCTCAAACAAAACACTCTAGAAGAAATTAGAGAAGCCATATGAACAGAATATTTTGTCTATAACTCTATCCACAATCATAGACATTCCAGCTACCCTGGAAACATAACCCCAAACCATTCAAGGAGTCCCTAAGACTCATTTCGTTTGCCCTCACTAGAACCTATAGCCACCATTTTCCTCCTCTTTTTTTCCTTATTATTGAAGTAATGTCTTCTATTGCCTGGAAGCTATTACCCCTGATTCCACCAATTTTGTGTGTTCAAGATGTCCTTTCTTGCTTCTTCTCTCTCTCACATGAAAAATGATTCAGCATGTTACTCATACATAGTATGTTCTCAGCATAATGATTTTAAGATTTACCCATGTAGTTGTGTGTATTGGTTGTTTGACCCTATTTATCATTGGGTGGTATCCCCTTATATGGATAGACCACATTTTGTTTACTCGTTCACCTGTTAATTGGCATACAGGTTGTTTCCAGCTTGGAGCTATTACAAATAAAGTTGCTATGAACATTCACATAAGTCTTTGTGTGGATATAGCTTTCATTTCTCTTGGGTAAATACCAAATGGTACAGGGTTAAATTATTATACATTAGTGTATGTTTGATTTTTTTAAGAAACTGTTAAACTATTTTCAAACTTGGCTATATCACTTTATATTTCCATCAACAATAGGAGTATTTCAGTTGCTCCGCATCCTCACCAACACTGGGTATTTTCAATATTTTTTAAAATACCCTTTTTTCAGTATACAATGACACCCCTTGTGTTTTTAATTTGTATTTCCCTGATGGTTAGCTATGTTGAACCTTTTCATGTGCTTATTGGTCACTCCTACATCTTCTTTTGTAAAGTATCTGTTCAGATCTTTTGCCTGTTTTATTTATTGTTGGGCTGTTTATTTTGTAGTTTTAGGGGTTTGTTGTTATTGTTGTTGTTGTTGTCTCATGTATTCTACATACAAGCCTTTATAATTTATGTATTGCAAATATTTTCTCCCAGACTATAGCTTGTCCATCACTACTAGGCTCACTAAATCTTTGCCCCTCTTTTTCAAGCCATTAGATTAGGTAAATACTTAATGTAATCACTGGAAGAATGCAAAGAGGTTCTGGGTTGTGTTACCAAACTTGGAAGAAGGCCCATGTCGCTACAGGTTTAAATGGTATGTGTTGTGTTTTTGTGGCTCACATATGAAGAATACTTTCTGGAGCTTCAGTAATGTTGTTGAAAAGAATGGTTTTCATGCAGCTATGATAATATCTCCCCTTTTATCAGATAAGGGAGATAATACTACCCTATTGAATGTGTGGGTAGATATGAAAGCTCTAGCAGATGGTTTTGACCCAGCTGTGGTCACCTTAAGGGGATGTTGAGAAAAGGTGGTGGGTGGAAGGTGAAAGTATATTGTTGGGTTTATTAAGGGGAGAGTTTTCAATGGCAAATAGACCAAAAATTTATTTCTTCCCAGAAAGCAAGAAAGCAAAATAACAGCAATGATAAAAGCCACAATTGGGGAAGGAAGTCAAGCTACCAATGACACACACACAGAAGAGGAGTGAGAACTACAATCTGCTGGGTTTTTTTCCAGCTAAATGCATGTGTGTCCTACTAGTGGATTTCAGTATGTTCTAGGTATTAGAATACACAGCTGACTGTTACATTTCCTTTAAATCCTGAAAAAGCTAGAGAAAATGTCCAAGATGAAGACCACAGGGAAGATAAAAGACAAAAAAAACATAAAGTGGTCAGAGAAAAACGGGCCTGGGAAATCTCACCACATCTGCAGTCAATGTCAGCGAAGACAAAAACCTTTTTTCAATGGTCACTTAAGCCTAACTAGACATTCTGTGGACTTTCTACTCTCCTGTTCACTTAGTGCTCTGGGGTAGGCAAGGAAGGTAATGTTGGCATAGACAGAGCATGAGCTTTGGCATCAGTTAGGCCTAAATTAAAATTCTAGACCTAAGGGTTTAAATGACTCTGAATTTAGTTAAATTTCTTAAACTTAATTTGTTAATCCATAAATGGAATATACTAGCACATTAACACATTGGCATAAATAATATCTCTTTGATAGAATTACTGAGAGTATTACATAAAATCATATATGCTCATTCTCTAAAATAAATATCAGTACAAAGTAGGCACTCATTTAATTGTGATCATTACTTCCACCCTGGCTTCTTCTTGCTCTTAATTAGAATGCTGTTTGGAAATCCTATGCCTTTTTTGAACATTACGAATTCTTGGGGGTGCTGTGTCAAATAGGAATGCCTTGGCCAGCAAAAGTCATGTTCCATAAAACTTCAGGGTTTATATTATTTAATGCATCCATATTTTTGCCTCCCAAGAAACTGTAGTTAAAAAGTAAAAGGAAAGAACTAGAGGAGGCTGAGATTTTGGGTACATTTATTTGTCCTTCTAACCACATGATAATAATAGCTTCTAGTTTTTAATTTGTGCCAATGTACTAGCATCAAACTGAACAATTTGGTACAACAACCCCAAAGTGTAGGTACAATTGTTACTTCCACTTTACCTAAAAGGGACTGGGACTCAGAAAAGTTAGTTTTCCTAGGGATGTCTGACTTCAAATCCTGTTGTTTATAATATTGGTCTTATTACATAGCTTCTAATTTCTGACTTTTATTTTTAAAGGGTTATTATCATTTTATCTTTTACTATGTGTTGCTCAAATCCTTCTGGGAAGTGGGAATGATGTCAGTTATAAATAAACATTTCCAAGATAGACAAATTATTTGAAGCCCACAGATCAGAGCTGAAAAGAGTAACCTAGGCAAGTAATGAGCTGAACATGGACAATAATACACTTATCTGAAAATGCAACCCATAGGTACAGTTTACAGCCAAATGTTAATGTTCATGGTTCAATGCCATGACTGCATTATTTATGGAGAATAATATGGGACCTCTTTTTTGAGTCAAAATAGCTTGTAAGGTTCCTATAGGACATCAAGGAATGACATTTAAAATAAAGGTGAAATCTACTTTAAAAACTTGAAAAGTGAAATTAATATACCAAGTCAAGAAAGGTTGACACTATCTCAGATTCTGTCCCCAAATATGATAACATTTAGAAAAGCCATCTGCTTTATCTGTCTCTCTACCATGACTGATACCAAATGATGTAACTTCATTTATTCAGCTAAAGACCCTGATTCCTGCCAAAATGTATATAGTTGTGGAAGGACTAACAATATTCTCTCCATCACTGAGAACTTCATGATAATAATATTTCCTTCCTCAGAAGAGAGAGTTTAAGAGCAGAGGATCATGAGACACTGCATGCCTCAGGCAAGTACAGACAGGGGAGAACTACTTCTCAATTTGCCTAGAGTAATCTTAGGTATATCTTTAGCTGTTTGAGCTGACATTCTTCGGCCCTCATGTTCTCTAGCCCTTGAGCCTTCCAAAACAAAAAATAAGCCATCTGACAGCTATTATTTACTCAGCAATTATGTTGTACATAAACTTATATATAGGTAAGATGAAAAACACTGATTTAGTCTTTTTTTTCTTTTGTGATACTTCATTAGAATTTCTGAAGACTGACTAAAAAAGGCAATTTTGCTATCATGGCCATAGATGTTAATGCATCCAGTTGGTCTGCTACACCTGGTTCATAAACAAGGCCACTGAATGCCAACATAAACAGGCTTGAGTAAATTTGTTTAAAATTAGTTTTAAATGGATTTTCTGCAAAATAGGATTGCAGGGAAAAAAGGCAAAAGAAATATTTTAAAGAAGACAATTTAAAATGCATTAAAGGAATAAGTAATTGAAACATAGTTTCAGGAACTTTCATAAGTGACTGGTAGACCTGAGTGAGGGGGGAAAAGTTTATTGTTTTACATCACTAAGAAATAGTATGATTGTTTATTATAGCATTATTGAAACATGTACTGCTAGAACTCACAGCACAAAGTGATTATTAGAAGGGATTTATTAGTTGACAAGAGATTTCAATGGAAGTAGATATAGGCTCAGTAACTGATGAAATAAGTGAAGGAAATCAATGGCCCAGAATACAAGTGGGGGAGTGGCAGACTAACCAGTAAGTCTCTAAAGAGTCTCCACACTTAGACATGTGAGGGACACAGAGATTAGGAATGAGACTCAAAACAGTAAGAATTCAAATGAAAGTCATAGATACCTCCTTCATTCACAGGTGCGTACCAGGTGTCTACTCTCCACAGAGAAAGGAAGAGGAATAAGAAAGAAAAAGAAAATGGGATGAAAATAAAGAAAAGAAAAAATAAAAGGTAAAACCACAAATCTCTGTTTTCAATTGAATCAAAGGGAAGATATACTACTACAATTACTCTTAGTGATCCTGTGACCTGGTTCTCCAGGACCTTTACCTTAAAGATAGCCACAATGGCCAAAAACAATGATGAAAAATGGCTGTTTTGGGTGCCAAAACCTGTCATCAGATTGTTATGTTGGTGACTTCAGTTTGCCATGGGACAAATTTTTAAAGAAAAAATCAAACTGGGTAAAAGCTGCATACTTTTAGAAACACTGACAAACAAGTGAGCAAAATTTAACCAGAGACATTGAAATAAAGAACAAACTGACAGTAACTAGAGGGGAGGGGGATAAGAGGGGGAAGAATGGAAAGGGTCATCAAGGAATATGTATAAAGGACCATGGACAAAGCCAAATGGAAAGGACTGAGGGTGGGGTGGAGGAAAGGGGTAGAGGGAAATGGAGACAACTGTACTTGAAAAACAATAAAAAGGTAGAAAAAAACCCGAAATACTGACAAAATTCAATAGGTTAAACTATCTAAAAATAAACTTTAATGTAATAGAAAAAGCATTGAACAAATCCAACCAAAACTCAGGAAAATAAGTGAAGATAAAACTAAAATCAGAAGATTTCCAAACAAACCCCTCCCTGAAGTGACTGAGTATAAAAATTATGTTAAAAAATTTGTTTATATTAAAGGCCTCCCTCCTGATTCAACCCTTGATGCCACAAAAGCATGGTTAGAAGGTAGAGATCAAGTATTAAATATTCAGATAAGAACATCTGAATATTTAAGGGATCAATATTTGCTGTGTTTGATAGCACTGAATCTGCTAAAAATTTGTGGAGACCTCTAAGCAAAATAAAAGGACTCACCTCTGCTAATACTTTTCAAAGATTAGATTGCAAAAAGAGGAGAAAAAAAGAAAAAGAAGGAGGAGGAGAAGGAGAAAAATAGAAGCTAAGTTATAAGGTAGCCTGTCTAGGTGGTTCAGTTGGATGGAGTATTGTCCCATATGCTAAAGTTGTGGGTTCAGTACCTGGCCAGGGCACATACCTAGACTGCAGGTTTGAGCCCTAGTCAGGATGCATATGAGAGGTCATTTATTGATGTTTCTCTCACATCAATGTTTCTCTCTTTTTCTCTTTCTCTCCCCCTTCCTCTTGCTCTAAAATTAATAAAGACATATCCTTGAGTGAGGATTAAAAAATAAAATTTAAATTACAGGCTAAACAAGAGCAAGAAGAAAAATGAAAGCAGAAAATGCTGAAATAAAATCTCTAGAAGAAAAGATTGGTTGTTTGCTGAAATTTTCAGGGAACTTAAATGTTCATCCTTTCTTCAGATCATGGTGAAATAAAATGGATAGATTTTGTCACAGGAGTAAAAGGGAGAATAATTCTATACAAAGAAAAATCTATGAAAGCATTGGATAACAACAAAGATGCAAATAATGGTAACCTACAATTAAAGAATAGAAAAGTAACATGAGAAATACTAAATGGAGATGTGGAATAAGGAGCACTGAAAAAAATCATAGATGATCAACAAGAATCTTTAAACAAATGGAAGACAAAAGGTCATAGGCTTAAAGAATTAAGGACAGGGAAATAAAGCTACCCAGACTGGGTCTGCTGAAGTACAGTTTCAGGGCAAAAAAAAAAAAAAAGACCTAAATTTGATAGTGATGATGAATGTGATGAAAATGGTGCATCTGCATCAGTAGAAAGAGCAAGTGAAGAAATAGACAAAAGTGAATCTATATCAAAATAGCAGAAAACAGAAAATGAGACCAGAGACCAGTAGTTTAATAAACAAATTTTCTATTCATTTTCATTAGGTTTTCAGCTGCTTTTGTCTTTAGAGGCTTTTAAAAAGAAAACTGAATTAGATTCACCTTAATGTCCACCTGTAAGAAAGGAAAACTTTTTGTTTTTTAACTTGTCTTTTTTTGTTATCTCGATGAGAATTTATTCTTGATGTATAGTTCTATGTTATTTCACGTAGTTCCAATATCAAAGAAAGATTCTTGTACTATATTGCTTTTGTAATGTGAGAATGTATTAGTATAAATTAATAAAATATATACTATAAAGAGGAGCAAAAAAATTGAGTCTGGGTAAAAACAGGTCCAAAATTATGGGCATAGGTACCTGCAAGCAAAGCCTTCCACATTCTATATTAATGTATGAATGTTAACCCCAATATACTGCTGACTGCATGTCTACTCACCGTCAACTGAAGCTATACAGATGACATGATCCAAATATGCTCAATATCTTAAATCTTAAGGCAAACTTGAACATGGCAATTATTTTATTTAATTAAAAAATGACACTGGTAAAAGCTAGTATTATTGTGTTTTCAGTTTATAACTCCTCTTTTGATTCATTATGATATAAAACAGAAATGTATAAAACAATAATTATAAGTGAATGCTAAGGAGCACACAATGTAAATAGGTGAAATCTGTGACCATAACAACATAAAGGAGGTACAGAGCTGGATAGAAAAGGAATTTATTTACATATATTACTGATGATAGTAACTATAATTCCATTCCCATTGTAACCATTAATGAAATTAGTGCATTCTTTCTGTATTTTATACAGAAAATAAAATGAAAAGGGAATCAAAATTGTTCCCTAGGAAAAAAATAAAAAACAAGAGAATGCACTATTAGAGGAAATGAGGAGGAAAAAAAGATATAAGACCTATAAAAAACAAATGCCAAAATGACAGAAGTCCTGCATCATCAGTTTAAACCAATGGATCAAAAAAGAAATCACTGAGAAGATTAGAAAATACCTTGAGACAAATGAAAATGAAAACATATCATACCAAAACTTATGGGATATAGTGAAATAGTAAAAATTAATAGCAATAAACACCTACATTAAACTCACCAAGAGTTGAAAACATGGATTAAAAAAATAACTCAAAGGTTGATGGAGTCTCAGATCTGGACCCTGCTTGCCAGATCTGTGGCTCTGTGTGGGGTAGGCCCGGAGAAGGAACAATGACATCTGCCTGACTTTCTGTCTGGGAGAAAGCTGTCCCCCTGCTCTTGCTCTGATGCCACACACTTCAATTCCACCCGTTATACCACTGGTTCTCTTCAAGCTGCTGCCCTGTTGCTAGAGTGCAGAAGGAAGAGAGAGGAAGAGAGAGAGGGGGAGAAAGAAAAACATTGATGTGAGAGAGAAACATCAATGTGAGAGAGAATCATCATATGTGCCCCAACCAGGGATCTAACCTGCAATCTAGCCCACATTCCTTCTTCTAGTAGTTCATCATGAAAGCTCAAAATAAGTGGAACAAGACAGGACCTTTTTTGGAAATCTAAAGGGTAAAGTCAAAATTTATCTTAGTAGACAAGGGGAAAGAGAAAGGAGCTTTCTGGTTTCACGCCTTACATTTAAGTCTTCAACCGACTTTGGGAATTTATATATTTAAGATTTTGTTTATTTGAATCTGGAGGAAAGATGGCAACAAGGTAGGAGGGAGTGGATTCCATTTTCCCTTACACATGGGAGAAAAACCTAGCTGATCTATGGAGGAACAGAGTGAACAGCCAACAGTACCCCAGCATACTGAGATAGACCAAAAATTGTAGCTGACATTGAAAAACCAGATGGTTAGGAGAGTGCTTCAGGACAATAAGGTCCCTGGGACCAGAGCAGGGACCAAGGCGGCTGTAGCCCCAGACCCAGCACCCACCGGGGTCTACCACAGAGTTCTTGGGAGAAAGCTGGGTCAGTGGCTCCCTCCCTGGCCAAACAAGGTTTGAGCAGCACCAGGACAAACCTGGTTGCTTGAAGTCGCAGAGAGGGGAATAAGGACTAAATGGCAAACACATAGGGGCTGTGAGCATCCACAGTCTGTGGACGCCACCAGCGGGGAGAGCTGAGACTCAGGCCATGACAGGCCCTAACCCAGATAGTCCCCAGACTGGTTGGAGAATTGGTCTGTGTGAGAGGCCAGGCCTCTGTGCGGAGCAGCAAGATTGAGTAGGAGGAATTTCTCAAAAAGAAAAAGTGAAAAAGGAGACACTGTTTGGGGAATTCTCCTGTAGCAACCACTCCAGCCTCCTCCCGTCCCAGATGGGCAGGTCTCCTATGGTGCAGAAGGCCCTACATACATCCATTGCCCTGGGAAAAGAGCACACCTGAATCTCACAGGCCAGAGGCAGACTGGCCAAACTCACATGCCTGCAACCTAGGGAGACAGTGCTCTGAGGAAGGCCCTGAGACCACACCCAAAGCACTGGGGAGAGTGCTGGGCTAACCGTGGGGAGAGTGCATACTCCAGGATGACTGAGTGTGGATCAGTAAGGGAGAAAAGTGAAACCAAATGCCACTCAGCCTGCTGCAGCCAGAAAGACCAACAAAACCAGTTTGGCCAGTTTGAAATCACCAGCAAGAGGCTTTTTTTTTAAAGTAATTCTTTATTTTTTTAATTTTTATTAATTTTTATCTTTCAATTCCTTTTTCCTCTTTTTCCTTCTTTCTTGTTTTATTCCTTCTTCCTTCTTTTCCAATTTTATCTCTTCTTCCTTCCTTCTTCTACTTTTTTTAAAAATTTCCACAAGTGAGAAATAAAACAAACAAACTTGGAACTGTGAAACACCAGAGTTGGACCCAACAAGGGGGTCATCCCAACAGCTGAGACAGTGAGACAAATTTCACTTTGCTATTACAGAGAATCTGCAAGTCATTGTATATTTGTATTATTATTTTTTCATTATGCTTACATCTTTTATTTCAATAGTATTTTTGTATTCCTTTCTTTCGGTTTAGTTGTCTTTGCTTGGCTGGTTAAATTGTATCATAGGACAGGTTTCCCCTGCTATCTCTTTCATAGTGTATTGCTAATTTACTGTTTTTCACTTTACTTGTGTTCCACTACCACACTACTCAAGGTCCTATATTCCCTGTTCTTCTTATCCACATCACATACATTCTGTCATATGATTGTTGCTCAATTACTATTGTAAATAATAGCTGTTCTATACAATTGTAAATACTATACAACACCCCCCCATATCTTAGCCTACTTTACAGTTTCCTGAACTCTATTACTGTAGTGATTAACTCTATTCTCTCACACACTATACCTGTTTACTAACCTTTACTCTCACTTTACCTCAGATTCTGACCTTCCACAACCTCACTGCTTTCTAGATCCAAATCAAAATCCTTCCCTCCCCAAAAAGAGTCTTATTTTCTTTCCATCCTTTCTAAAAATGGGCTAGATGGGTGGAATATCATGGTTAACACCATACATATCCAAAGGATCTCCTATCTCTTCTCTACAGACTGCTACTGTAAATATCATAGAATACACTCTTGCTGTCTTAAACTATTCTCCCTTCCCCCTCCAACTGATCACAAAAATGGAGTAGGTGGAATCTGTGAACACCAGGATACCCACTGGAAGAGGAAACCCAACAACAAAGGAACCACCAACAGATAACAGCAGAAGAAGGTGAAGGAGTGAGTAGAAGCCACACTAACCTCAATCCAGGACCTATCTGAAAATACAACTAAATAGTGGAGAAGTTCTCCAGAACAAACAACTGAACAAAACCAAGACAGAATCCTCAAAACCTTGTACACATGGAAAAACCAGCTTCAACACAACCTGTCCACACCAGCAAAACAAAATACAACAGGTGCTAGACAGAGTGACCCTCAGTTAACCATCTGGTGGGAAGGACCCACCAAAGACTCAAAAACAATCAAAACCCAAACACAGACACGGAGCCAACTTACATGACAGCCCAAGACCAGTGGGCTCAGGAGATGAAGGAGATGGCACACTGAATCTCACAGGTATTCTACCACAGAACTTCACACCTCAATCTTAGGCAGCCAGAACAGATCAATTTAAGAAGCTGAGGATAACAATAAGAGTCTCACAAACAATGGAAAGACAAAGAAACAATCCCCAAATGAAAGGAAAGCAGAAAGCCACACAAAAATGCAAAATGAAATAGAGGCAAGTCAACTAGCAGATAGTGAGTTCAAAGCAATGGTTATCAGGAAGCTGAATAAATTCACAGTGAATTATCAGAAACTACAAGGAAACTACAATGAACTCACTGCAAACTATATCAACATGAAAAAGGAAATAGAAGCTATCAAAAAGGGCCAAGAGACGGAAGGTGGCGGCTTTACTCTAGGCAGCGTTTTTCTCGGCTTCTGTGAAGAGGGGGGAAACTCGCGGATTGGTGGAGAAACAGAGCAAGTGGACTAGGTTACCGAATCACTTTTGAAAGCAGGACATCAAAAATTATTGCACTCACTGAAAAACCAGACAGTAAGGAGACTGCTTCAGGACAAAAGGGGCCCAGGGATCAGCGCGGGGTCTAGGGGTGTGCAGACCCCAGGCCCTCCCGGTGCTCTGGGGTCTGCCCCAGGGCTCCCAGGAAAGGGAAGTCGCTGCTCCCTCCCCCAAATATGGGGGGTGAGCAACTCCAGGGGAGAACATGTTGCTAGAAGGAACAGATTGGCCAGTTGGACTGGGAAAAAATCACCCAGGGACTTTGAACACCCGCCCAGAGACCTGGGAGAAGTGAGGGCCTCTAGCTGACAGGACCGGGGGCAGCCTGGAAGAGCGCCAACACCCCTAACCCGGTGGAAGTGCAGATCAGTGGAGAGCACAGAGCCGGGCCGCCTGAATAGTGTGCTGCGATCCCGGGAGGGATGTGGCGCTTGGTGTGTTCCTACAGTAGTGGCTCAGAAATTTCCAGCCAGCCCGACTAGAGGAGCCGGGAAAGGCGCCAACACCTGGTCGGAGTGCGGTTTGGAAAGGGCTTGGCTCGCCCACTGTTGGGAAGACTGACTCTTGCGCATTTTGAACCCGGAAGGGTCGCGGCGAGGCGCTTAGGGCAATCCTAGACCCTGAATCTCAAAAGTTTGGGGGAGGGGAGCACACTTTTACGATTCCCAGGGAGGGGCCAGTGAATCCCAAAATGTCGCAGGTGCCTCCTGAGATCATAGAGCTGGAACCCTGCAGGACCCCGGAGTCCAGAAGAACGTGGAAGTGAGATCCAGAGAGCCACTGTGTTCAGGAGTACCCAGGGTACCTGACAGACTTGCTGAGATCTGGTTGGGAGAGAGAGAAGCATTTCAAAGGTTCCTCAGCCAGCTGAAGCCAGCAAGATCAGAAAAACCGGTCTAGCGAGTTAGAAACCAACAAGAGGTTTTTGTTTGTTTGTTTGTTTGGTTGGTTTTTGGTTTTTTTGTTTGGTTTTTGTGGCTGTTGTTGGTTGATTGATTTTATCTTGTGTTTTATGTGACATTTTATTTTTCAATTCTTATTATTTTTACCTCGCAATCCCTTATGATTCTCTTCCATCCTAATATTATTCTTTCCACTCCAAATTTATCTCTTCTGCACTCCATCTTCTGCTTTTCTTTCCTTTTTTTTAATCTTGCAAGTTACTGTAAATTTGTATTATCTTTTTCTCACTTTTCTGACATTTTTTATTTTAATAATATTTTGGTATTCTTTTTCTTTCTGTATAATCTTCTTTGCTGGGCTGGTTATACTGTCATTTGATAGGTTCCCCCTGGTATCTCAGTCACAAGGTGTTGAGAAGTTACTATCCTTCATCTGTGTTCCATTAATACACCTCTCAAGGTTCTATACTCTTTACTCTTGTTATCTAGACCTCATCGATTATGCCACAAAACTATCACTTTACTATTACTGCTAGTAAGACCTAGTCTATACAATTGTAAATGCTTCTCAATACCCCTACCTGATCTCAGCCCACTTTGCAATTTTCTGAACTATACTATTGTGCCGGATGTCTCTATTCTTTTACTCACTACTCCTATATACTAATCTTTAGTCCAACCCTACCTTAGAATCTGACCTCCCACAGCCTCACAGCTTTCTAGATCCAACTAACAATCCTCTTGTCCCCAATAAGAGTCTTACCTTCTTTCCATCCTTTCTAAAACATGGATAGTGGGGTGGAGGATCACGGTTAACACTATAAAGAGTCAAAGGATAACCCATCTCTTCTCTACTGGCTGCTAATGTAAATATCATAGTATACTGTCTTGCTGTTTTAAACCATTTCACCTTACTCCTCCAACTGATCACAAAAAAGAGTAGGGGGAAGCTGTGAACACCAGGATACACAAAAGAGATTGCACCACTGAATCTCACAAATATTCTACCACAGAAGTTCACACCATAATTGCAGGGAATCAGAGCAGATCAAATTAACAAACAAGAAGAAAAAAGAAGAAATCCACGAACAATGAGAAAACAAAGAAACAACCTCCAATTGAAGGGAAACAAGTAAGCCTCAGGAAAAATGCTAAATTAAATAGAGGCAACTCAACTATCAGATATTGAGTTCAAAACAATGATTACCAGGAAGTTCAATGAACTCACAATGAGCTACCAGAAACTAGAGGGAAGTTACAATGATCTCACTGCAAACTATATAAACATGAAAAAGGAAATAGAAACTCTCAACAAGGGCCAAGAGGAAATGAAGAATGCCATATCTGAACCGAGGAACACAGTAGAAGGAATGAAAAGCAGGACTGATGAAGAAGAAGATTGGATTAGCAAGTTGGAGGACAAAGTATAAAACAACACCCAGAAAGACCAAGAAAAGGAAAAGACGCTCAGGAAGAATGAACAGGGTTTAAGAGAAATGCAAGACAATATGAAATATAATAATATCTGTATAATAGGGATACCAGAAGGAGAAGAAGAAGAGCAAGGGATAGAAAACCTATTTGAAAAAGTAATGAAGGAGAACTTCCCTAATTTCATGAGAAAAAGTCACACAAATCCAGGAAACACAGAGAGTCCCAAACAAGAGGAACCCAAAGAGGCCCACGCCAAGGCACATCATAATTAAAATGACAAAATTCAAGACAAAGAGAGAATCTTAAAGGCAGCAAGGGAGAAACAGGAAGTAACATACAAGGGAGCCCCAATAAGGCTAACAGCTGACTTCTCAATGGAAACACTTCAAGCCAGAAGAGAATGGCAAGAAATACTCCAGGTAATGAGAACCAGAGGTCAGCAACCAAGGCTACTATATCCAGCAATGCTCTCGATCAAGATAGAAGGCCAAATAAGAAGTTTCCCAGACAAAAGAAGTCTAAAAGAATACACCTCGACCAAACCACCTCTGCAAGTGATTCTAAAAGGACTGCTTTAAAGAAGGGAGGGAAGAGAGAGAGAGAGAGAGAGAGGGAGAGAGAGAGAGGAACACATGTACATAAAAGACAATGAATAAGTACCTATCAATAATAACCTTAAACGTAAATGGATTAAATGCTCCAATCAAAAGACATAGAATAGCTGAATCGATAAGAAAAAATGACCCACATATCTGCTGTCTACAAGAGACCCACCTCAGGATAAAAGACCTACACAGGCTGAAAGTGAAGGGCTGGAAACAAATCTTCAAAGCAAATGGACAGGAAAAAAAAGCCAGGGTAGCAATACTCATATCAGACAAAATAGACTTCCAAAAAAGGTCCATAAAGAGAGACCCAGAAGGTCACTTCATAATACTCAAGGGAAGAATCCATCAAGAAGACATAAATATTATAAATATATATGCACCCAACATAGGAGCACCCAAATACATAAAGAAAATCTTAGAGGATTTCAAGAAATATATGGACAGCAACACAATTATAGTAGGAGATTTTAACACTCCACTATCAAAAATGGACAGATCTTCTAAACAAAATATGAACAAAGATATTGTGGCATTGAACAATACCCTTGATGAAATGGACTTTACTGATATACACAGAGCCCTCCAACCAAAAGAAGCTAAATATACATTCTTTTAAAGTGTACATGGAACATTCTCAAAGATAGGCCACATGATAGGACACAAAACGAGCCTCAAGAATTTCAAGAAAATTGAAATCATATCAAACATTTTCACAGAGCACAAGGGACTGAAGCTAGAACCAACCCCAAGGAAAAAAACCAAAACGCTCAAAATCATGGAGATTAAATAGCATGCTATTAAACAATGAATGGGTCAAGAATGATATTAGGGAAGAAAACAAAAGGTTTCTGGAAACAAATGAAAATGAACTCACAACAACCCAAAACTTATGGGACACAGCCAAGGCAGTCCTGATAGGGAAGTTCATAGCAATACAGGCCCACCTAAAAAGATTAGAAACATTCCACCCAAACAACCTAACCATACGTCTACAAGAACTCAAGGAACAACAACAAAGGCAGCCCAGATCAAGTAGAAGGAAGGAAATAACCAAGATCAGAGCAGAATTAAATGACATAGAGACTAAAAGCACAATTCTAAGGATCAATGAATCCAAGAGCTGGTTCTTTGAAAAGATAAACAAAATCGACAAGCCTTTAAGCAGACTCATCAAGAAAAAAAGAGAGAAGGCCCAAATAAACACAATCAGAAATGAAAGAGGAGAGATTACAACAGATAACACAGAAATACAAAGGATTGTAGGAAATTACTACAAAGGGCTGTATGCCAAGAAATTTGAAAACCTGGGTGAAATGGACAACTTTCTAGAAAAACATAATCTTCCAAAACTCAATAAAAAAGAACCAGAAAGCCTGAAAAGACCAATAACGACAAAAGAAATTGAAGCAGTAATCAAAAGACTCCCAACACACAAAAGCCCAGGACCAGATGGTTTCACAGGAGAATTCTACAAAGCATTTAAGGAAGAGCTAACCCCTATCCTTCACAGACTATTCAAAAAAATCCAAAAATATGGGAGTCTCCCAAACTCTTTTTATGAGGCCAACATCATCCTAATTCCAAAACCAGACAAAGACACAACAAAGAAAGAAAACTTCAGGCCAATATCACTGATGAACATTGACGCTAAAATCCTCAACAAAATACTGGCAAACCACATCCAGCAATACATTAAAAAGATCATACACCATGACCAAGTGGGATTCATTCCAGGGATGCAAGGATGGTTCAATATTCGCAAGTCAGTAAATGCAAAACATCACATAAACAAAACAAAGACAAACACCACATGATTATACCAATAGATGCAGAAAAAGCATTTGATAAGGTACAGCACCCATTCATGATAAAAACACTCAGCAAAGTGGGAATAGAGGGAGCATTCCTCAACATAATAAAGACGATACATGAGAAACCTACAGCCAACATCATACTCAATGGGCAAAAATTAAAATCTTTTCCACTAAGATCAGGAACAAGACAAGGTTGTCCACTTTCACCACTTCTATTCAATATAGTACTGGAAGTTTTAGCCACAGCAATCAGACAAGAAAAAGAAGTAAAAGGCATCCAAATTGGAAAGGGGGAAACAAAACTGTCAGTGTTTGTAGATGACATGATAGTATACATAGAAAATCCTATAGACTCCACCAAAAAACTGCTTGACCTAATAAATGAATTTGGCAAAACAGCGGGATACAAAGTCAATATCCAGAAATCAAAGGCATTTCTGTACACCTACAACGAAACAGCAGAAGCAGAAATCAAGAAAAAAATCCCATTTGAAATAGCAAAAAGAAAAAGAAAATATCTAGGAATAAACCTAACCAAAGAGGTAAAAGACCTGTATTGAGAAAACTATACAACACTGAAGAAAGAAATCAAGGAAGACACAAACAAATGGAAACATATACCGTGTTCATGGATTGGAAGAATTAATATCATCAAAATGTCCATACTACCAAAAGCAATTTACACATTCAATACAATTCCTATTAAAGTACCATTGGCATATTTCACAGACATAGAACAAACACTTCAAAAATTTATATGGAATTATAAACGACCCCGAATAGCTGCTGCAATTTTGAGAAAGAAGATTAAAGTAGGAGGGATCACAATACCTGACACTAAACTATACTACCAGGCCACTGTAATCAAAACAGCCTCATACTGGCATAAAAACAGGCTCATAGACCAATGGAACAGAACAGAGAGCACAGAAATAAACCCAAGTCTCTATGGTCAATTAATATTTGACAAAGTAGGCAGCAACATAAAATGGAGTAAAAATAGCCTCTTCAACAAATGCTGTTGGGAGAACTGGACAGCCACATGCAAAAAAATGAAACTTGCGCACCAACTTACACCATATACAAAAATAAATTCAAGGTGGATAAAAGACTTAAATATAAAACGTGACACCATTAAAGTCCTAGAGGAGAACGTAGGTAGGAAAATCTCAGATATTTAACAAATAAACTTTTTTACTGACTTGTCCCCTAGAGCAAGGGACATAAAGGAAAGAATAAACAAATGGGACCTCATCAAAATTAAAAGCTTTTGCACAGCTAAAGAAAACAGTACCAAAATTAAAAGAGAACCAACTGTATGGGAAAACATATTTGCCAATGATACCTCAGACAAGGGTTTAATCTCCAAAATATATAAAGAACTTACACGACTCCACTCTAAGAAGACAAGGAACCCAATTAAAAAATGGGCAAAGGACTTGAACAGACACTTCTCCAAGGAGGACATACAGAAAATCCAAAGACACATGAAACGATGTTCAATATCGCTAGCTATCAGAGAGATGCAAATTAAAACCACAATGAGATACCACTTCACACCAGACAGAATGGCCATCATAAACAAAGCAACAAACAACAAGTATTGGAGAGGTTGTGGAGAAAAGGGGACCCTAGTGCACTGCTGGTGGGACTGTAGACTGGTACAACCACTATGGAAAGCAGTATGGAACTTCCTCAGAAAACTAAAAATGGATCTGCCTTTTGACCCTGCAATTCCACTGCTGGTAGTCTATCCTAAGAATACTAAAACACCAATTCAAAAGAACCTATGCATCCAAATGTTCATAGAAGCGCAATTTACAATAGCTAGATGTTAGAAGCAACCAAGATGTCCATCAGTAAATGAATGGATCAAAAAACTATGGTACATTTACACAATGGAATTCTATGCAGCAGAAAGAAAGAAGGAGCTCCTACCCTTTGCAACAGCATGGATGGAGCTGGAAAACATTATGCTTAGTGAAACAAGCCAAGCAGTGAAAGACAAATACCATATGATCTCACCTTTAACAGGAACCTAAATAACAAAACAAAGAAACAAGCAAAATATAACCAAAGACACTGAAATAGAGGCCAGGCTGACAGTGCCCACAGAAGAGATTAGAGGGAATTTAAGGGGACAGTGGGAAGGGTTCACAGGAACAAACTTAAAGAACACATGGTCATAAACTAAGGGGAGGGTGGTAATGGAAGAGAAGTGAGGAGGGGTGGGAGGGGGGACTGGATTGGGAGTAAAAAGGAGAAAACTGGATTTGAACAGTGATTAAAATAATAAAAAATAAAAAAATGTTAAAAAGGGCCAAGAGAAAATGAAAAGTACAATTTCTTAACTGAAGAACACAGTAGATGAAATCAAAAGCAGGACTCATAAGGCAGAAGATTGAATCAGTGAGCTGGATGACAAGGTAGAAAAAAATACCCAGAATGAGTAAGACAAGGAAAAGAGG
This sequence comes from Phyllostomus discolor, assembly GCF_004126475.2. Classification (NCBI taxonomy): domain Eukaryota; kingdom Metazoa; phylum Chordata; class Mammalia; order Chiroptera; family Phyllostomidae; genus Phyllostomus; species Phyllostomus discolor. Next base: position 55,392,309 of record NC_040913.2, on the reverse strand, counting down.
CTCAGAAAGAATTAAGAGGGGTTAAGGGAAATGTAGGACAACATGAAAGGTAATAATACCCATATAACAGGGATACCAGAAGGAGAAGAGAGCAAGAATAGAAAACCTAGTTGAAAAAGTAGTGATGGAAAACTTCCCTAATTTAATGAGAGAAAAAGTCACACAAATCCAGGAAACACAGAGTCCCAATGAAGAGGAACCCAAAGAGGCCCTCTTCAAGACACGTCATAGTTAAAATGGAAAAATTCCAAGACAAAGAGAGAATCTTAAAGGCAGCAAGGGAAAAACAGGAAGTAACATACAAGGGAGCCTTGATAAGGTTAGCGGCTGACTTCTCAATGAATACACTCCAAGCCAGAAGAGAATGGCAAGAAATATTCCAAGTAATGAGAATCAGAGACCTGCAACCAAGGCTACTTTACCCAGCAAGGTTCTCAATCAAGATAAAAGGCCACAATAAGGAGCTTCCCAGACAAAAGAGTCTAAAAGAATACACCTCCACCAAACCAGCTACGCAAGAGATGCTGAAGGGACTGTGTTAAGGAAAGGAAGGAAAGAAAGAGAGGAACACAGGTACGAAAATGGAAATGAATAAATATCTATCAATAATAAACTTAAATGTAAATGGATTAAATGCTCAACCAAAAGACATAGAATAGCTGAATGGATAAGAAAGCATTACCCACACATATGCTGCCTACAAGAGACCCACCTCAGGACAAAAGACCTACACAAACTGAAAGGGAAGGGCTGGCAACAAATTTTCCAATCAGACAGGAAAAAGGAGCTTGGTTAGCAACACTTTATCAGCCAAAATAGACTTCAAAAACAGGGCCATAAAGATAGACCTAGAAGGTTACTCAAGGAAAGAATTCACCAAGAAGACGTAAACATTGTAAATATATATGCACCCAACATAGGAGCACCCAAATACATAAAGAAAATCTTAGAGGATTTCAAGAAATATATGGACAGCAACACAATTATAGTAGGAGATTTTAACACCCCACTGTCAAAAATGGACAGATCTTCCAAACAAAATATCAACAATGATATTGTAGCATTGAACAATGCCCTCGATGAAATGGACTTAACTGATATATACAGGACCCTCCATCCCAAAGAAGCTAAATACACATTCTTTTCAAATGTACATTGAACATTTTCAAAGATAGACCACATGATAGGACACAAAACAAGCCTCGACAAATAAAAGAAAATTTATATCATATCAAGCATTTTCTCCAACCACTAGGGACTGAAACTAGAAAGGAACCCCAAGGGAAAAACACAAAACACAAAATCATGGAGATTGAATAGCATGGTATTAAACAATGAATGAGTCAAGAATGGAATTATGCAAGAAATCAAGTAGTTTCTGGAAACAAACAAAAACGAACTCACCACATTCCAAAACTTATGGGACACTGTGAAGGCTGTCCTAAGAAGGAAGTTCATAGTGATAAAGGCCTACCAAAAAACATAGAAACATTTCAAACAAACAACCTAACCCTATGCCTACAAGAACTCAAGAAACAACAACAAAGACAGCCCGGAGCAACTAGAAGGAAGGAAATAACCAAGATCAGAGCAGAAATGAATGATATAGAGACTAAAAGCACAATTCTAAGGATCAGTGAATCCAGAGCTGGGTCTTTGAAAATATGAACAAAATCAACAAGTTTTTCAGCGGGCTCATCAAGAAAAAAAGAGAGAGGACCAAAATAAACACAACCAGAAATGAAAAAGGAGAGATTACAACTGATACCACAGAAATACAAAGGATTGTAAGAAATTAGTACAAAGAACTGTATACCAACAAATTTGAAAACCTAGGTGAAATGGACAAATTTCTACAAAAATATAATCTTTCAAAACTCAATGAAAAAGAAGCAGAAAGCCTGAGTGGACTAATAACACCTGATGAAATTGAAGCTGTAATAAAAAAAACTCCTGACACACAAAAGCTCTGGAACAGAAGGTTTCACAGGAGAATTATACAAAGCATTTAAGGAAAAGATAGTCCCTATCCTTCACAGACTATTCCAAAAAATCCAAAATGATGGACATCTCCCAAACTCTTTTTATGAAGCCAGCATCACCTTAATACCAAAACCAGACAAAGACACAACAAAGAAAGAAAACTTCAGGCCAATATCGCTGGTGAACATAGATGCTAAAATCCTCAACAAAATATTGGCAAACAACATCCAAGTGCATTAACAAGATCATACACCATGACAAAGTGGGATTCATCCCAGAAATGCAAGTATGGTTCAATATTCACAAATCAATAAGTGTAATACATCACATAAACAAAGCAAAGACAAAAATCACACGATTGATTCAATAGATGCAGAAAAAGCATTTGATAAGGTACAACACCCATTTATGATAAAAACACTCAGCAAACTGGGAATAGGGGGAGCATTCTTTAACATAATGAAGTCCATACACAAGAGACATACAGCCAACATCATACCCAATGGGAAATAACTAAAAACTTTCCCACTGAGATCAGGAACAAGACAAGGCTGTCCACTTTCACCACTTCTATTCAACATAGTATTGGAAGATTTGGTCACAGCGATCAGACAAGAAAAGGAAATAAAAGTCTTCCAGATCAGAAAGGAGGAAACAAAACTGATGTTGTTTGCAGATGACATGATAGTGTACATAGAAAATCCTACAGACTCCACAAAAAAACTGCTTGACTTAATAGATGAATTTGGCAAAACAGCAGGATACAAAGTCAATATCCAGAAATCAAAGGCATTTTGGTATACCAACAATGAAACAGAAGAAGAAGAAATCAAGAAAAAATTCCATTTGATAGAGCAAAAAGAAAAATAAAATACCTAGGAATAAACCTAACCAAAGAGGTAAAAGACCTGTACTCAGAAAACCATGCAGTGCTGAAGAAAGAAATTAAGGAAGACACAAACAAATGGAAACATATACCGTGTTCATGGATTGGAAGAATTAATATCATCAAAATATCCATCCTACCCAAAGCAATTCATAGATTCAATGCAATACCTACTAAAGAACCATTGGCATGTTTCACAGGCATAGAACAAACACTTCAAAATTTTATATGGAACCATAAACAACGCCGAAGAGCTGCTCCAATTTTGAGAAAGAAGAGTAAAATAGGAGTGATCACAATACCTGATACTAAACTGTATTACAAGGCCACTGTATTCAAAACAGCCAGGTACTGGCATAAAAACAGACACATAGACCAATGGAACAGATTTCTCTCCAGCCCAGAAATAAATCCAAATCTATAGTCAATTAATTTTTGACAAAGGGGGCAGCAGCATAAAATGCAGTAGAAATAGCTTCTTCAACAAATGGTGTTTGCAGCTACATGCAAAAAACTGAAACTCGAGCACCAACTTACACCATACACAAAAATAAATTCAATGTGGATAAAAGATTTAAATATAAGCTCTGATACCCTTAAAGTCCTAGAGGAGAACATAGGAAGAAAAATCTCAGATATTTCACAAAGCAACATTTTCACTGATATGTCCCCTAGAATAAGGGACATAAAGGAAAGGATAAACAAATGGGATCTCATCAAAATAAAAAAGTTTCTGCATGGCTAAAGAAAACAGTATTAAAATAAAAAGAACAAACCATATGGTAAAACATATTTGTCAATGATACCTCAGACAAGGGCTTGATCTCCAAAATATATAAAGAACTCACACAACTCCACTCTAAGAAGACAAGCAACACAATTAAAAAACGGGCAAAGCACTTGAGCAGACACTTCTCTAAGGAGAACATACAGAGGATCCAGAGACACATGAAAATATGCTCAGTATCACTAGCTATCAGAGATGCAAATTAAAACCACAATGAGATACTTCACACCAGTCAGAATGGCCCTCATAAACAAAGCAACACACAACAAATGTTGGAGAGTTTTGTGGAGAAAAGGGAACCCTAGTGCTCTGTTGGTAGGATTGCAGACTGGTACAACCACTGTGGAAAACAGTATGGAATTTTCTCAGAAAACTAAAAATTGATCTGCCTTCTGACCTAGCAATTTCATTGCTAAGATTATATCCTAAGAACCCTGAGACACCAATCCAAAAGAACCTATGCACCCCAATGTTCAAAGCTGCACCATTTATAATAGCCAAGTATTGGAAGCAACCTAGGTGCCCATCAGTAAATGAATGTATTAAAAAACTGTGATACATTTACACAATGGAATTCTTTGCAGCAGAAAGAAAGAAGGAGCTCCTACCCTTTGTGACAGCATGGATGGAACTGGAAAGCATTATGGTAAGTAAAATAAACCAGGCCAGGCAGTGAAAGACAAATGCCATATGATCTCACCTTTAACAGGAACCTAATCAACAAAACAAACAAGCAAGCAAAATATAACCAATTACACTGAAATAGAGAATGGGCTGACAGCAACCAGAGGGGAGAGGCAAGGGAATTTCAGGGGAAAAGGGGAAGGGTTTGCAGGAAAAAGTATAAAGGACACATGGACAAAAACAAGGGTTGGGTAGAAATGGGAGGAAGGTGGGGAGGGCTGAAGGGGTGGGCTGGGATGGGAATAAAAGACAGAAAACTGTACTTGAACAACAATTAAAATAAAAGTGAAAAAAATAACTCAACTACATGCTACTTACCAGAGTTTTTTAGAACCAAAGACACAAATAGCTTGAAAGTAAAAGGATAGAAAAAATATCCCATGCAAATAGTATGCAAAAGAGATCTGGCATGGCTGTTTAAATATTACATAGAATAGATTTTAAGTTAAAGACGAAGAGGGACATTATATATTAATAAAAGTGTCAATTCATCAAAACTATATAACAATTTACATTTATCTATATACCAAAGTAAACAACTCCAAAATACATGAAACAAAATTTGAACAAATTAAAGGGAAAATTAAACAATTCTATAATAATAGATTGAGATTTTAATACATTCCAGTGTCAATAATGGATATAACATATAGAAAATAGATCAATTAGGAACAGGAGAACTTGAACAACAATATAAACCAACCAACAGGTCTTAGCATCCATATACAGAACGCTGACTATAGCAACAGAACACACATTCTTCTCAAGTGCACATGGAATACCCCCTAGAATATTCTTTATTATGCCTTTAACCAATGAATTCAAAAACACTGAAATAACTTTTGTATCTTCTCTAATCACAATGGAGTAAAGCTAGAAATAAATAACAGATGGAAAACTGGAAAATTACAAATAATAAAAACATTTTTAAAAACACTCTCTTAAACAACCAAATAGTAAAAAACTAAATCACTAAGTAATTAGAAAACACCTTGAGACAAATGAAAATGAAAACACACCTTACTAAAACATATAGGATGTAGTAAAAGCATTAATCAGAGAAAATTCATAGCTATAAACACCTATATTTAAGAAAGAAGAAAGATAAATTAACAATCTAACTTTACTTCTTAAGGAACTAGGAAAAGAAGAACAAAATAAACCTAAAGCTAGGAGAAGGAAGGAAATAACAAAGATTAGAATAGGAGTAAACAAAATATAACATAAAGAAACAGAGAGAATCAAGGAAATTAAAAGTGGGTTCTTTTAAAAGATCAACAAAATTGACAAACCTTTAGCTAGACTAAGAAAAATGCAAGAAAATGAAAATAACAAATCCAAAGAAAGTGGAAACATTACTGACCTTACAGAAATTAAAATGATTATAAGAAAACACTATGAACAATTACAGGTCAACAAATTGAAATAATCTAGATGGAATTCCTAAAAACACACAAATTACCAAAACTCACTCAAGAAATAGACAATCTCATCAGATTTAGAAATCTATTTAAGGCACAAAAAAGAATCAATCCTTTTTCCACACACATATTGAATAACCACTCTTAAGAAACCACAAGGGAAGTAAAGTCTGAGGTTGGCAGTTAGAAACAGGGATACATAAACACCACATTGTGAACTGGACATCAGGAGGTAATGGAATCAGATCCATGAGGTCTTGGTCACATATGACCAGCCAGCTCCAGATGCTGAACCCATCATCTTTGGTCTGTGTATGGATCTGTTACTGATGTTCCTTCCATCAGGTGTCCTCATCTAGTGTCCTCTGAAGATACTCCAAAAATTATCTCAGCACCTTCTGGAGAAAGCATAAACTACACATCCAATCCACCCAATGACAAGATTTATTGTCATTTCAGTCTTCTTCTGAAATACATGTCTAATGGGTTCCTTCTCTCCCCATCTTCACTGCCAACCACCACCACCACCACCACCACCACAAAATATTATTTATGTCTGCAATAGTTCAGAAGCCTCCTAAGTACTACCATTTATTCATCCATCCCCACACTATCTCCAGCTCAGTCTCTACTCATTACACAGAGTAATCTTTTTTAAATGAATAAAATTCAATTATGTCATTCTCTTGCTTGACACCTTTTCTCTTATAGCCAAAATAATCCAGAGTTTTTCACACAACTTACAAGCCCTGTGTGGTCTGGCAATCTCATTTATTGCCCTTCTCCTTCTTTCTGTGATGTTCCATGTATGCTGCTCCTCCTTTCATTGCTGTTCACCCCAGAATTTTCACAATCTTCACATATGCTCTCCCATTCATCTGAATGTCCATCTTTCCCATAAGCCCCCACCTCTGTCCTTACCTGGTTGAGTCTTTCAGGTCCCAGGTGGAAAGGGCACTTAGAAGTGTTTTTCAAACTTTCTCCTTACTATCCTAAGTATCCTACTGTCCAGTGTCCTGCTTTTCCTTAGTAACATTTAGTACAATTATAACCAAATTATATATAAATATTTATTTAATTTATCTCTCTCCCACTCGACTGTACACTCTGTGAATAAGGATAGGGATTTGAGGGAATTGCAGGCTACTGTTTCTTCATTCCTTAATACAGGATTTGGCACATAGTAGATGCTTCCTAGATAGTTGTTGCATGAATAAACAGAAGAGTAAAAATTATTTTTCTCCTCTCTAAGAAAGTCTTTTATTTGTAGCTGAATATTTACTACTTTTGCAAGTAAGTATTTTATTTTACATTTAAGCTGCTTAAGAAATCTTAATTAGTACAAATAAAGGCATGTAGCATGATGCATAAAAGTAGAAAACTCATTTAAATGGAAGAAAAATCCTTTAAAATAGGATTTTTAAAATTCTTTGCACCAGTGAATCTGCTCTAATTACAGCTTAACAGAGAATATAGCAGGTAATTCTGATGCAACTATTTTTAATAAAGAACTTATTTAAAAAATTTAAACCCCTAGTAACAATATTTCTGAACTTTGGAACACAACCACATCATTAACACAAGACTAAATCAAAACCCATAATAATATGAGGTGTGATCTTCAATATTTCAAGGATCTAGCTATATATCATTCTGGTAAATCAGTCTCACAATTCTATACATGTAAAGCAAAGTGGAAAGTTTCCATAACAAAAGTATGGAACCAAAAGTATGTAAACATTGCAGCTGCCTAGTCCTTCCATGGTGCATTTTTTTTCTGGTTCAGTCACACTACAGCTATACATTAGCCCTAAGCTAGAATTTAACAAGTCTTTGCAGCAATAATCTCTCAGAGGAGCAATATTGAGTGTGTGGGCAAACAGCCAGATCAACTCCAGGGCTGAGCATAAGTTTACTGTGTCATCCATGACCTCTGTAGCAGCTGTTCTTTAATCACATTACATTATAGTGAGGTCTGAGAGTCACCCTAAAGTCATGAAGTAGGAGTTACAGATCCTAGTTTCTCTGTATGTAAAAGGACAAAACAAAACAAAACAAAACCCACACTTTAGGAGATTAAAGTGTCTTGTCCAAAGTCTTACAATGCCAAATCCCAGTCAGGAATTAGGACTTTTCCAGCTTACTCACTAATTAAATGACTATGCAATGAATGCCTAGTATTGCCAGTTATGGGTCCAAGTTCTTAGGATACATCAGTTTTGTTTTGTTTTATTTTGTTTTGTTTTGTTTTGTTTTGTTTTGTTTTTTAAGACAATGGTGTCTGCTTTCATGGAGTTTACATTCTAGTAGAAAAATATACAGGCTGTAATTTTAAATAGGATGGTCAAGCTAGTACTCTTTGAGAAGGAAACGTTTGAGTAAAGATTTGAAAGATGTGTGGCAATTAGCCATATGAATAATTCTGGGATACACAGCCAAAAAGACAGAAAAGCCAATACAGAACTGAAAGGTACTAATCCAGACATAAATAATTTTTTTTTGTGGTGAGTGTAGAGTGGGGATTATGGGCAGTGAAGATAATGATAAAAGAACCCATTAAACACATAGTTTAGAAATAAAACTGATTTGTCTCATTGATTAATTAAATGGTTGTGTTATGCTTTCTACAGAAGGTGTTGAGATAATTTTTGGAGCATCTCAAAAGACACTGGATAAGGACACTTGATGGAACATTAATAACAAGTCTATCCCCAGACTGATGTAGAGCAGGTTTGGTGGCTGAGACAAAGAACAAGGAAGCCATTGCAACTAGAGTAGAGTGAGGGCAGGAGATATCCATAACAGAGACCAGAAGGGGAATAGAGGTAAGATTCTGGATCCATGTGGGTCACTGGAAGGACAGGCTTTTGCTGTGAGGGAGATGAGGAGCCAGTAGGGAGTTTTCAAAGAGGAAAAACATTATTTCCTCTTGGTTTTAAAACAAGGCTACTAGATTGATAGCAATCTGTCCAGAATAAAAATAGAACAGGAAAGCTAGTATGTTATTGTAGTCATCTAGGCTTGAGATGATGGTGGCTTGAACGGAAGTTTTAGCAATGGAAGTAGTGAGAAGTGACTAGAACCTGAATGTGTTGTAGAGACAAAACTAACAGAATATGCTGAGGGATTGGGTACATATTGTAAAAGAAGAAGAAGAATTAGAGAAAGCCCTCAAGTTTTTGTCATGAGCAACTTGGAAGCATGCTATTGCCAAGCACTATAGGTATAAAACTACATGGACAGATATGGAGAGGAGAAACACAGGGTTGGTTCCAAACAAGTGGAGTGCAAGCTTTTCACCTAGGAGGGGATGTTGAGAAGGCTGTTGGCTGTACAAGTCTGGATGTAAACAGGCATTCATTGGCTGAGATATGACCCCCTGGTATGGAGCTTATCCCAGCTTGAGGTACCTCCTACAGACAGCATGGACTTCTCCAGAATGAAATACATTGTGGTGACATTAAATTCTCAGTACACACCTGTTGTCTCCAAATATTCATGAGTCTCATCTCCAACGAAAATAACCAATTATCTTGCATTTTACATAAGGGAATTCTGTCAAGGGTCTTCTCTGACTTCATATGGTAGGAACCCTATTACAGAATATCAGACGCAGTGTGAGATGAAACTTTATAAACTGATTTTGGTACCATTATATATAGTACCATTTCTCCAATATACACAGTAAATTTAATCATTTTTGTGCATTATCAGAGGGATAATTTTGTGTTTTATATCCTTACTGGAGGCTTTTCTAAAAGCCTGGGGAAAATCACAAGTAACTGATTGATCCAAAAGATCAATCACTTTTTGCCCAAACTTTTGAGGGAAAATAAAAATGTGCATTATGCAAGGGTTTAATGAACACATACCATGGGCATAATAATCCTGTGCACACAAAAACATGGTGTGGCATTATACACAACAAAGCCACACTCAATGCATCTAGATAACCTTGTGTTTGGTTAACAAAGAATCGATGGCTGTGGAATTATCATATTTTAAAACTTTTCCTCTATATGTGACACATGCATCCCAATGTGTCAGCATAGTCTGTGTTGAAAACATTTCAATGAATGACAAGTTGATTGACCCCAATTTGAAAATCATAGTGTATAAAAACATAATTTTGGGGGTGGCCAACATTATGACAGATTCTATATTCCACTCATACATGAAACTAATTTGAATTATTTAGAGAATTGAAAGCATCTGTGGAGGCTTTCAGCAAAGAAAATTGACCAGATATGGGTGGGAGGAAAATATAAACTTGAATTAAAAACTGTCAGACAACTAATTGTCAGCCAGATATAGTTTGAGTGAATATGGTGGAGTAAGAGATTGATTAATAATCATTGTTTTTACAACCAAATGAACAGCATGATAAGCCATATTTTGCCATGTATAATGTACACTTTTTGCCCAAACTTTTGAGGGAAAATAAAAATGTGCATTATGCAAGGGTTTAATGAACACATACCATGGGCATAATAATCCTGTGCACACAAAAACATGGTGTGGCATTATACACAACAAAATTTGCTAAATGAAAAGAACATCAGCCTTCCACATGGAGAACCCTAGTGCAAATCCCAGCTTTGTCACTTACTGTGAAATGTCAAATAAATTATGTGATTCTTCTGACCAATTTTTATATCTATAAAAGGAGGATACCAATATACACTTTCTAAGTAGTTGTGAGAATTGAACTAAGTTTTATCTGCACACACATACACACCCTGGCTTAGTTCTCATTTCACTCTAATATAAGTACTATATCAGGGAGACTCCAATATGAGTTGGAAGGTATTTGAGTTATTCAGTAAGGTATAAACCTCAGTTTAGACAACCAGGAAAAAAAACAGGTTATTTCTGCTATGATGTCATGCCAGGGCTTATTGATTCAACAGCTTAGAGACTGGAAAGGATAAACAGAACCCAGCATAGGTCTCTCTCTTCTGTCCACTATATAATATCAGTCACATTGGAACCCTTTCCTGCCCCATCTCCTCATTTATTTTAATGAGTTTATGTAAAAACCTGTGGGTTTGTTGCTTAAAAGCCACCATAAGAAATTCTAATAGAAAATAAGATATGGTACTGAGAACATATCTTAACTATTTGGGGAGTGCAGAGCATAAGGGACCTTTTAAATAATTTGTCAAATGTTCTATTGATATCCATCTTGCCTCATATTAATGAAAAGCAAGAGGTCTGTTCAGCAAACTGTTGACACATAGGAGTTTGAATCCCTTTGTTACTTTCATTTTCTTCAGCCTACTGTGAATAGCTACAAAGATGAGGGCAAATTCTAGATCCTAAACCATAAATAAAAAGTCCAGAAAAATGGATGGCATATGGAGGCTTGGGATTAAGCAGGAAGGTGAGATTACAACAAGAATAAAAACACTAGGGAAAAAAGGAGATGGGCCAAAAATGAAGAAAGCTTGGCTTTCCAATTTGATCTCACAGGAACCTTTATTTATTCATTTTTTTTCAATTACCATATATCCCCTCTTATAACCCCTCCCACCACAGTCACCACATTGTTGTCCATGTCCATAAGTCCTTTTTCCTTTTTGTTCTATTCCTCCACCCCCAAACACCCCCATAGCTGTCATCCTGCTCTCTGTGAATCTGTCTTTATCTTGCTTGAGTGTTCAGTATGTTCGTTAGATTCCACATATGAATGAAGTCATATGGTATTTGTCTTTTGCTAACTGGCTTATTTCACTTAGCATAACATTCTCCAGGTCCATCCAGGCTGCCGCAAAAGGTAAAATTTTCTTCTTTTTTATGGATGAGTAGTATTGCATTGTGCAAATGTCCCCTAGTTATTTTATTTACTCATTTACCAATGGACACTTCAGCTGCTTCATAACTTGGCAATTGTAAATAACTGCAATGAATATAGGGTGCTTATGTTCTTTTAAATTAGTGTTTTGGGTTTCTTTGGATAAATTCCCAGAAGTGGAATTAGTGGATCATTGCAGTTCCATTTTTAATTTTTTGAGGTATCTCCATACTGCTTTCCACAGCAGCTGTACCAATCTACATTCCCACAAACAATGCAAAATGGAATAGAATAGAGAGCCCCAAAATAAACCCACAACATCATAGTTGATATCAATAGCAAAGTGCTGGAAGCCACCTAAGGGCCTACCAGTAAATGAATATATCAGAAAACTATGGTACATTTACACAATGGAATACTGTGCAGCAGAAAGAAAGAAAGAACTCCTACCCTTCACAACAGCATGGATGGAACTGGAAAGCATTATGGTAGGTGAAATAAGCCAGGCAATGAAAGACAAATACCATATAATCTAACCTATGAGTGGAATCTAATCAACATAACAAACAAAAACGCAAAATATAACCAGAAAAATTGAAATAAAGAACAAACTGACAGTAACCAGAGGGGATGGAGGAGTGCGAATAATGGGGGATAATAGAGGAAGGTCCATCAAGGAACATGTACACTGGGGACATTACTAATTCAAAAGAACATAAGTGCCCTGGCTGGCATAGCTCAGTGGATTGAGCGCGGGCTGCGAACCAAAGTGTCGCAGGTTCAATTCCCAGTCAGGATACATGCCTGGGTTGCAGGCCATGACCCCCAGCAACCGCACATTAATGTTTCTCTCTCTCTCTCTCTTTCTCCCCCCTTCCATCTCTAAAAATAAATAAAATCTTTAAAAAAAGAACATAAGTACCCCAATTTTCATTACAGCATCTATAACCACCAAGATATGGAAACAGCTCTTATGTCCATCAGTAGGTGAGTGGATAAAACAACTATGGGACATTTATACAATGGAATACTACACAGCTGAAAAAAAGAAGAAATTCTATCTTTTGTAACAGTATGGATGGACCTAGAGAGCATTGTGCTAAGTGAAATAAGCCAGTGAAAGAAAGACAAATACTATATGATTTCACTCATATGTGGAATCTGATGAACAACTGCGCTAACTAGAAAAACAGAGACAGACTCATCGATAGAGGGCAGGATGTCAGCTAAGGGATAGAGGGTAAGTTAGGGGGTGGAGGGATTGAACAAAAAGAAAAAAGACTCATGGACATGGATGACAGTGTGGTGATTGCTGGGGGCAGGAGGGTATAAGGGGATTAAATAACAATGGGAAGGAAGGAAGGAAGGAAGGAAGGAAGGAAGGAAGGAAGGAAGGAAGGAAGGAAGGAAGGAAGGAGGGAAGGAAGGAAGGGGGGAGAGAGGGAGGGAGGGAGGGAGGGAGGGAGCATGGAAGATAGAGAGAGAAAGAAAGAAGAGAGAGGGAGGGAGGGAGGAAGAAGAAGAAAGAGGAAGAAAAAGAAGAAGAAGGAGGAGGAGGGAGGGAGGGAGGGAGGGAGGAAGGAAGGGAGGATGAGAAGAAAGAAAGGAGGAAAGAAAGAAAGAAAGAAGAAAGAAAGAAAGAGAGAGAGAGAGAGGGAGAGAGAGAGAGAGAAGAGAAGGAAGGAAGGAAGGAAGGAAGGAAGGAAGGAAGGAAGGAAGGAAGGAAGGAAGGAAGAAGAAATGAGGGAGGGAGGGAGGGAGGAAGGAAGGAAGGAAGGAAGGAAGAAAAGAAAGAAAGAGAAAAAGAGAAACTGATCTCCAGGTGGAAAGGCCTCTGCCTCTGGTAAATAGCCTCAGTTAGTCTCCTGTCTAGAAGAGGGAAGGATGGGCCAGGTCTGCAATAGGATTTAAAGAAAATTTTTGCCCTTAGTGCACTTTTTGGTGTCCTCTTTTTCCATGTCTTTTGTCCTAAAAAGATTAAGTCTCAAAGGTAAGATCAGATATAGGGTGAGAAGAAAGGAGCCACATTTAGCACAGGTCCCATGCCAAGGATAAAAGTAAACCTTATAATTCACATGCACTTCAGGCTACCTCCTGGGGGCTCTATTGACACCTAGAGCAATCCATGAGGGGTGTGGGAGAAGCAATCAGAATCGGAATCAGCAGGGGATATCTCTTAGCAAGAAAGGGGATATTTACTTTTCACCTAGCAAGCTGATTACACACACATTACTGGGTTTCCCATATGTTCTATCAAAAACATGTTTTAAAATCACAAAACTACAATAAATACCATAAAAATGAAGAAGGAATAAAACACTTAAAACCTAAAGTCTAGTTACTCTAGGTTACTTAATCCACTAATCACACTCAAAATTTTTCAGATTAGCATATCTCCCTCTGCTTCTGAGGTCTGAACCAGTTAACAAATGAATGCCACTCATGCTTTATTGTGTAATATTCAGTTATTATCATTGGATTCTGGAGCAGATGGAGTCTATCTCGTAATGTTAGCTCCTCTCTTACTGTGAATCAGTTGAAAGCAGTAAATATTTGTTTTTGTTTTTTCTCTTTAAGCAAATCATGAAAAATATGTTTCTACTATAAAGATGTACAAAATTAGTATATATCCCCAAATAATAAAAAGCAGGGTCTCAAAGAAATATTTGTATGCCTATATTCATAGCAACACTATTCACAATAGCCAAAAGCTGGAAGCAACCCACATTTCCAACAAATAAAATGTGGTATTTCCATATAATGGAATATTATTCAGCCTTAAAAAGGAAGAAGACCCTGACACAAGCTACAAAATGAACATTGAGAACATTATACTAAGTAAAATAAGCCAATCAGAAAAAGACAAATACCATGCAATTCCAGTTATATGAAGTATCTAGAGAAGTCAAATTCATAAAGACAAAAAATATAATGGTGTTTACCAGAAGCTAGGGGGAGGGAAGAATGGAGAATTATTGTTTAATAGATATAGTATTTCTGGTTTGCAGATGAAAAGTTCTGGATATTTATTGCACACCAATGTGAATCTACTTAACACTAGTGAATTGTACACTTAATAATGGTTAAGAAGGTAAATTTTATAAATTATGTGTATTTTACCACAATTATAAACAAACAAACAATAAACCTATTAGATGAAAAAGACTTTGGGAAAGAAGTGAAATTTCTGCTGGTAATCCTTGACAGAAAGGGGAATCGGGGTCTTGAATTCTTGGGAAAGGATTTAGAGGCAAAGGGATCAGCATATGATCAGAACCCATTGCCACACTCCCAGTGGATTCCAACATATTGAGGAATGGAGCTGGGAAAATGTGAGATCATTTACAGCAGAGTTTGAGATAGGTCTAGAAGGTAAGAGACTGAAGAGAGTGAGAGTCTTGAAGCTAAGGGGATGGCTTTTGGTGCAGATGAACATGAAGGGTAATAGCAAGCCACCATGAGGCTCTGAAGACAGAAGTCAGAACAGCAAGTGAGAAAAAAATTGGCATCTGTGTGAAAGACTGACCACAGGGGAGCCATGCTAGAAGTGGGGAAGCCAGTGAGGAATGAGTTGTGATTATTAGTCTTGGAACACAAACATTTCCTTGCCATTAAATTGGTCTTACCACAATGTCACAGTATTTACCCAGTTGTACAATAAAATAGCTTGATATTTTACAGTAATAAATCTCCAAGAAAACCTCAATATTCGAGTCCTAGATGCAAAAGAAAAATATAGGAGAAAGAAAGCCTTAAGAGAGAAAAAACAAGGAGAAATATAAAGACTAGCATATCAGTCCAGTGATCTGTATTAGAGAACCAGCATTCCTTTCCTTCAAAAATTAGCTCGACTATTTAACTCAGCAAAAAGTAGTTTTAACATTTCACACATTAATGAGTATTTCTTCCCCAAATTGTTAAATCACCAAAAATTTTCTGGGACAGAATAGCGTGCACAAAAGCAAAGGACAGAAGAAGGAAAGTACCAAATATCCTATGAACAGCAAGGGCCACACCCAGTGGAGTGTAGGGCATGAGTGAGTAAGAAGAACATGTGTGCATGTGTGCATACGTGCATGTGGGTGCATGTATGTGCACACAGTGGGAAACATAGACAGAAGCAGACAGACTGGAGGAGAAAGTGATGCTGACTTACACATAGACTTTATTATCAAAGATATTTGCTGGCAAAAATGAGCTAATGAAAGAGCATGAATGTGGCTAAAAAGAAACCTATACTTAAACCCAGTTCCAGATACTATTTTGTGCCTTTCACAAGTAGCTTTAGCTCATGAAGTTTAAATAAATGTATGCCTAATTCCAGATGAACATGCTTAATGAAAATGTTGAGAGGATTAGAAATAATATAT
Source organism: Phyllostomus discolor (assembly GCF_004126475.2). Taxonomy (NCBI): domain Eukaryota; kingdom Metazoa; phylum Chordata; class Mammalia; order Chiroptera; family Phyllostomidae; genus Phyllostomus; species Phyllostomus discolor. The sequence goes on along the minus strand of NC_040913.2, from coordinate 55,376,384 downwards.
ATAGAATGGATAATAGGTACTGCAAAAATAGACTTCTGGCCAAGATGGAGGTGCAGGCAGATACACTTTGCCTCCTCACACAACCAGAAGAAGGACAATGACAAATTTAAAAAACAAAAATAACCAGAACTGACAGAAAATTGAACTGTATAGAAGTCTGACAACCAAGGAGTTAAAGAAGAAATATTCATCCAGACTAGTAGGAGGGGCAGAGCCAGGAGGCTGGTGTAGAAAGGACTCAACAGCAGCCGGAGGATCAGGGCTGCAAGGCAGCAATTGGCAGAGTGGGCAGTCCTACATTTGTGTGCAGATAAACTGGGAGGAACAACTGGGGAGTGAGACAGACCAAGCAAACCAGGGTTCCAGTATAGGAAAATAAAGCCGCAAAATCTCTGACTGAAAAACCTGTGGGAGTTGAGGTGGCAGGAAAAACACACAGCTTTACAGGAGAGTTTGTTGGAGAGGCCCACAAGGTCCTAGAACATACACAAAACCACCCACCCCAGAATCAGCACCAGATGGGCCCCATTTCCTTGTGGGTAGTGCAGGAAGTGACTAATAGCCAGCCAAGAGCTGAGCAAGCAGCATTGTTCCCTCTCCGACCCATCCCCCACATACAGCTCCACAACACAGTGATGTGAATTGCCCTGCCCTGGCAAATGCCTAAGGCTCCATCCCTTACTATGTAACAGGCACATGGAGACAAAAAACTATGACCCAAATGAAAGAACAAATCAAAGCTCCAGAAAAAATACAACTAAGTGATGAAGAGATAGCCAACCTATCAGATGCACAGTTCAAAATCAGGTAATCAGGATGGTAGTCAGGATGGTAATCAGGATGCTCACAGAAATGGTTGAGTATGGTCACAAAATAGAGGAAAATGTGAAGGCTATGAAAAGTGAAATAAAATATATTAAATATAATATATTTTATATATTAAAATATATTAAATATAAATAAATATAAATATAAAATATATTAAATTTAAAATAAAATAAAAGTGAAAATATACATGGAACCAACAGTTAAGAGAAGAAAATCTGAACTCAAATCAATGGTTTGTACCAGAATGTAGAAATAAACATTCAACCAGAGCAGAATGAAGAAAGAATTTTAAAAAATGAAGAGAGGCTTAGGAACCTCCAGGACAACTTTAAATGTTCTAACATCTGAAGGTGCCAGAAGAAGAAAAGGAAGAGCAAGAAATTGAAAACATATTTGAACAAATAATCAAGGAGGGCTTTCCTAATCTGGCAAAAGAAATAGACTTCCAGGAAGTACAGGAAGCCCAGATAGTCCCAAAGAAGTTGGATCCAAAGAAGCACACACCAAGGCACATCATAATTACATTAGCCAAGATTAAAGAAAAGAAGACAGCAGCAAGAGAAAAGGAGACAGTTACCTACAAAGGAGTTCCCATAAGACTATCTAGCACCTGATTTCTCAAAAGTAACCTTGCAGGTAAGAAGGGGCTGGAAAGAAGTATTTGAAGTCATGAAAGGCAAAGACCTACATCCAAGATTACTCTATCCAGCAAAGCTATAATTTAGAATGGAAGGGCAGCTAAAGTGTTTCCCAGATAATGTCAAGTTAAAGGAGCTCATCATCACCAAGCCCTTATTATATGAAATGTTATAGGAACTTATCTAAGAAAAAGAAGAAGATCAAAACTGTGAACAGTAAAGTGACAACAAACTCACAACTATCAGCAACCAAACCCAAAACTACAAAACAGAAACAAAAATGAACTAAGCAAACACCTACAACAGAAATAGATTCATAGAAATAGACATCACATGGAGGGTTATCAGTGGGGAGGGGAAGGAGGAGAATGGGGGAAAAGATACAGGGAATAAGAAACATAAATGGTAGGTACAAAGTAGACAGGGGGAGGTTAAGAATAGTATGGGAAATAGAGAAGCCAAAGAACTTATATGTATGATCCATGGACATGAACTAAGGTGGGGGAATGATGGTGGGAGGGAGGATACAGGGAAGAGGGGAATAAAAGGGAAGAAAAAAATGGGACAACTGTAGTGGCATAATCAATTTAATATATTAAAAAAGAAAAAACAGTACAATGAAAATGGGATTGCATTATTTATATATGTTTATATATATATAATATTATTGTTTTAAGCAAATTTACTTTGTCATGTACCTTTACCTCAATATACATTTACATGCCAGATGCTAGGTACTACAGGGATATGGCAGAGTCTCTGCCCTTAAAACCAAACATAGCCTGATTTATTTATATGATAATTCTCCAGAAGCTCAGTTGTTAATATCAAGAAGGTCAAATGCATGCGGAGGAATCCAGTTGGTGGAAGATGGGAGAACTGCAGCAACCACTTACCATAGCATCCAGGCCTGGGGCTGGTCAGCCTGTGGAAGTACAACACTGTCCCCTACTTGAAATAGGACTTAATGACCAGAGGGTCTTATTTTCAGTCAGATAGCTCCCCACATTGCTCAGCCATAGTACTCAGCCATAGTACTTCAGAAAGTTGGAAAGGAAAAAAAGAGCAGCATGAAGAAGTAAGTCAGTGGATGAGTTCAGGGGTGGCAAGCTGAACCACAAGCTTCCAGGGAGAAAGGACATCTGCTGTTCTCCATTTGCAGACCACAAGCAATATCCAAAGCCACAAACGGTCCTGGAAAATGCAAAAACACAGAGCACTGAGGGTGCTATTGCCAGAACAAGAGTGTCAATAAAAAGAATGAGTCTCCCCACCCCCACATCACTACTTTGATCTGTTGCAAACAGATGTTCAGCAACCTCCAATACTCTCCAATATGGACCATTTTCCATTCAGCCAGTTACTCTACATAGAAACTTGGAAGTCATCCTGAACTTTTCCTTGGTCCTGATCTTGATACCTATGCTCATGCCCCTCAGCTACATATGATCACTCCCATCATGTCAGATGCCCCTACCTCCATCAGGCAAGGTAGAACATAGAGATAGAATAACATGTATTGTCACATGGTATTGCTCAGGGGACATTAACACTAGGTGGCTTGTCAAAGGAAGTCGTATAAGAATGGCAAATGTTCAAGTAAACCTTAACAGAAGAGTGCTCTGACAAGGGAGAGAAATGGAGGTACCACAGGAAGACTAGTGGATTTACGTAGAGGAGTTGCAGAAGAGCAAGTCAGGAGCCATTCTCAAAGTTAACTAGTGCCAGACTCACTTTGTAGACAGTGAGTTCTTTTTTGAGCTAAGTATTATCACACAGACAATGGAATGTGAGGAATATCCATTGGCAATTTTAACTCAAGAGACTTCAATGGAATTATTTTCTCTTCCTCTTCCTCCTCTTCCTCCTCCTTCTTCTTCTTTCCCTTCCTCTTCTTCTTTCTTGTCTTCTTCTTCTCCTTTATTCTTCTCCCTCCCTATTTCATATGCTCTTCTGCTGAATTCATATCTTCATTAATAACACTGCCACACACCAGTTACTCTACATAGAAACTTGAAAGTCATCCTGAACTTTTCCTTGGTCCTGATCTTGATATCTATGCAGGCACAAAGTACTGCCTATATTGTCTTCTCTAAATATTTCTCAAAAGTTCTCTCCACTCCTTCCCTTCTAGCACATCAATAATTCAGGCCCTCATTACCTCTTGGTCATCTTGCCTCAAATTTAATGCCCTTCATTTTACCCTCTGCATTGCCACTGGTAGCTCTCAAATTCAAATGAAACCATGTTACCACCTATCACATTAATTTATCATTTCCCATTGCTGTCATAAGGAAGCCCTTGGCTTGTCACATGAGTCCCTTCATGATCTAGTACTTACTTATCATTCCCTATTCTAAATCACTTATACCTAACCTTATCAAACAACCTGTTGTCCCTGTTCTGGGCCGTTTCACAATTCAGATCTTTGCACATGCTCTTTTCAATGTCAATGGGTCAGACTATTTTACACCTCAGGACTTTTGCACATGTTTTTCCATCTTCTTGGACCACCATTCTGTTTTCTGCATGTCCTTCATCTACCCAGTGTTTACTTATTTCTAGAAACAGGAATTCAAGCACTAGTATTATGTCTTATATGAAGCTCTTTGGGCAGCTCAGGCTGATGTTAGAACTCCTGTTTGCTCTCTCCATGGTGCACTCTGCTACCTTCATTATAGCCCACATCACACTGGATAAACCAGGGACTTAGATGTCTGTTTCCCTCCACAGGGGTTATTTTATGCAGCCCTGTGTCCCCAACACCTATTCCAGTGCTGGCTTCATGGTGGATTTTTAATAATTGTGTTCCATTTAATATAAAAAGAACATAAATAAATCATAAAAATCTGTTCCAGACAGAGAAAGCTTGGAAATCCTGAGATCTTATAACCTAAGCATTCCTCTAAATAGGAACTTCCAAAAGCAAAATGGAGCCATAACCTGGAGAGAAGTTTCATTGAGGCCCAGGTGACTTGACCTGATGTGTACAACCACTTATAGGGTCAGATTATAAAAATAGAAATAAAAACCTCACATGTGCCCACATATATATGAATTTTTATGCAGATTGTACTCTGTTTTACTGGGCTTAGCATGACCCCCAAATATTTCAGTTTGGATTATATGAAAGAACTGAAGTTATCTTGCAGAAACCCCAAGGTGTCTGCTCAGTATTATCTGGCCAAATTGGTGCTGCATTGAGCCCTCTCTCTCACCTCTATCACCAAATCCCTTCTCCATCCTTGGATGTGAAATTATATCAGAATGTCAAGACAGATCTCCTACCAGGCAGGGCTCTGAATCATCCTGCTGTTTTACAGAGCCAAAAGGGCTCCCTGAATCACCTCAAGTATTTCCAAATGAGCCCAGAAAGACAAGTAGAGGGCAAGCATAACAGAAATATAAACCTGTAAAAATAGTCCTGTAATCATAGCCACTCATGAGCTAGGTGGGAGCAGTAACAGATGGCTATGTCTGTCTAATTTTCCAATCCCTGAGGTTGTACCTCTATGCTTCCCTTCTATCTCTTTTCCTGGAACATGGTTTTGGCAGGGAGTAGGTCCCTTGGAATTAACAGTATCCTTCAAAGTCATTCCAGAATGGTACAGCAATCAAGGCCAACCCACATGCTACCCAGAATCAGACATATTTTATTACTCTCAATAAAATGAGTCATGCCCAAACTACATCAATAACCTTGTCAAGATGTTTCCACATTTTAACAAAGTATATGAGTTTATCAATTGTCTCTTGTCAAATTGACTGATTGATGGATTGATTGATTGAGAAAGGGGAAGGGAAGGAGAAAGAGAGGCAAAGAAACTTCAACTGGTCACCTCTAGCACGCTACCTGACAGGAACTAAACCTATAACACAGGCATGTGCCCTGACTGGGAATCGAACAAGTGACCTTTAGCTTTTCAGGACAACACCTAACCAACTGAGCCACACTGGTTAGGGCAGGTTAATGTCCTTTTTTAATGTAAAGGCCAAAGAAATTGGGCTCAGATGAAAGTGAAAAGATATTTAGGCAATGTTATTTGCTGATTGTCAGCCCCATGCCTGGGCACAGGCAGGCCATGTTGTCCTAATTCCTGCCACCTGCCTGCCACTAGGGTGCCACCTATGGCCAATCAGTTTTTTCAGTTAGAAAAGTGTCTGGAACTTTGGATAAATACTGGCTAAAGCTGATCTTCCAAATAGGTATTCCCCAGAACATACTACCAGTATCCTGGTAGTTATTAGTGTTTGTAAAGATTAAAAAGGTAAAATACATTGTTTCCAAAATCACTGAAGCTTTTTTTCATAGGATCCTCTGTAAACTTCCTAAGCCCAGTAATTAAAAGAGATTATACTTTAAAGTTTTATACAAGTGAAATATTTGATGTATTTCTCCATATTTACTTTTTTTATAATATAGGATAAAGGAAATGTACCAAGTTTTTTCACCAAGCCCATGTTGATTTCCCCAGATCCAATTCAGGTCACCCCAGTGCTGCATGCAAACATCATCACCTCCTATGAGTAGCAGGAGTGAGCAAATTTAAGAAATAAAATACTAAGAAATTGGGTTTAATCCATCAAACACTTTTTGAACACTTACTAAACATTGTTCTAGGCCCTGTAGAAGAGCCTAGATATTCACAAAGTTATCTTTGACCTCACAGAGCCTTTCATCTAAGGAGAGAGATAAACAACTAACTTTAATGCCCAGTAGGATGCAAGGAGCAGAGCACACTTACAGAGTACTGAATATATGCCAGGAGCTTAAATTCTTCATTCCACTAATCCCCACCACAGCCCTGTCGTTAGATATCACCCTTCCAAAGACAGGAAAATTGAGGCTAAGGGAAGTTATGTGACTTGCCCAAGGTCACACACAGTAAATCATTGTTTACACATAAGCCCAGGTCTGTCAGTCCATATAGCCCACATTCCTTCTCTAAACTGAACCACATTCCTTCTTAATAAAAGTAGTAACACTCTGGGGTGACTAAGCAAGGAGTTAAGCATGCTGATATAGGTATCAGAAAGGGCTTCACGGAGGAGATGGCATTTGAGCTGAGACTTATAGGAGTATGAGTTAAATAGGGAATTCATGGGAACGAAAATGTCAAACTAAAGAAACTGAAGGAGTGTGAGCTTCTTCATTTATTCATTCAGTACACATTTATTTAACACATATGTGTGTGTTGAACCCAGCTCCAGGTACTAAGGAGACAGAGGTGAGCAAGACAAGGAAACAAAGGCCTTCCTTCAAAGCACTGAGGTTCTAGTGGAAGAAAGAAGCCTAAATAAGCACTATAACAAATTATAGATGTTACAATTGTGGCTGTAAAGTATACACAGTATCAGGTTGAGACTGATGTTGGGGGCAGGGAAAGAAGAAAATACTCTGGATAAAGTGATCAAGGAGGGCTGTCTTGAGTTGTTAACATTTGAGCAGGAAGCTGAGTGGAATAAGGGGCAAGTTGTGTCGATGTTTGCAAGAGGAGTTCTCCAGGAAGAATCCTTGAGGAAGGAATGAAGTTGGAGGATTCCAGTATGGCAGAGGCAGCCTGAGCAAGGGGGACACAGTAGGAGATGAGCAGGAAGATGGGCAACAGCTGTCAGAAGGCTTTGGATTTCAGTCAGAGTGGTGAAAAGCCCCAAGAAGTTTCTGAGAAGGAGCATAACATGCTGTGATACATTTTAGGGAGATTTCTCGCGGGGCTGAATGGACATTTTTCTATGGGTGCAAAAGGAGAAACAGAAAGCTGATTTATGAGGCTGTAGCAGCCCAGGTAAAAGACTGTGGTGGCCTGGGAAAGGAGCAAGCAGGAGAAGTCGTCTGATTTGGGATACATTTGGGTGGTATTTCTACCATATTCCTGGTCTGTTCAGGAAGAAAAGTTTCTAAGAGCCTAGGGTTAAGAGTAGATTCTACACACCTGAGATAAAAAGACTGACAGAGAGCCCAAAGTCTCCTTGAAGGAGGAGAGTGCCAGAAGGTACTGTGGAGGAATAAAGGTCTGCAAGTGCCTTGGAGAGTAAAAATGACCATAACCCAAATGAAAGTGTTCACTGAAGAGGAAAGTTTTCAACAAGAACCAGAAAATTGATGACGCATCTGAATCTAGGTTAAGAGTGTATATGAAGTTGTTTGTAATTAAGTAGAGGTCTGAAGTGCACAGTAAAAAAGGTTAGGAGGGGATCAGTTACATCTGATTTAGGGAGAAGAAACAAAAGAGCCACATCAAGTGGGGAATTTGGAAAATATGGTGACTGGAGGAACATTTCTCACTTTTGAGGATAAACATAGATTAGGAATGGCTAAAATAACTGGCCTAGAAATTTCTACAGAACTGGGCCTGGAAGTCTCTGAGAGATTGAGGTCACTAATGGACTGAAGGACTTGGATCTCTCTAGGATGAGCCAGCTGCTCCTGGAAATCCTAGATCAGGAAGGCTGGCAATGGGATTGTTTGGTTTCCCAAGAGCCTCACCAAGTGCTGGGTTTAAAATTAGCTCCAGATGGATGGGAGGCCTATCTGGATAGAATTCTTCACAGTTTGTCTTAATTGTGACTCCGAGGGAATAAATAAAAAATGGCGGTATTGATTTTAAAATAACTCTAGGTGAGATCATTGTCTGTACTTCCTGTTTTCTTTTACTCAGCTTACACTTATACTCAACTTATCAATCCACAGAAATCTGATTTTAACCAATTTCATTTTATCAAAACACCTCTGGCCAACTTTACTAGTGGCCCGACTCCATGTTGCTTGATCCAATGGGCATTTTTCAGCCCTTATCAGACATCTCAGGCCTACTGACCAACCCTTCTTAAATAAACACTTTCTTCCTTTCTATTGCCATGGGTACACTGCCCCTCTTGGGTATGACCCTACCACTTTGCCACTCACGTGCTCTGTCTCTAAAATGCTAATTTACTTAGCCTTTAAAATGTTGGAGTTGCTTAATACTTGATTATAGGCTCTTTACAGTTCTCGTTTTATCTCCTCTATATAGCAAGCTTGTTTAGATCCCTAATTTCAACTGCCTGACATAATGGTGACATGTGAAAAATACTGTGGGAGTGTTCAGAGATATACATGACTAAGGTATGTGGGAGGCTGCTTGAGTTCGGTCATTGGTACTCAAGTGGAAAATGTGGGCTTAGGATGGATAATAAAGCCTGAGGAGAATATATAGAATATATACAGAGGAAGAAAAGAGAACCTAAGCTAGTTTAAACTTTGGAAAAACTATTCACTGGACTGGAATATGAATAGCCACCAAAAAATAAAAATACATGCTATTATTTTTCACCATGATTACCATTATTCTACAAGTTAAGTGCTTGTCTATACATTTCAAGACCTGTATTTATTATCTATGCATTAGCTCTTTATTAGCATTTCCTACCTTCCACCCATTGCTTTTATCCAAAATTTTCATGCATACCTTTCCATAAGTTTCTATAGGAAAAATAAACAAAAGGAACCATATGTTTTTCCGTTATTTTATCAAGGGAACAAGTAGAAGATCACTTGAAAACAATCAACAATAATTTTTGCATGCAACTAAAAGGAGTATGTTCTACTTTTTTAAAGTCCACAATATAGACAACTCTCATTAATACGCAAGGCGGTTATCTACAGTGTATCTCATGGAAACCCTGCCGTTAAGCTCGCTGATCTGCTCTAATAAATTACCTGCTTTGTTGACATCTATTGCTATCCGATTTCAAAATAACCACACATTTCCTTGACAGCCCATCTCTCCATTTTCTTTTATTTTCAGATTGTCTGCTGAAACAATCCATTAAAAAGGGGTAACACTCACCTTTGGGACTGAAAGACCTAAGTCCAAGTCATAACTTGTAATTCATTCATTCATGCACAAAATCTCAACTCTGTATCAGTGTGAAAAGTCTTACAGCCCTTCTTCGCCTCCCCCCAAAAGGCAGGTGGTAAGCGTATTACTATTAGGGAAAGCTTTGAAAACCCAAACACAGCCATTTCCCTTGCTCAGTGGAAAATTTCAGAGACTCATATGTTCACTGTAGCTTTAATACTTGGACTGTGGGGAACTGCCTCACAAGAGCCACTGTTAATATATTACAAGTGTATTTGCAGAATATGAGAAACACCTAACTTCAGTTCTACCTATAACATGTTCCTCAAAATTGTCCTGGAAGATGTTGTTGTTCCCTTTTGAAAATGAGAAAACAGAGGCTCAAGGCTGAGTAAATTGACCAAAATCACACAGTTAGAAAATGGCCCCACCAAGACTTAATTTTTCAGATTTTCTAATTCTAGCTTGTACACCTTGCAACATTTTTAACAAGAAGGGATAAATCCTTTCTCAGTGCAAGGAATGACAATTTAATAACCTGAGTTAATGCACCTCTGAAAAAGATTTATTTCTTCCCTACCCACTAGGTCAGGTTTATTCAAAATTCTCAAAAATTGATTTATAAGAATCAGGAGAAGGTGCATGAAATTTTACCTATACAACAGAAATAATAATACTTAGTATTCACATATAACTTCACATTTTGTAGATATTGATGATAAACAATAAAAACTTATTTCCTAGATGGCTATTATAATTTTTCACAACACAAACCACCTAGATAAACATCCTTGTTATTGAACAGAAATGTTTGAAAGATTAATTTAACACCACTTTAAATGTGTGGAGGTCTGAACCTCATTCTGTTGGGACACATTCTTGAAGTCCTGAGCATTTAACTTAGAGTGAGCTTCAATAAATTGTTCTCTTTAGCAGTCTTTCAGGATAAAGATCACATACAGACTGAAACTTAGTTGTAGATAGATGCTATACAGGACATTCTAGTCATTTTCAGCTTGAGAAACAGAAGTGTCCAAATTCATGATAATTAAATGTTGACACTCTCTTTAACACAGTAAATGAAATGATATAGACCCCCTATTTAAATTCTTCTCAAGTTTTCAGAGAAAGAAAGTGATTCCAAAGCAGCTTTCATAAGTATTTTTCTGCATAAGTAAGACTTTATATAGTCTGACACAACTGTGATGCTTGCAAGGTGAAGGATGTATTTGAGACAAGAGGATTTCATGCATGCAAAGTGGTTTGGACCAAGAGAGGTACATGCAGTAAGCTCTTTACATATGACCTTGACTTGGCTGCACTAGTTAGTTTATATAAGTGTTCAGTTCATCAACAAATAAAATAGAAGACCCAAGCCCACCTTTTTAATTATAAAGTGCTTCTCCCTCCTCCATCATCAGACTTCAACTCATTGCAGCACTGAAAAAAAAAATGTCATCATGACTCCTAGTAGCTTGCTCCTGTTTCCGCTTCAATAGATACCCTGTAGATGGGAAGTCACAAAACAGCTTTGCATCCCATCAAGTTGCCTCCACCCCAAAACAGCTGCAATGCTTATCTAATTAAACCCAAGCACCAAACTGTGAGCTTCTGCATCAATCATTAATATAGTATTTTGGATCACTTTAAATGCTGACTGGGGGTATGTGGCTCCCTGCACACTGGTCTCTAAAGGAAATTTTTCAAATAATCTTTAAGTGGCACTGAAAAAATAAAATAAGCTGCCTGCTGTTTGATGAGCACTCCACTACTGTGCTGCGCTCTGATTAGCTGTTAATACCAATTGAGAGATGAATATTACTTATTCCAAAAAGCTAAAGATTTTTTTATTCTTATGAAAAGAAAAATTCCATTTTACTTGCCTCAAAAATGTGGCTTCATGCCCAAATTTTAAATGGCACCAAAGAATGGTGGTTTCTGGTCTCTCATCTCTAGTTTGCAGCCATTATATGGAATCACATCATTTCTCTGCGAGACCATCCACAAGTTGGTGAACTGTGATTTCCATGTGGGATTTGCACATTCATACCCTACATATGGAATGTAGAAAGCTCTTACAGAGATCTGATGGCCCAGAAATATTTATGTAAATTGCTGTCCTGTCATGGCACATGTTAACGCACTGGGGTTCAAGCTCATAAACCAAAAGGAACAGTTTCCTACATCACTATTCTAATACACTAAAGCCAACGGGCCAAGCCAAATGGGACAATTTATACAAAGAGAGACTGGCAAAAACCAACTGAATGTCTGCTTCCTTCTAGCATTCTAGGAAAAATACCAAGCAGCTGTGCCAAAGCATACTGCTCTTCTTTGTTTGGAAAAACACTGACCTACTAGAAGTCAGGAGATGCAGTTAGCACCAGGTTCCAGAAATATGTATGCAAGAGACTTCCTAACAAAGAACAATAAACTTCAAAAACACAACATACATCAAGCTTAGCATAAATACAGCTTAAAAATAATAAAGAAATAGGATACAGTTTGGGAACCACAAGGTTCTCATTCCCATAAGCCAAGACTGACTGGGCCTTAGCCAGGCTATTGCCTGGCACCCAGCCACATCAGCTATAGAGTGATGGGGAGTCTCAGAAAATATAAATAAGGAAAGAATATGATTCAAGAGTGGCAAAAGTACAACAAAAAAATAGAAGTCTCAGAGTGGTTTACAGAAGAGAAGAGGAGGCTAAAAGATTTAGGGACAATCTGAAAGCCCACATGAAGGGAGTAATCAGAGGTGTCTTCCAAGTCTACTATACAAGTTAAAAGATCAGGGCATAAGAGTTAGGACTATGTCAGTTTAGCTCAGCTGAAACTGTATTTCTCAGAATGTTTTGCATGCACATGTGCTCGTGTGTGTGTGTGTGTGTGTGTGCGTGTGTGTGTGTAATTCTGGGAGGAAGACAAGAGACATTTTGCAGGTAATAAGGAAGAAGGATGTGAAGTAGCAGTCATATGACACTTCAGTCTTTGAAGGTGAGGGCAGAGCTAGAAGCTCTGGTGCAGCTCCTGACATTGTTGCTGATCTGCTTGCTTACCCTGCTGACCTGCAGCAGCTCTAGCTCCTACTGGATTCACTCTGACAAACTTCTGTGACTCTGAGATCAGGAGTGTGTTCAATTCACTCACAAATGGTACCAACTGCTTATGATAGACACCCCCATCATCAAAGCTGGAGGTCAGAAGGCTCTGAGAGACCAACAGGGATTCAAGTCCATCCTCCTAGATTCCAGTTAGTACCTACAGCTCCTGGTTTATCCTTGCTTTTCTCACTTCACATCCATCTTTCCTCCCAACTCTTATTTCCTCATGCACTCCTATCAGTGGGCCAGCTTGACGACACTCAGGAGACTAATTTCCCTTGACTTTTAATGGTTTAACTACAACAGTCTAGACAATATCGCACAGCTCTGTAGAGATTTAGGCTCAGGAATATGTGCTACAATATTTTGCAATAAACTATCTCTGGTCCAGAGACCTCATGTTTTCACATTTCTTTTCCTGTCTATAGGTATATGTACTTATGGCAGGCTAACATGCTAACTTATAAAGAGGGGTGAAATCTCACACCCTTCTCAGTTTCAGACTTAGCACTTTTTACATAGATTCCTATCATTTCTACATCCTTAACTCATCCAATAAGGAGACTGATTCCAGAAGAATAATTTCTCCTCCTGATTTCTCTACTTTGTAAGCAAGGCAAAACAAGAATGTACCAGATTCTCTTCTTTGACTAGAATGAACTTCTCAAGAGATGTCTGGAAAATGGATGACTACCATCAGTGTTTAACCTTTCCTCTGTACCATTTCTACACTCCACATCAGGAAAGAGCACTCTCTATCCTTCTTTTAGAAAAGCCTTCCACAGTACCCTGCCAGAATAATATCATGCCTCATTAAGCAGTCTGTGTAAAATAGTAAAAATGGATGAACTCTGAATCTCACTTCATCACCTACCCTCTCAGTGACCTTGAGAAGTCATGTAATATTTCTGAACACCAGTTTCCTTACATGAAAATGTGAGATAATCACACTTGTTTTGTTCACCTTACAGGGTATCAGCATCAAATGAAAACATGTATGTCCAAATTATTTATAAATGTAAAGGGTATATAACCCAACTCACTCCACTTACCAAAAAACATTTTGATTTAGTTAAGCAATAAATTGGGAATCAGTTATTGGTATATATATATATAGAGAGAGAGAGAGAGAGAGAGAGAGTGTGTGTGTGTGTGCGCGCGCGCGCGCCAGGTACACCAATGAGCTTCTTAGCTATGACAGGTACTGCCCTTTTGCCTCCCCATTTCAAGAGTTTACTTAATCCCCTGCCTAATACTCTAATTTTCCCCCACTGTGGGACAAAACATAACCTTGAACCTCAACAAGCATGACTAGGGCCTTCAGGCCTTGCTAGTTCTCAAGAGTCCTTTCTCTAGAGAACTGGGTTCTGCTTCCAATATTTGCTAGCTACTAGAAAATTTTTCCCATGAAAAGACAAATTACCCTAGATCATAATATCCACACCCTCCTTACTTTCATTTTTTTGTCTGACCTGTCTCCATTATAACCATGGTGCCTTACTGCTGCATTGGACCCCCACCTTCTATTCTGATATCAAAAATATTACCTCTTAATATTTAAAAAGCTGTACTTGATTCCCAGTTGAACACTAAATTTTGGACCACTCAATTATCTTTCATTGGCCAGCATTAAATGTAATGTCCTTTTGTATTTTTCATCTGTGTATCAGTAACACTAACAGTCCTAACATTTTACTTGTCCTTATATTTTCACTTTTTAATGAGCAAGATATAATTCCTTACCCCTGGACTTGACCACACAATTTATTTTGGCCAATGTGATATTTGTCAATATAACAGAGTCTTGAAAAGCACATACAAGTTGTTTAATCTCAGGCACTGCCATGACCATGAGAACTTAACTAGGCTAGCCTCCTGGAAGATAAGAGACATGTAGAGCAGGCCTAAGTTGCTCCAGTGATCTCTACCATGGCTTTCCTAAAACAGATGACAGCAAACCAACCTCCAATATACAATTCCATCCAAGAAACATTATTTAAGAAAGAAGTAACAGTTTGGTGCTAGTGGTTATGTAACATTACTGTATAATAAATAACTGATTCAGAAACCAGTACACAGAGTGAGGTGTTACTTTAACAAAAACCTAAAGTATGTGACATTGGCTATGTGACTAGGTGGTAGGTAGAGCCTAGAAAAATGGGAGTGAAATTTGTAGAAATCTGGAAAACATGATAAGAAAACTCATAAGATAAGGGAAAATTGGTGATTCATGTGATTGTAATGGCAAGTTGTACAATGGAAGATAGAAAATACCACTGATAAACTTCTGGACTTAGCAAAGATATATCAAGGCAGAATATTGGAAGTGTCAGCTTGCTGTAACTACCCATGTATAATAAAGTATTACAAGGGAAAGATGAACTCAGAAAATAACTGAGTTGAACTTAGTTGAAATAATGCAAGTTGACCTTAAAATGCAAAGGTGCTATATTCTGCTAATTTAGAAAATATAACTGTTTTTCATCTCCAATCTTTTAAGTCAGTAAAATATTCTCAAATTAAGGCATAGTCATGGATAAAGACCAAATTAAGGATGGATCTATGAGACCTTCTGTTAAGACTTCTTGGATCATTAAGGAGGTACTATGTAGGTTCTAAAAAAGGACTTTCAGTATTCTTAAGGACATTATACCACATCAATTAAAGTGCACACAATATCAGGGATTAAATATATAGGAGGGAAGTATGTCTCCAAAGAATTGTGGGTTTGGCTTTTGACACATGGACAACCCTGGACTAAAAGGAATCATGACTGTTAAAAAAATAAAAAGTGGCTCTACACCCCCAACTTTCTCTGAGAAGGAAGCAGGCAGAGAAGTTGTTCAGAGGCTACATATTCTAGGCCCTCTTCAGAAGTGGCGAAGGAGGAAGAATAAGGACATGTCAGAGGATGGAGATAAGAGTTGTGGAGAATGATGGACTGGGAAGCCAATCATAGAAAGTAGAATCTAGGTCTAATCAAGCCACATTCCCCATACCCAAAGTGAGTTTACCTTT
Organism: Phyllostomus discolor; assembly: GCF_004126475.2. Lineage (NCBI taxonomy): Eukaryota > Metazoa > Chordata > Mammalia > Chiroptera > Phyllostomidae > Phyllostomus > Phyllostomus discolor. The sequence continues at coordinate 55,360,955 of NC_040913.2, read as the reverse complement.
GTGACTGGCTTTGGCCAGCGGTATTAACAGGTATGTTGCAAATAGAATCCTAAGCAGCACTTGTGCCCTGGTGTTAGCTCACTCTTGCCCTCTGCCATCATCATGAGAATATGCCTGGGTCAGCCTGATGGAAAGCAAGAGATGTATGGAGCACAGTCATTCAAGCTGAACCCATTCCATATTAGCTGACAGCTAGTCAACCACCTCACATACAAGCGCGATAAATTCATACTTTATTTAAGACAGTGAGTTTTGGAGTAGTTTGTTGTGCAGCATAGTTCTGAAATAAATGACCAATATACCATTCTTCTTAGTTCCCACTTGCATTCCATGTGGCCAAAGTCTTAATGTGCCTTCAACCTGTCATCACTCTCTTTGTAGCTATTATTTTTATCAGCACCTTCACTTCTATTCTCAGAAATCTTGTTATAAATGTATACATGTTCCATATATGAGGTCTGTCCAGAAGGTATCCAGCCATGTAATATGAAAAATAAGGATATTTATTAAAGAAGATACAAGAAACATTGTACATAGGACAATTACACCTCAGTCCCCTTCAAAGTAGGCACCTTGGGATTTCACACACGTTCTCCCAATCACCATCATCTGTCCCATTGTATTTTCCTGAATCTCATTGAAGGTCTGAATCTCTTCCCATTCAAGGGTAATTTTAGTTTTTGGAAAAGCCAGAAGTCACAGGATGCCAAATCTGGGCTGTAGGGGGCTGAGTCACCTGGATGATTTGATGTTTTACCAGAAAACTGCATGAGATGTGATGCATGAGCAGATGTGCTGTTGTGATGAAGCTGCCAATCACCAGTTGTCCACAGCTATGATTTTCTGAATCATCCAAATAGTTTCCATGGAGGAATGTTCAATCTTAATGCAAAATTTGATGCAGATTTGTTTCTCTACTCTCTCAGTCATTTTGAATGCGACAGTAACACAGTACACATGCTCACTCAACAGCATCTACTGCCCCCACCAACTAGTACAGTGAAGTCATCATTGTTCATGCATGTGTATGCTAGTCTACTCTTCTTGGCTTCCAGTTTGCATCAATGTTACATAAACTGTTATCATTATATTAATAATGGCTGGACTTTTTCTGGACAGACTTCATGTAGCCATTCTATGCTGCCTTCCTATGATTAGAGATGTTTTCTATAATCAAGGTACACCCCTCCACATGGCCTCCACCTCTATCACAACATTCCAAGTGTATATCCAGTTCTAGTTAGTGGTGGAACCTTGAGCATGTTGGTGAAACTCTCTAGATCTCATTTTCCTCTGTAAAATATAAATATAGCAGTATACTTAGATGCAATTTACACTTATTTAGCACCTTCTACACAAACATATCAAGTGTGATTTTATATGTCACTTATTGTCCTAAAATAGAGGATGGGAAATGTTATTTCCATTTTAAAAATTAGGAAATGTGGGGCACAAAACTTTTTCAAAGCTTCCAAAGTCATAAGTAACAGAATTAAAGTCTTCTTAGCCTTGCTCGAAAGAGAGAAAGAGAGAGAGAGAAAGAGAGAGAGAGAACCACGAAAATTAAAAATACAAACACACACACTGGTAAGTACTTCAATAGAAAGAAGCTGAAGTTTACTCTTCTCATAATTAAGCACAATTTGTAACATTTGCCAGTAAAAACTGTAACACTCCTGAAATTTGATAAACTTGGAACAGCCTTGCTTGCAAGTGACCATTTTCTGTGAATCAGGAATTTTGCCTCGGGCACTTTTTCTCCACTACAGATAATTGAAACTCTGAAGCTGGCAAACAAGTCCTTTATACCAAACATTGCTCTTTCAACTTGATTGTTTGTTCAATATAAATATTTACTAATTATTGTCTATGTACCAGGCATTGTGCATTCACTCTGCCAGGCATGCAACTTAGAGCCAGACAGTCTGGTATCTGAGCTTTTAAGGCCAAAAGTCAAACACTTATGTCTGGTCTTTTCTAAATAAGTAAACCATTTTTATGCAATAATTGCAGGGTCTTGAAATACAATGTAATTGTTGGCAAGCTGGCTGAACTCAAAGAGAAGTTGTGAGGTCCCCCACCCCAGTCCAGGCTCTACAAGGGGATGATTCTCAAATCTAATTTTTTCACTCCTATGAGGCTGGACACCAAGCACAATGTTTGGCACACAGTTGGAAGTTGTTTCTCCCCACTTGCTTGAATCTCCTAGAGAAGGCATTAAAAACAGGGGTTCCCAACCACCCTCTCTCCCACAAGATGCTCATCCAGTGGGCATGGAATGGGAGAAAATTATCTGTAGTTTTCCAGCCCTGTAGGTGATTCTTATACACAGCTAGAGATGAAAACCACTCAGTATGAGCTCTATACATATATACAATGTATAAAAATTGAGTAAACAAATATTATTAAAGCAAATGGGTACCATAATTTTTTAAACCATTAGGTACAATGCTGGGTATAAATTCTAAAGCCAAGAGAGGAACAGGAGGAAATGTAAGATTAGCATTATGTAAAGGACAGCAACATATGCTATATCATATACCATAATACTATAGTAGGGCAAAAATTGTACCAGAGAGGGAAATAACATGGAGTGTTCTAGGTCAAAAATGAGAAATTTTTCACATCAAAACATTTCTTAGACTCTTATAAGACACTACTTATACTTTTCAAATCTTTTTACTAAGAAAATATACTAAAAAGCAAACCCAAATGAATTTAATGCTTTCAAATAATTTGAATTTTATTAATTTTAAGCATCCACTTACATTTGAAAAATACTAATCCATACATATGCAACACATTTTTTATCCTCACCTGATAAGTTGTTTATTGATTTTACTTTTTTTAGCAAAAGAGGAAGTAGGAGAGAGAAAGGGAAACATCAATGTGAGAAAGAAACATTGATCAGTTGCTTCCCATAAGCACCATACCAGGGATCAAACCCTCAACCTAGGCATGTGCTCTGACCAGGAATTGAACCCTCAACATTTTGGTATACAGGACAACATTCCAACCAAGACCCCCAGTCATCACTACAAGACATTTTTTGTTTGGTTTATAAACAATGTTTGGTGGATATGGGGACTCAAGAAGTAACTCAGTGGCCCACTGGAATTCATGCTCTGCAAATCAGGAACTTAGGGCCTGTAACACTTAACAACAATTAAAACTAAAAAGAAATATTTACTCAAAAGAGAAAGAGGCAAATAAGACTAATAGTAAGAAGCAATTTAGATTTGTACATAGTGGCAAAATAATGTACTAGGACCAAATGAAAATGTTGGTGTTTTGGGTTTATTTATTTTTTTTTTGGTGTTGCTATTCCATAGAATTATTACAGTATTCTGGAAGGAAGGAAGGAAGGAAGGAAGGAAGGAAGGAAGGAAGGAAGGAAGGGAGGGAGGGAGGGAGGGAGGGAGGAGGGAGGGAGGAAGGAAGGAAGGAAGGAAGGAAGGAGGGAAGGAGGGAAGGAGGGAGGGAGGGGAGGAAGGGAGGGAGGGAGGGAGGGAGGAAGGAAAATTAAACCAGGCTCTGAGTCTGATGTTGAAAGGTGATGAAAAGAATATCTGAGGTAGAACAATTCTGTAGTATTTTCTCCATATAGGCTCAAATTTAACATAAGACTATCTGGAGGGACACAACCAGGGGAGAAAAACCATTTGATCACTCAATTTTGTGAAAAGGCACTATTATAAAATAATAGCATTAAGGAAATAATATCAAATGTGCATATCTTAAAAAAGTAAAAAACAAAAATCCCATAAGAAGTCAACATTTTTTAATGCATCAAAGAGTGGTTCTTAAATAGAAATCCTTTGTGAGTAAATGGCAAAGCAAAAGTGGCTATAGAAATCCTTTCTGATTAAATGGCAAAACGAAAGTGGCTATCATAGAAAAAGAAAAAGGCATCTTATTATTGAATGAATAAACTGTTAATGAAAGATTTCCATTTTGTTGTACATGAAGGTCACAGAAGGTCGTGATATAAAAACTACTGTTGCTCTGACTGGTCTTCATGCTTTGCTGCATGGCCCTGAGCTCTTCTCAAGAAATTTTTAAAACCAAAGAAACAACATCCAAGGCTCACATATCATAATTTCACTTTTTACATGCATACTTCACAATATTATTGACCATTTGATAAGGATTACTTCATTTTAAGGGGACATATCTAATCTCCTGTAATATGTTCCTCTTTTCACAGAATCCAAATCCTCAATAATCCCAAAACAACCACAATTGTCTTCAATTTTTATTCAGCAACATTTCTTAAAGTCCATTTCTTTAAAGTTTGATCAAGATTCTCCTCTATAAAGAGGGCTCTGTGATGAAATAATTAGCATTGTAAAGATTAATTGAAATTTTATATTTACAGCATCTGTTTAGCTATGTTTATCCCATCATTTCTCAAATATGTTTGACCTCAGATCTCCTTTATCATGTAATATTTATTTACATTCCATAGAAATAATCTTCATTGACACACAATTTGGAAATCCCTACTGATGATGACTCGAAGATACTTTGAAATTTACTCCTTCAGTCAACAAATACACTAGCTTCCACTATGTGCCACACAAGAGTCTAGGGCAGAGGGTGTTCCACTGAAGCAGATAAGCATGGTGCCTCAGTCCTCATGGAGCTCCCTTTCTAGCAGGGAAAAGACAATAAACTTGTATTCTAACAAAGACTCCAGATTGTTATAAATGGTGTTGAGTACTATGAGGAAAAAAATAAAATCAGACTGGGAGTAGAAAATGGTTAGAATGGGGGCAGGATGTGACTGTAAATGGGATGGCCAGGAAAGGCTTTCTCCAGAGGTGATATTTGAGATCAGATCTTAATTACATTCACTTCTTTTTAATATGAAATGTACTTTTCTAGTTACTTGAAAATTAGAAGTTGAGAAGCAAAAAGCAAGATTAGTAATTTTCTTTTAGTGAAAAAAAATGGATTAAACAAAACAATCATTTCCCACTTAAATAAGCATGTTTTGTATATGGGTTAAAAACTTGTATCTGTGAGGGATTTCACATCCAGTTCTCAGAGCCAGTGCTTTGGGACAACTTTGAGTCAAAGTTGTGAGTGGCAAACCAGGGTTTGTCACATAAACCCAATTCCTGTCCTATCTATTGGCATTGCAACAATCTTTCCTTTTACCCTTCTCTGAACAGGACACACACACACACACTCAGAAACCTGGAAATTCTGTATGGCAAATGATCAAGGATAATCATCTTAGTAGCTGATAATTAAGGAGAGTGCTAATGCTGGGAAGTCAAGTTTGGTAGTGCTTAAACTGCAGACCGCTTTTCACTAGCCTTAGTTCCTGCTGATTGCTCATCAAAATGACTCCCGAAACTCTTGGGGAAGCAACATGGAAGGTTGCGTAAAAGCTTATTATTAAGGTACTCCTTAATGAAATACTTCTCTCCCACAACAACAAACATTTTCCATCCAGGAAAATGCTTTTATAAGTGCTTTTGGTAAATAATATTCATAATGTTGATTGTGTTATTTGTTAAAATGGTGTTGAATAACAAAATCTCCCTCCAAAAAGAGACTCTAAATGATAAAAAAGCATTAATTTAATAGCAAGCTATTTTTGTGTTTTTAATTCCAACATGTTTCTGAAATATCCACTTAAGCATTTGTAGTAACAGAAGAAAATCTTTAAGCAAACAAATGAAAAATTTCTTGTCATTGTGTTTTGTATAGTCAAATTGCACACAGTATTGTAAATAAAAGTATTTGTTGCTAGGCAATTCCATGATTCATCCCAAATTGGGTTTCCATCAGATTGATGAAAGGGATCCCCCTTTATTTTTTTCACTAGAATACAGTTTTTGCTTGAGAAAAATTTGTGAATTGATCAAATAGAAACAGAATTTTTATAACAATAAATAAATCTCACTCCAACACTAATATCTAATGATATGCATAATTTTTGTAATGCATGGGAATCAAATACAAACGATAGAAAGCCCAGATATGATTTCCCTTGGCATTATGTTAACAGTACAGATAAAAGTAGTTCTGGGATCAGCCCAGAAGAAGAAAGACTAGGAAGAATATGCTCCAAACTGCCTCCAGAAACATCTACATTCATGTTCCAAACCACCAGCTGTTGGTCTCCCTGATTTCAGAAATGTCACCATTATTGGCCTACATCTCCAAGGACAACATTGAAGGAGGCAACATGCCACTGGGATGTAAATTTAAAAATATTTTTAAAGGTTAATTGTGTAATTGATAGTTATATCTGATCATGAAAAACTCACACCCTTGATGTTATTTAGCAACAAAGTACATAGATATTTAATCATGTTCAATCGAAAGGGAATAAAGGTGATTCTTAGTGAAATATTATTTGTATGTATGTACTTATGAAGTCTTAGTGTTCTTCACTATCTACCTGCAAATTCATGTATTTATTTGAAGATGCAGACATGGGGATTCACACAAACAGAGATGTGCACCAAACCCAAGTATAGGAGACTGAAGATGGCAGCTGAGTAGGTGGAAGCTGACTCTACCTACTCCTGCCCTCAGCCCAGATTTTCAGCTGATCTTCCCATGATTACCTGAACAATCAACGGAATCATAGCTGATATGAAGTTTTGAAGCCAAGGAGCACAGAAGATGCTCTGTACTGCCCAGTAAGAAGATTCTATAAGTTGAAGAGGAGATACCCTATGTATGGTGCCTGCAGCAGCAGAGAAACTAGACAGAAGATGCAGCTTTGGAGATCCCTCCCCACTTGAAGCAAGGAGAATTAGTCCCACACAGGGATCCCCTATCCTAATCAGAAGTGACTTGGGGGGAGTATACTGAGTCTGGGAGATCCAGGTTACACATATACAAAAAGCACACTCATAGCTGTAGCACCAACCTGAAGAGCTCCAGATAGGAACTCAATCTACTGAAACAATCAGGTTTCTGTTGGGGACCACTTTGTATAGTTTTGGACACTATAGCCCCACGAGAGCCGTCCTTGGAAGAGGCTAGTAAGTCTCCTTGGAAAGCCAGGAAACGCAAGTGATAGATAGACACAACCTGAGACCTGAGAGTAACATGGAGGGTTCCTGTGGGCAATCTGGCCTGAAATGTACATTATATGAAGCTTGCTCTGCATTGCAATAGCCCAGTTGATACAGAACAGATATGTAAGTTCAAAACATAAGGAGTGAACTGCTTGTTTCCTGAAATACCCTTTACAACCATCGGGCATCAGCATGTCTCACTGACCCTGACCGGAGATGATCTCTGTGTTTCTTCAATTGTTATCTGTAGATAGTGTCAGTTTTTTTATGACTATATCCCTCTGGACATTGCTTGATAAGCTATGCTGTATACCCCTGCACATTCTGACCCTAATGAAAGCTGTTTCAGAGAAGGGCTGGGGGTGTTCTCTACTAGAGGGAATCACCACCACCTTTCCCACCGGAACAATAGATTGTGTCCAAGATGACTTATTCTCATCCAAGGTGTCCAGGAGAGCTCTGCGGGATGGAGTTCTCCCACAGGTTGCCACACCTGGGTCTGCCAGAAGCACCTGCAAGCTGCAACCAGCTGTAACCTTGAGAGACATTTTGCTTTTGAGGGAGTTTGTATGTATGGAAAACCAGACAGTGATTCAGTACTGTGGGGTGGGTACCGCAAAGATGCTCCTTCAAAAGAACTGAAAATGTGTCTGGGCAATCTGGTCTGCCAGCCAAGAGACTAGATTAAAATTGCAGTTATCAAGAGAAATCTATCAGAACAGGAAAAGTGCTTTTCTTTGACCCATTCCGAACTTCTCTCAGGCAGGCTGAGTCATGCTGGATCTATGGGTACTTTCCCACTGAGACCAGGTGGGCAGAGAGATCAGACTTGTGCAATGAAGCGGGGAGGCCAAAACAAGAGTTCTTGCTGAGTAGGTTGGGAAATAAAGCTGGTTTCCCCAGTTTCGAGTGTGTAGGTGGTGCCCACACCCCCCTGCACAGGCTAACACTGCTGCTGCTGCTGCTGCTGCTGCTGCTGCTGCTGCTGCTGCTGCTGCGGAGAGAAGACTTGTAGAATGGCAAAATTTTTTTTGACCTGTTCTGAACCTTTCTCAGCCACAAGAAGCCATGCTAGATCTCCTGGTCTTTTCCCACTGAGTCCAGGTGGGCCCAGACTCAGTGGGGGAATTTTGCATAATGAGGGATATGCTGGGCTCCACCCAGCTCAGTTTGCAAGCAAGCCAGGGGCTGCACAGAACTGAGAGTTCTGGACTGTGTCTCCTGCAAAGGTTGTAGGCTGGGAATTTTATATAAGCAAGAGTTGAACTACTGGGATTCTTTGCATCCAGGCAGACCCCCTTGCAAGTACAATCCTCTGAGAAGGCAGGGGCATGCTCACTATCCTCCTACAAGGTTACAGATACCACATCCAGTGAATAAATTCTGCAGAGCAGTTCTGTCAGTATCCTCCCACTGGATCCATTTTCACAGAAGAAAGAAAGAGAGTCTCCAAACAGGGCTATTCTGAACTTTTCTCAGCTGTGCCAACTCACTCTGGTTCTTCAGGTCCTATCCCACTGAAACAAGCTGAGTAGAGAGAATAGAAATTGATGCACCAAGGTGTTTTCTGGGCCCTGCTAATTTGGCTCTCGAGCAAACCAGGGGCTACCTAAAACATAGAGTTATAAACTGTGTCTCCTACAAAGACTACAGGCTGGGAATTGAGTAGCCAGGCAGGCCCCTCCACCGAGTACACTCATCTGGGAAGGGAGAGATGTGTCCATCCCCAGCTGAATGGTTGCTGACACCACATCCAATGGAGAAACTCTGCAGAACAATACTGCCAGGTACAAGATTCCCTTTCTGGGTGCATTCCCACAGGGAGAAGAAAGAGAAACTTCAAACAGGGACTCCAAAATGTGATGAATTTGGAGGATAGTGCCTGAGCACAGGACAGAGAGCTTAGTTTCTTATTGAGGTCTTGGATTGAGAAAGAAAGTTTAGTCACCACCTGTGGTCTGGTCTTGCCACAACCCACTGGGACATTCTTTTGATCTATCTCCTGAAGTCTGGAACTGCTTATCTCTCTTCAGCAAAGGGGAAGAATGAATGTACCCATCCTGAAAAACAGTGACCCCCTGAGGAAGCAAGAGCTGAAATCTCTGGCAAAGACTGAAGGGGTTGGCTCTGAGTAAGGGCTACTCTCCCCTCACTGAGTGTCCTACAGACTGCAATCCCCAAAAATTAGAAACCTACTAGTCCTATTTCAACAGGTTTGGTCTCAGCCTACATAGCCACATTGAAAGACTCTGGACAGAAACCAGGCAACCTCAGGGGAGGACAGAGGGGCTGAAGAGGGAGGCTGACACTGGGGAACCTCAGCTCCTCTACAGAGCTCACATCAGCTTCAAGCAGGAAAGAGCTGACTTTTTTATGGAGATTAGCCCTTTATATGAAATGGACAAATAACTCATCAGAAACTATATAGTACTGGAAATAATATGGGACAGATCAAGACATGTGGCACAGGGACAAGGGAACACTCCCACCATCATGCCTAAAGTCTGAAGAGCTCCTCCAAAGGGAGACCTAGGGGCCCCATCCTCATGATGGCATCAGAAGCCCTCTCAGAAACAGATGAGTCCATGGCTAAGTTGTCTAATGATAACAGGACCACAGATAGAGGCAGGTAGAGGTGGTTCCTGCTGTGCTCTTGGTCATTAGATTACCCACCCTTGAGCCTTGGGCATTTGATAAAAAGCCAGGAGTGCAGAACATCCTGGACACAACCAAGCCTGAAGGAGACAGCCACAGGCTGTGGATCACTTATAGCTTCTAACAGACTGCCTTGAGCTAGACGGGGACAGCATCTGACACTGGCCTACATCAGCTTCAGAGAACACCAGAGTCATAACCAGAAGGAGAAACCAGCAAGCAAGTACTAAACTCTGCTGAGATGAATTCCACTTTGTTCTTTTTTATTATTTGCATTATTTTTCCCTTCACATAGCTTTTTATCATCTTTTCTTTTTCTTCAAATTTCTTCCTATTTTCACTATTTTTTATCTCAAATCTCATATTTTATTCTTCCCTTTATACTCTGTTTTGTCCTCTTCCTTCCCTTTATTTTTTATTTTTTTTAAATTTCACTTATTTATTTTTAGATAGGGAAGGAAGGGAGATAGAGATAGATAGAGAGAGAGAGAGAGAGAGAGAGAGAGAGAGAAACATCAATGTGTGGTTGCTGAGGGTTATGGCCTGCAACCCAGGTATGTACCCTGACTGGGAATCGAACCTGTGACACTTTGGTTCACAGCCCGTGCTCAATCCACTGAACTATGCCAGCCAGGGCTTTCCTTCCCTTTATTATTTTTATTTTAAATTTGTTTCCCCTTTCTTAAACCTTTTGTGGCAATTCCTTGCTTCTATTCCTTACTCTTATTATTTATCTTCCCTCTATCCTCTCACAATTATTTTTCTTTCCTTTCATCATCTCATATTATTTCTTTCTTTCTTATAATATTCTTATTCTCTTTCCACTCTTATTAATCTTTGCTTATTTGTAATTGATGTTGCTGTTGTTATTGGGGGATATTTTTGTTTATGTGGGTTTTGTTTTCTGTGTTTATTTTGTTTTGTTCTGTCAGCATCTGTACAACATACAAGAAGTGGTAGAGTTGAAACTCTCAGTCAGCCAGTTAAAGGGAAGAACCCACCAATGTACTAGCCAAAAACAACCTGAATGGAAATACACCAGGAGAGCCCACATAAAATGCACAAAGAGCATCCCTAGAACATTTAGTTCAGTAGATATAGAAGACTGTACCACTGAGTCCTACAGGACTCCTACTGCATAAGGCCACCACATAAGGACAGGTAGTCAAAGCAAATCAGTCTAATATGTACAAGCAAGCAAAAAGAGTCAGCTGAAATGGGAAGACAAAAAAACTACTCCAAAATGAAAGGAAAGGAGGGATCCCCAGAAAAAAAACTAAATGAAAGTGAGGAAAGAAACTTATCAAACAGAGTTCAAAGTAATGATTATAGCGATTCTCAAGGAACTTAGTGAGAACTACAAGGAACTTAGTGGGAACTACATCAGCATGAAAAAGAACAAAGACACTATGAATAAGAAGCAGGTGGAAATGAAAAATATAATATCTGAAATAAAGAATACATTAGAAGGAATTAAAAGTAGGTTAGCTGAGACAAAGGCTAGATCAGCAAGTTGGAAGATAAGGTAGAAAAAACACCCAGTTAGAACAACAAAATGAAAAAAGACTTGAAAAGAATGAAGATAGTTTAAGGAAGTTTTGGGACAATGTGAAATTGAACAATATTCATATCATAGGTGTACCACAAGGAGACTAAATGTAGCAAGGGATAAAAAGCCTGTTAGAAAAATATGACAGAAAAACTTCCCTATCTTGGTGAAGGAAAAAATTATGCAAGTTCAGGAAGCACAGATAGTCCCAATCAAAATGAATCCAAAGAGGCCTACTTCAAGACACATCACAATTAAAATGTCAAAATTTAAAGACAAAGAGAGAATCCAACAATAAAGACTACTCTACCCAACAAGGCTCTCATTTAAATGGAATGTGAAAGAAAGAGCTTCTCAGATTAAAAAAAGATGCTAAAGGAGTACATCTCCAGCAAACCAGCAATGAAAGGGATGCTGAAGGGAGAAGAAGAAGGAGAAGGACAAGGAGAAGGAGAAGGAGAAGAAGAAGAAGAAGAAGAAGGAGGAGGAGGAGGAGGAGGAGGAGGAGGAGAAGAAGAAAGAAGAAGAAGAAGAAGAAGAGTAAGAAGAAGGGGGAGGAAGAGGGGAAGAAGAGGAGGAGGAGAAGGAGAAATAAGGAGAAGGAGGAGGAGGAGGAGAAGAAGAGAGAAGAAAGAAGAAAGAAGGAAGAAGGAAGAAGAAGAAGAAGAAGAAGAAGAAGGGGAGAGAAGTACAAAGGGAAAAATGGCAATAAATAAGAACCTATCAATAATAACCTTAAATATAAATTAATTAAATGTTCCAATCAAAAGACATCTGGTAGCTGAATGGATTAAAAAAATACAACCCCCATAGAGACCTGCCTCAGAACAAAAGATTTATGCCAGTTGAAAGTGAAGAGGTGGAAAATATATTCCATGCAAATAGACATGAAAGAAAGCTGTGTGGCAATACTTATATCAGACAAAATAGATTTCAAAACAAAGGATATAATAAGAAACAAAAAAGGTTACTACATAATGCTTAAATGAGTAATCCAACAAGAAGATATAACCCTTGTAATCTTATATGCAACACAGTATAGGAGCACTTACCATATTTTTGAACTATAAGACACACACCCCAATTTGGGAGGAAAAGGGGGTGAGTCTTATAGTCTAAATGTAGTGTACCTGGCTCACTGTTGGCGGGGGGAGGGTGGCGGCAGTGGAGTGGCATCACAGGAGGCAGGAGCAGGGTTGCTGCTGCATTTTCCTCCCAAATTTGGGGTGGGAAATGTGCATCTTATAGTCCAAAAATATAGTAAATATATGAAAAAAATCTTGGAGGACTTTACAAAAGATGTTGAGAGCAATACAGTCATTGTAGAGGCTTTTAACACCCCACTGTCAACAATGGACAGATCTTCCAGACAAAAATAATCAACAAGGATATAGCAAACATAGAAAGACTGAAAAAAAGATTCAAAGGATCAATGAATCTAGGAAGTGGTGCTTTGAAAAGATAAACAAAATCAACAAATCCTTAATCAGACTCATCAAGAAAAGAGAGAGGACCCAAATAAATAAACCAGAAATGAAAGAGGAGAAGTAACAACTGATACCACAGAAATACAAAAGATTGTAAGACATTACACAGAACAACTATATGCCAAGAAACTGGACAACCTGGGTGAAATGGATAAATTTCTAGAAACATACAATCTTCTAAAACTGAATCAGGAAGAAGCAGACAACCTGAAATAGACTGATAACAACTAGTGAAACTGAAGCACTAGTAAAAAAAAACCCCAGCTCACAAAAGCCCTGGACCAAATGGCTTCACTGGTTAAGTTTACCAAACATTCAAAGAGACAGTAACACCTGTCCATATCAAACTTTTCCAAAAAATTGAAGGGGAAGACTTCAAAACTTTTTATAAGGCCAGTATTAACCTGATTCCAAAACCAGATAAAGACACAACAAAGAAAGAAAATTACAGACCAATATCTCTGATGAACATAGATACTGAAATCCTTATCAAAATATTAGAAAACCAGATCCAGAAATACATTAAAAAGATCATATACCATAATAAATTGGGATTTATTCCAGGAATGCAAGAATGGTACAATATTCAATAAACATAATATATCATATAAACAAAATGAAAGACAAAAATCACATGATCATATCAATAGATGCAGAAAAAGCACTTGGTAAAATCCAGCACCCATTTATGGTAAAAATATTCATCAAAGTGGGACTAGAGGGAGCATACCACAACATAATGAATACCATTTATGTAAAACCTACTGCCAACATCATACTCAATGGACAAAAACTAAAAACATTTTCCTTAAGGTCAGGAACATGACAAGAGTGTCTGCCTTCATCACTCTTATTCAACATAGTATTGGAAGTCCTAGCCACAGTAATCAGACATGAATAGGAAATAAAAAGTATCCAAATTAGAAAGAAGGAAGTAAAATTGTTATTATTCACAGATGACATGCTAGTATACACAGAAAACCCATGTAGGCTCCACCAAAAAACTACTGACCTGATAACTGAACTCAACAAAGCAGCAGGATACAAAGTCAATATTCAGAAAACAATGACATTTCTGTACACCAACAATGAACTATCAGAAACAGTCACTAAGAAAACAATCCCACCCACCAAGATGGAGGCATAGGCAGAAATGCTTTGCTTCCTCACACAACCAAAAGAAGGATAACAATGAATTTAAAAACAGAGAACAACCAGAACTGCCAGAAAATCATTTGCATGAAAGTCCAACAACCAAGGAGTTCAAAAAGAAACATTCATCCAGACTGGTACAATGCAGAGATGGGCAGCCTGGGCAGAGAGGATATGCAACAAGGCAAAGCAGTGGACCACATGGGTGATCCCACATTCACACACAGATAAGCCAGGGGGAACAACAGGGAAGTGAGAAAGACTGAGAAACTCAGGGTTTTAGCATAGGAAATCAAAGACTCAAAACCCCTGGCTGTAAAAAATCTTTGGGAGTTTCAGCAGCAGGGGAAATTCCCAGTCTCACATGAGAGTCTATTGGAGAAACCCACAGGGTCCTAAAACTTACACAAACCCATCAACCTGTGAATCAGCACATGAAATGGTACAACCCACTTGTGGGAATCAAGGGAAGTGATGGAAACTGACACTAGAGACAAGCAGCATTGTTCCCTCTCTGACCCCTCCCCCACAGACAGCACCACAAGGCAGTAAAGAGGGTTGTCATGCCCTGGTGAATACCTAAGGCTCCACCCCATATGCATAGCAGGTATACCAAGACAAAGAAATATGGTACAAATGAAAGAAAGCTCCAGAAAAAAAACACAACTAAGTGATGAAGAGATAGCCAACCTATCAGATGCACAGTTCAAAACACTTGCAATCAGGGTGCTTACAGAATTGGTTGAATATGGTCACAAATTAGATGAAAAAATGAAGACTATGCTAAGTGAAATAAAGGAAAACATACAGGGAATCAACAGTGAAGGGACGGAAACTGGGACTCAAATCAATGGTGTAGACCAGAAGAAAGAAAGAAAGAAAGATTCAACCAGAACCGAATGAAGAAACAAGAATTCAAAACAAATGAAGAGAGACTTAGGAACTTCCAGGACATCATTAAATGTTTCAGTATCTGAATCATAGGAATCCCAGAAGGAGAAGAGGAAGAACAAGAAATTCAGAGCTTATTTGAACAAATAGTGAAGGTAAACTTCCCTAATCTAGTGAAGGAAATGGACCTCCAGGAAGTCCAGTATGCTCAGAGAGTCCCAAAGAAGTTGGACACAAAGAAGCACACACTAACGCACATAATTACATTAGCCAAGATGAAAGGTAAGGAGAGAATCTTAAAAGCAGCAAAAGGAGACAGTTACCTAGAAAGGAGTACCCATAAGACTGTCAGCTGATTTCTCAAAAGAAATATTACAGACAAAAAGGGGCTGGAAAGAAGTATTTGAAGTCATGAAAGGCAAGGACTTACATCCAAGATTCCTCTATCCAGCAAACCTATCATTTAGAATGCAAAGGCAGCTAAAGTGTTTCCCAGATAAGGTCAAGTTAAAGGAGTTCAGCATCACCAAGCCCTTATTATATGAAATGTTAAAGGGAGTTATCTAAGAAAAAGAAGAAGATCAAAACTGTGAACAGTAAAATGACAACAAACTCGTAACTATCAACAACTGAACTAAAAAAAAAGAATACAAAAACTAAGCAACTAGAACAGGAACAGAATCACAGAAATGGAGATCACATGGAGCGTTATCATTGGGGAGGGGAAGGTGGAAGAATGGGGGAAAAGGTACAGGGAATAAGAAGCATAATAGATAGGCACAAAATAGGGTGAGGGAAATTCAGAAGCCAAAGAACTTAAATGTGCAATCTATAGACATGAACTAAATTGGGGAGGGGTATGCTGGAGGGTGGGGTGCAGGGATGAGGGGGATAAAATAATGGGAAAACTGTAATAGCATAATCAATAAAATATACATTATAAAAATAAAACAATCCTATTTACTCTATCACTAAGAACAAAAAAATAAGTACATAGGGACAAATTTAGCCAAGTAAATAAAAAACCTATACTTGGAAAACTATAAAATACTAAAGAAAGAAATTGAGGAAGATACAAATAAATGGAAGCATATACCGTGTTCATGGACTGGAAGAGGTAACATCATTAAAATGTCAATAATACCCAAAGCAATCTGTAGATTCAATGCAATTTCTATTAAAATACTAATGGCATATTTCACAGATCTATAACAAATATCCCCCAAATTTATATGGAACAAAAAAAAAAAAGACCCTAAATAGCCTTAGCAGTCTTGATCAAGAACAAAGCTGGAGGGATCACAATACCTGATATCAAACTATACTGTAAGACTACTATAATCAAAACAGTCTGGTACTTGCATAATAACAGACACATAGATCAATGGAACAGAATAGAGAGCCAAGAAATAAACCCATGTCTCTATGTCAATTTATATTTGAAAAAGGCAGCATGAGCATTCAATGGAGTAAAGATAATATTATAATAAATAGTGTTGGGAGATCTGGACAGTTACATGCTAAAACAATGAAGCTAGAGCACCAACTTACAACATACACAAGAATAAACTCAAAATGGATAAAATACTTAAATAAAGTCATGATACTATAAAAATCCTTGAGGAAAACATAGGCAGTAAAATCTCAGATATCTAACATAGCAATAGTTTTGCCAATATATCTCCTAAGGCAAAGGAAATAAGGAAAAAATAAACAAATGGGATCACATCAAATTCAAAAGCTTCTGTAGAGCTAAAGAAACCATCATCAAAATGAAAAGGGAACCAACCATATAGGAGAACATATTTGCCAAAGACACTTTGGACAATGGTTTAATCTCCAAAATATAAAGACTCATATGACTCAATAATAGGAAGACAAACAATCCAATTAAAAAATGGGCAAAGGACCTGACTAGACACTTCTTCGAGGAAGATATACAGGTAGCCATAGACATATGAAAAAATGTTCAACATCACTAGCCATCAGAGAGATGCAAATTAAAACCACAGTGAGATAGCACCTCACAGCTGCCAAAATGGTTATCACTAATGAGTCAACAATGACAAGTGCTGACAGGGATGTGGAGAAAAGGAACCCTAATGCACTGTTAGTGGGAATGCAAACTAGTGCAGCCACTGTGGAAAACGGTATAGAATTTTCTCAAAAAATTAAATGAAATTATCTTTTGACCCAGTGATTCCGCTGCTGGGAATATACTTTAAGAATCTCAAAACTCCAATTCAAAATAATTTATGCACCCCTACATTCATAACAATGCCATATCCAATAGCCAACATTTGGAAACAATCTAAGTGGCCTTCAGTGGAGGAGTGGATCAAAAAAATGTGGTATACTTACACAATGGATGACTATAAAGCAGGAAAAAAAAGGAGGAATTCCAACCTTGTGCAACAGCATGGGTGGAAGTAGAAGCTATTATAGTGAGTGAAATAAGCCAGGGAAAGACATGTTGATCTCACTTATAAGAGGAATTAAATGAACAAAATAACTAATGAACAAAAGAGAACCAGAGGCACAGAAACATGGAATAGACTGACAGCTGTAAGAGAGGAGGTATGAGGTGGGAGCTATTTGAAAGAAGATGAAGGGATTAGTCAAAGAACATATATGAAGAACCCATGGACATAGACAATGTTGTGGGGAATGACTGTTGAAGTGGAGGGTGGCCTGGGTTGAGAGGGAAAAGGGGGGAAAATTGGTACAACTGTAATAGCATAAACAACAAAACTAAAATAAAATAAACCAAGTATAAGGTTCTTATAAATTTATAGTGGAATATAGTTTCTACTATTTATGTATTTACATAAATATCTTCAGTAAGAGGTTGCTGGGTAAAAAACTTGCTTTTGTTGAGATTTTGCTTGGTGACAAATAATTGAAACAGTGTGGATCATTTTCCCATTCTCCTAAAAACATGATGAAACTTTCCAACAGGCTCTCACACTGGCTTTTTAAACTCATAGTTCTATGAGAAATAAAGAAAAACTAGAGCAGAACATTTTCAAGGATATTATGGGACTTAATGAACAAAAATAGCATTTAAAGAAAGAGGGGAGAGAATTGAAAATCAACTTTTCTATGTTTTTCTCTGTGAAAAGTACCTATGTAATTATGTATGTACTGTATCTTAATTAAAATCATATATTCATGTTTTTCATTTTCAGTTGATCTTATATAATTAAAACTGAATCATATCTGATGTGTTTATAATATAGCCAAATGGTCATGTTGGTGTTCATCTATTCCATGCTTAAAACAAACAAACAAAATAACAGTTCTTTAAATTCTTGCCAGCAATTCAATCTCCAGATATAAAAATTTAATGACTATGTGTCTTGAAATAAAATATCTTTCAAATCAATAGTCTCAGCTGTAAGTGCAAGATCCAAAAATCCTGATGCTTGCAAAACACAAATGCAACTGCTTTAAGAAATAATCTATAGAGGAAAAAATAAAATGAGTTGTAGAAGGTCTAATTAAGGTCTTACAGGAGATCTCTCACTACCCTAAGAGAATTACTGTAGTCCCCTCTCATTTTATGGTTTGCTTTCTGAGGTTCAGTTACCTAGAGTCAAC
The DNA here is from genome assembly GCF_004126475.2 of Phyllostomus discolor. Taxonomy (NCBI): domain Eukaryota; kingdom Metazoa; phylum Chordata; class Mammalia; order Chiroptera; family Phyllostomidae; genus Phyllostomus; species Phyllostomus discolor. The sequence goes on along the minus strand of NC_040913.2, from coordinate 55,342,575 downwards.
TGCAGTCCAAAAGTGTTAATGGAATGTTAGGAACCCACCCTGCCTGGTTTCAGAAGCTGTAACCCCCCCTCCCCCCTGCCAAGGCTAAGGCCGAGGGAGAGACTTTGGACTGTAAGCCACCAAGGAGACAAAAGCTTATCTCCCTGGCAGGAGCACCACTTCTGTTCCCTTTACTTCATCCATAACTGGCCCCCAATGCTTGGTCAGTTAGCCAATGATGGGTAAGATTCCCCAAGAGGGGAATGACTTAAGACAGGCACGATCACGTGGGAGGCCCCCAAGGAAGGACTTTGGGGGCTACAGCAAAAGGGGGTGATGGACCCTCGCCCCTCGGCTTTGACACAGCCTGATTCCTCATTGTCTGTGAGAAATCTCCTAATCTCCTGGCTGCCTTACTTCCTTTGCTCCACCTAAGCCTGAAACAATGACAGAGGGTGGTGCAGCCCTGTGCTGGAAAGGGCGAGTTCCCCAGGCAATTAGGGCTAAGAAAGAATATGTAAAATCCTGTGAAACCTGCTTTGTTTATAATGCTCTCAATTAAATGATAAGGGTCCAAGCCAAAAGTAAGTTTGTTCCTCAAAGTTTTACAGCTCTTTAGCTATCTGTCCCTGACTCAAAATAGGCCCTCAGAGTTCTTTGTTATCTGTTATTTGATCCTTACTTCTTGGCAATGATTAATGAGCTTTACCTGAATTCTTGTGTAAACAAACCCAATAAAAGGCCATTGAGGAAAAGGCTCTTGGTCCTTCTCCTGTGAGAGATCGGCCACCTTTCATCCCTGAGCAGATCATGTCTTGGTAGACTTATTCTCATCCATGGCAAACGGGGGTTCTGTGGACAAAGCTCCCCCCACAATGGAAAATTTCAGAAATAAACAATTCATAAGCTTTACATTATGTGCCATTCTGAGTAACATGATGAAATTTTGCCCTGTCCAGGATGTGAATTACCCCTTTATCAAGAGTATCCACATTATATATGCTCCCTATCTGTTAGTCACTTAGTGGCCATCTTAGCTATCAAATCAACTGTCCCAGTATTCCAGTGCTTGCAATCAAATAACCCTTATTTCTCTTACTGTGACTAATTTATAAAATAAACTTTAACATAGGTATGTGTGTATAGGAAAAGCCTTAGTATCCATAGGGGTTGGTACTATCCATGGGTTCAGGCACCCACTGGCAATCTTGGAACATATGTAGCACAGACAAAGGAGGGTTACTATTCCTGGAAATAATCATACCTTCTCAGGCTATAATAATTGAGCCAAATCTTTCCAATAAGAAGTAATTCCTTTTGTAAATTGTTTTGATAAAAGAACCACAAGAATTAAAACACTGCAGAATATAAAAGTTTATGTTAAAAACTGTAATACATGATTCAGACCTAAGGCCTGGTTGTTTGGGTATATTTCAGGTAGGAGATCTTTTTGACAAACATTCAGCATTTAGATATTGTTGTGGGTTAAATTGTGTCCCCCAAAAGTGATATGTGAAACTCCTAATCCCTAGAATTTCAGAATGTGACCTTATTTGGACATGCAATCATTAAATTATAATTAGTTAAATTAAGATGAGGTCATATTGGAGTAAGACAAAGCCTTAATTTAATGTGACTTGTGTCTTTATTAGAGAGAAATTTGGACACAGAGACACACAGGCAGGTCATGTAAAGATGAAGGCAGGTATTTAATTGAGGAGTCTACAATCTGAGAAACACCAATGGTTGGCAGCTACCACCAGCAGCCAGACAAGAAGCACAGAACAGATTCTACCTCAGAGCCTCCGGTAGGATCCAAGCCTATTGACACCTTGATCTAGCCTCCAAAACTGTAAGAATAAATTTTTGTTTTTTAAGCCATGCAGTTGTGGTACTTTGTTAAGACAACCCTAGGAAACTAATACAGATGTCCATGGAACTTAGAAGCTTATCTTCCAAGAATTTCAATTTGTATGCTCATTCTACAATCTTCATTAACTAATATTTTGTTTTTTATAAATTCAATCAACGGCTTAGGTTCTTGAAACCTTAGAAGTCATCTTTCTTTTCTGCTGTTGTTCTCAAGAAACAAGAAAGAGAAAAATGTTCTCACTGCAGAGTTTTTCTGTGGTGCTAAAATCACTGGTGGTACCTGCTTGAAAGGTCTCTAGGTTTGAACCACAAAAGCCAAGACCTGGAGTTTGAGACAGCAATGGAACTTATGTTTATTATCCTTCCCACTGGAGACCATGAGGTACAGCCACTTAACAGGGTAATGAATATAAATGTCTTGTCACCTTTTCAGTCATGCATACCACATTTGGGGGGAGATTGAACTATAAATAGAAAAAAGAAATGAAATCTTTCAAGTGAGTCCCTGTTCGCAGACATTGATACAGAAACATGCAGACTAGAACATGATCTGGAAACACAAACCCAACAGAACCACACACCTTGGACTGATTACTATACACAGATCATCAGGCCTATTGCATGGATGGCCATCAGGAATATCTTACATTTCAATATATTATAATAATGTGCTGTTGGTATACAGAGAGGCTGAGTGCACAGTCTATATTACAACACAACCCTAAACAAGGAAGCTGATAAACAGGACTTGAGAGAGGTGGTAAGAATCATAGATTAAATTCTAGTGCTTTTTATTTTACAAAGCATTTTTACATACATTTTTGGTTCAGTTCTTATAATAGCTCTGTTAATTTCATTATTTTAGAGATTTAGATAATCAGAAAATTTAAATGACTTGCCCACAAGTACACAGAAAGAGCAACTCACATCAGGTCTGTCTTCTAACTCCACATGTCCTGCTAGAAATTCACACATCAGAGATTGTCATTGACACAGTTGACCAAGTGTCCACTCCTATCCAGTTGCTTGGAGCAGAGGCTGCAAGCACAGGCATTGTTTTCACAAACAGAGGGACCAGCTCACTACACCAGCCCACATGCTCTTCTTAAATTTTATGTGGTCCTGTTACTGTGACACCACACTTTATTTTTACTTACTACCTTGCCAGTTTATTATAAAAAGTTATAACTAAGGAACAGCCAGGTAGAACAGGTGCATAGGACAAAGTATATAGGAAGGGATGCAGACCTTCCATGCCCTGTCCAGGTATACCACTCTCCCCAGATCTCCACATGTGTACCAATTCAAAAGCTCTGTAACACCACTTTCAGGGAACTTCATCATCATCATCATCATCATCATCATCATCATAAACAAACAGCATTTTACCTTGTTGAAATGAGAAATCTTTATATTTAATTGTTGTCTTCTCAAAGTAAGTTCCAGATGTCATCTATAGAACTGTTCTAGAAGAGGGGAATGGGCTTATGGATAGCCCCATTCTACCATGATGCCTGTTGCCCACTTGAAGCACCGAGAAACATAGAGGGTCCACGTGCATTTGTTTGATTGTCCTATAAACCAAGACCACCTTGGTCCTATAAACCAAGGTCTCAAGTTGATTTCTTACATAAGCAATAAAATTATTTTGGAAGTTATATACCTCCTTATATACTTTCTACATTTTTTTATTTTTAGAGAGAGAAGTCATAGTGATGGTGACTTCTCTCATACTATGAGAGGAAGAGACATAGTGATTGAAAGAGAGACATCTATTGTCTGTCTTCCATATGTGCCCCAAATGGAGACCAAACCTACAACCCAGGCATGTACCTCAACTGGGAATCAAACCAGTGAACTTTCAGTTGTGGGACAAAACCCCAACCAACTGAGACATACTAGATGGGGCTTTTTGCACATTTTTTGATATTTAAACTTTTTGTCATAAACCTGAAAATTTGTAAAATAATGTGACTTCTAAAGATGTAAATGCTAAAATTTATAAAAAATGAAAGCTACAGCATCCTTCTAAGTATATACAATGTAATCTAAGTTGCATATGGTTTGAAAGCCCACCTGTTCGGGAGACAGTTGCTCTTCTTGTGCTTCTGATCTTGGTGACAATGATATCCTTCAGAACAGGCCCTTCATCACATAGGTGAAACACACAACCTGGACCAAAAGTCAGAGAAACCTAATAGAGAGTCCAAGGTAAGATGAAATACCTACCCACCCAGCTGTTGGCCTCACGCCAACAAGGTGAACTACATCAGAAAATGTGTGTAAGCAACAAAATGGCTGCTATGTCCTTTGGATCTGCAAATCTCCCACCCTAACTGGAAACATACAGGAAAGAGAATTCTGGAAGATATAATTCAGCCTAGGCAAGTATATAGACTACAAAGCCATTACACCATAACTCTTGTCAGGCATGGGGGCCAGGCCAAACATGAAGCACATGCTGCCTGCCATATGCTAAATAATGAAGTCTTTGTCTCTGACCTAGGAACTTTGCATCTTCTACCAGCATCCATGAAAACTGTGACCAGCTAACTTGCAAGCTTACAAGGAGAATAAAATCTCAGACTCTTCACAGCTCTTGACCCCTTACCCACTTAACAGCATATAAACAAATTTTTTTAAATTTTCAGAAATGTTTACACTTTCTATCCTTCCTTCCATTTGTATTTCCACTAATGTATTAAAGATTAATGTTTGGAAGCCATTTATTAATCACACCTTCACTCTTTATTCAGTAAAACATGTTTACAGAAATTAGGTTTTTAGCTTAGCTGGTGTGGCTCAGTTGGTTGGAGCATTGTTCCATTCACCAAAGTGTCGTAGGTTCGATTTCAGTCAGGGCACATGCCCAGGTTGCCCATTTGGTTCTCAGTTGGGGCACATGTAGGAGGCAACCAATTGATGTTTCTCTCACATCGATGTTTCTTTTTTTCTCTCTCTCTTTCTCCCTACCCCCTTTCTCTCTCTATAGTCAATAAATATTTTAAAAAATAATAAAATGAGAGAAATTAAGTTTTTTTAAATTTGTGTCACTTCCTGATTATAGTGTTCTAAGTGTTAAAAAATCTTCCATATTGTATAATCATTAATATTATTAGTAGTAAACAAATAAAATATAAATATAGTTTAAATTTGAATAAATAATTATCATTTAAAATTTTTTCTTGGAAATATAAATACTGATAAAAATCCATTCAGCATCTACTAGGTATAATTTTACATTAATAAGAAGTTAAAAATAGACAGTAGTATAGATGGGCAAAGATGGTGGCAAGGTAGGTGGAGCAGAGCCCAGTTCTCCCTATACCCATCTAGAACACCTAGCTGATCTTCTGAGGAACAGAGTGAACAGCCAACAGAATCCCAGCTTATATGAAGTTTGGGGGCCCAAAACTCCAGAAAACATTGAAAGACAGACAGTGAGGAGATAGTGCTGGGACAGTAAGGTCCATGTGGTCTGCTCTGGGAGCAAGGTTGCTCTAGCACCCAGCCCAGAACCTGCCACAGGATATAGGGAGGAGGGTTAGAGCACCAGTTCCCTCCCCTACCACAGCAGGGAGAGCAGCCCAGCACCACAAGGGACCTGGATGCTGGAAGTTGCCGGGGGGAATAGAGATGAAGTGGGAGACACACAGAGGTGGTACACATCCACTGGGACTGTGGTGCTAGCAGCAGAGAAGTTGGGGTGCTGGGAAACACCTAGAGAAGGGAGGAGTTGTGCCATGTTGGACCCTGACTCAGATAGTCTCCGGACTGGTTGGAAAGTTGAGCTGTGTGAAAAGCCATGAACTTGTTAAGAACAGTGGGCAGCTGCTTTGTAAGAAACTCTTGAGCAGCAGCTGGCTCACCCAGAGGGTGATTTGAGTTGCGCATGCCCAGAGACTAAGTGGCTAAGTGGAACCACGCACCCCAGCTTGTCTCATGCTGTGTGCCCAGAGGCTGAGTGAATCCATGGTCCCAAGCTTCTCTTGCACTATGCATCCAGAGGTTGAGTGGCTGATTTGAGCCTGGCAGCTCAGGTAGGACCTGGGCCAGAGGCTGAGCAACTGTGAATATTGAGGCCCAGACTTGGTTCCCATCCTCTGAAAACCATAGGAAGGGAGAAGAGTGAAGCCCAGGCCCCCTCTTTATGTGGCATCTAGGAAGAGCAGCAGAACTTGCTGAACAGGATTAAAGTCAGCACGAAGCTTTTTTTTTTTTTTTTACTTTTTTTCCTCTCTCTTTTTTTCCTTTCTTATCTTCCCCCAAGTAGGGGGAAGATATGGAGTTACCAAGGGTCCAGAGACAGATCCAAAGGGAGAGCAAAAGGCTAACCCCAAAAATTGAGAAACTGAAACAAATGTCACTTTGCTATCCCATAGAGCTGAGATTTTATTGTTTATATGTATTACTTGTTCATTATTTTTACCACTTTTATTTTATTATTTTTTATTTCTCTTATGCTTACTTTCTCTTATTTTTTTTAATTTTTAATAAGATTTTTATTTATTTATTTTTAGAGAGGGAAGGGAGGGAGAGAGAGAGAGAAACATCAATGTGCGGTTGCTGGGGGTCATGGCCTGCAACCCAGGCATGTACTCTGACTGGGAATCAAACCTGCAACACTTTGGTTTGCAGCCTGTGCTCAATCTGCTGAGCTATGCCAGCCGGATCACTTTCTCTTATTTTATATCTCTGTTTAATTGCATTGTTTGACTGATTTTTCTGATTCTCTCTTTATTGTATTTTAATTTTCCATCTCTCACTTCACCCATGTTCCAATAACACACAACTATTTATCAGGTACTTTCTATTCTGGTTATCCAAATCATTTATTTCTTCACATATTATTGTTGCTCCAGTACTATTGTAAATAACTGTTGTTCCATACAATTGTACATGATACACAGCAACCCTCCCTGATCTTAACCAAAATTGCTTTAATCCTGAGAATTATTATTGTTGTGGTTAACTCTATTCTCTCTCACACTATGCCTACTTTCTATTTTTTACTTTCACTATATCTCGTCATCTAATCTTGCACAAGTGGCCTGTTTTCTGGATTCAGCTCACAATTGTCTTCCCCTCTGACAAGAGTCTTATCTCTCTTTCACCTTTCATGAAAAGTGGCTAGTTGGATGAAATATCACAGTTAGCACTACACTTATCCAAAGAATTTCCTATCTCTTCTCTATTTGCTGGTACTCTAAATCCCATAAAATACTCTCCGAAAAATACTCTCCGGAACTGACTGAGAACTACAACAACATGAAAAAAGAAATAGAAACTATAAACAAAAACCTGGAAGAAATGAACAATAAAATATCAGAAATAAAAAACACACTAGAAGGAATTATAAACAGACTGGATTAAGCAAAGGATCAAGTCAGTGAGCTGAAGGAAAATGTAGACAAAAAACACCCAGAGACATCAAGAAAAGGAAAAAAGACTCAGAGAGAATGAAGAGGTGGTAAGGGAGTTGCAAGACAACATGAAACTTAATAATATCGGCAGAATAGGGATACCAGAAGGAGAAGAAGAAGAGCAAAGAATAGAAAACCTGTTTGAAAAAGTAATGTTGGAAAACTTTCCTAATTTGATGAGAAAAAAATCACACAAATCCAGGAAACACACAGGGATCCATGATAGGAATCCAAAGAGGGTCACTTAAAGATACATCATTATTAAAATGGCAAAATTCCAAGAGAAAGAGAATCCTGAAGGCAGCAAGAAACAGAAAGTAACATACAAGGTAGCACCCAAGAGACTAGCAGCTGACTTCTCAATAGAAATGCTCCAAGCCAGACAAGAATGACAAGAATATTCCAAGTAATGAAAGCCAGAGGCCTGAAACCAAGACTACTTTATTCAGCAAGGCTCTCAATTAAAATGGAAGGTCAAATAAGGAGGATTCCAGACAAAAGAAGTCTAAAAGAATACACCTCCAGCAAACGAGCTCTGCAAGAGATGCTAAAGAGACTGCTTTAAGAAAATGAAGTAGAAAAGTGAGAGAGAGAGGAACACAGGTATGAAGGAAGTAAAATGGCAATGAATGAGTAGCTTTCGATAATAACCTTAAACATAAGTGGATTAAATGCTCCAATCAAAACATATAGAATAGCTCAATGGATAAGAAAGCATGGCCCACACATATGCTGCCCACAAGAGACACGCTTCAGGACAAAAGACCTACACAGACTGAGAGAAAAGGGTTGGAAAAAAATATTCCAAGCAAATGGACAGGAAAAAAAAAAGCCAGGGTAGCAATACTCAGATCACACAAAGTAGACTTCAAAAAAGGGTCCATAAAAAGAGACCCAGAAGGTCACTTCATAATACTCAAAGGAAGAATCCACCAAGAAGATGTAAACATTGTAAATATATATGCACCCAACATAGGAGCACCCAAATACATAAAGAAAATCTTGGAGGACATCAACAAAGATATTGACAGCAACACAATTATAGTAGGGGATTTTAATACCCCACTGTCAAAAATGGACAGATCTTCCAGACAAAATATCAACAAAGATATTGTGACAAAGAACAATGTCCTAGATCAAATAAACTTAACTGATATATATAGATCCTTTCATCTGAAAGGGGCAAAATACACATTCTTTTCAAATGCACATGGGACATTTTCAAAGACAGATCACATGATAGGACACAAAACAAGCCTCAACAAATTCAAGAAAATTGAAATCACATCAAGCATTTTCTCCAACCATGAGGGACTGAAACCAGAAACCAAACTCAAGGAAAAAAAAATCAAAAACACTGAAACTCATGGATATTGAATAGCATGCTATTAAACAAACAATGGGTCAAGAATGAAATCAAAGAAGAAATCAAAAAGTTTCTGGAAACAAATGAAAATGAATTCACAATAACCAAAAACTTATGGGACACAGCAAAGGTAGTACTGAGAGGGAAGCTCACAGCAATACAGGCCTACCTAAAAAAGAAATATTTTAAATGAACAACCTAACCTTATGCCTACAACAACTCAAGGAACAACAACAAAGACAGCCCAGAGCAAGTAAAAGGAAGGAAATAACCAAGATCAGAGCAGACTTTAAATGACTTAGAGACTAAAAGCACAGTTCTAAGGATCAATAAATCCAGGAGCTGGTTCTTGGAAAAGATAAACAAAATCGACAAGCCTTTAAGCAGACTTAAAAGAGAAAAGAGAGAAGACCCAAATAAACACAATCAGAAATGAAAGAGAAGAGATTACAACAGATACCACAGAAATACAAAGGACTGTAAGAAATTACTGTGAAGACCTATATGCCAAGAAACTTGAAAATCTAGGTGAAATGGACAAATTTCTAGAAAAATATAATCTTCTGAAACTCAATGAAGAAGCAGAAAGCCTGGACAGACCAATAACAGCTGATGAATTTGAAGCAGTAATCAAAAAACTCTCGACATACAAAAGCCCTGGACCAGATGGTTTCACAGGAGAATTCTACAAAGCATTTAAGAAAGAGCTAACCCCTATCCTTCACAGACTACTCCAAAATATCCAGGAAGATGGAAGACTCCCAAACACTTGTTATGAAGCTAGCATCATCCTAATGTTAAAACCACATAAAGACACAACAAAAAAAGAAAACTTCAGGCCAATATCACTGATGAACATAGATGCTGAAATCTTTAACAAAATATTTGAAAACCACATCCAGTGATACATTAAAAAGATCATACACTCTGACCAAGTGGGATTTATCCTAGCGATGCAAGGATGGTACAATATTCACAAATCAATAAAGGTAATACATCACATACACAAAAGAAACACAAAAATCACAATTGTACCAATAGATGGGGAAAAACCATTTGATAAGGTACAGCACCCATTTATGACAAAAACGCTCAGCAAAGTGGAACAGAAGGATCATTCCTCAACATAATAAAGGCCATACACAAGAGACCTACAGCCAACATCATACTCAATGGGCAAAAACTAAAATCTTTTCCACTAAGATCAGGAACCAGACAAAGTTATCCACTTTCACCACTCCTGTTCGACATAGTACTGGAAGTCCTAGCCACAGCAACCAGACAAGAAAAGGAAATAAAAGGCATCCAAATTGGAAAAGAGGAAACAAAACTGTCATTGTTTGCTGTTGACATGATAGTGTACATAGAAAATCCTATACACTCCACCAAAACGCTGCTAGACCTAATAAGTGAGTTTGGCAGAACAGTGGAATAAAAAATCAATATTCAGAAATCAAAGGGATTTTTTATAACAACAATGAAATATCAGAAACAGATCAGGGAAAATATTCCACTTGATACAGCAACAAGAAAAATAAAATACCTAGGAATAAACCTAACCAAGGAAGTAAAAGACCTATATTCAGAAAACTATACAACACTGAAGAAAGAAATTAAGGAAGACACAAACAAATGGAAACATATGCTGTGTTCATAGATCAGAAGAATTAACATGATCAAAATGTCCATACTACCCAAAGCAATTTATAGATTCAATGCAATGCCTATTAAAATACCAATAGCACATTTCAGAGATATAGAACACCTCAAAAATGTATATGGAACCATAAATGACCCCAAATAGCTGCAGCAATTTTAAGAAAGAAGAGAAAAGTAGGAGGGATATAAAATACCTGACATCAAATTGTATTACAAGTCCACTGTAATCAAAACAGCTTGGTACTGTCATAAGAACAGACATATGGACCAATGGAAGAGAACAGAGAGCTGAGAAATAAACCCAAGTCTCTATGGTCAATTAATATTCAACAAAGGGGACAGCAACATAAAATGGATCAAAAATAACCTCTTCAACAAATGGTGTTGGGAGAGCTGGACAGCTACATGCAAAAAAATGAAACTTGATCACCAACTTACACCATACACAAAAATAAATTAAAGGTGGATAAGAGATTTAAATATAAGTTGTGACACCATTAAAGTCCTAGAGGAGAACATTAAAAGGAAAATCTCAGATATTCCACACAGCAATATTTTCATTGACATGTCCCCTAGAGCAAGGGACATAAAGGAAAGAATAAACAAATGGGATCTCATCAAAATAAAAAGCTTCTTCATGGCTAAAAAAAGAGCATTAAAATGCAAAGAGAACCAACTGTATGGGAAAACATATTTGCCAATGATACCTCAGACAAGGGTTTAATCTCCAAAATATATAAGAACGCACAGGACTCCACTCCAGAAAGACAAACAAACAAACAAACAAAAACAATTAAAAATGGGTAAAGGACTTGAACAGACATTTCTCCAAGAGGACATACAGAGGATCCAGAGACATATGAAAACATGCTCAGTATCACTAGCCATCAGAGAGATGCAAATTAAAACCACTGTGAGATACAACTTCACACTCATCAGAATGGCCATTATAAACAAATCAACAAAGAACAAGTGTTGGAGAGAGTGTGGAGAAAAGGGAACCCTAGTGCATTGTTGGTGGGATTGCAGGACTGGTGCAGCCACTGTGGATAAAGTATGGAGTTTTATCAGAAAATTAAAATGAAACTGCCTTTTCACTTGGCAATTTCACTGGTAGTATTATATGCTAAGAATCCAGAAACAACAATCCATAACAACCTATGCACCCAAATATTCATAGTAGTACAATTTACAATAGCCAAATGCTGGAAACAACCTAAGTGCCCATGGGTAAATGAACAGATCAAAAATTATGCTACATTTACACAATGGAATTCTATGCAGCAGAATGAAGGAGCTCCTACAGTTTGCTACAGCATAGATAGAACTGGAGAGCATTATGCTAAGTGAAATAATCCAGGCAATGAAAGACCAATGCCATATGATCTCACCTTTAAATGGAACCTAATCAACAAAAAGAACAAGCAAGCAAAATATAACCAACGATATTGAAATGGAGAGCAGGCTGACAAATGGGGGAAAAGGATGAAGGGTTTATAGGAACAACTATAAGGGACACATGGACAACAAGGGGGGTGAGTAAAAGCAGGGAAAGGAGGTATGGAAGGCTGGAGTGGTGGGGAGGGGTGGGGTGAAAAGGCAGAAAACTGTACTTGAACAACTGTAAAAAACAAAAGTTAAAAATAGTAAACATTTTATAATGTGAAGTAAGATTAAGACAAACTACACCTAGAATAAATATTTTATAATATAATTAAAAATATTTTAATTATCTAATTGAATAACACATCTAGAATCTAATAGAAATTGCAAAAAAATTTTACCCCAAGAATTCTATGTAAAGAATCCTAAAATTTTCAGTAGCTCTAGTAGCATTTCATTTACATTTAAAAGATTTTGCAATGCTAACCTACTGTCAGGCTGTTCAAAGGTTTCTTCTTTCTGGTTAATAAAATGGACTAAGGATTAGTTCTAAGAATAGCTGAAAAGAATTTCTTACAGTTAAATACATGAAAAATGTCATTTTTAGCATTCAGTATTTCCTTAAGTGCACTTTGCTTTGCTCTTACAGAATTTTACATTCTTTGACAGAAGGAAGGAAATGGAAGAGATGAGGTCATTAAACAAAAATTGTAACTCTCACTCCTCCTACATCTGAACAAGAACATTCCAACCCAGGTCCCAAACACCTAATTTCACCTCAGTAGAATAGTGATTAAGAGACATAAATACAGGAATCCCTATGGGTTTATTGAAACTTTAACTGAACAACAATACTTTTTTTTAAAAGAGAAAATATTAAAAGTAGATATAATGGGAAATTTGAAGAATTCATTCACTACTGCATATAGGATGTTTTAAGGATAAATTTGATTGATTACTTTTTTAAAATAATGTATACTATTCTGAGGCTTAAAAAATCAATACAGGGTAGTATATAAAGTGATGCCCTCAGAGAATTTTACTTTAACTATAGTTATAAAATACTTGTATACCACACCAAAGCTAAGTCCAAATTGTGGTGTTAGTGAATTTTAAGCTTGTTAAGGGAAATGCCATTATGACCTTTAGATTTCTTTGAAATCCTAGATGCAATTTGACCTTCCCTTTTACAGTTTGCCAAGTTACCTATCCTCTTTGAGATTAAATATCTATCTCTTTGAAAAGATAGATAATAATAAAAATAATAATAATGAGAAAAAACAAAAATATTTTAAAAGAAACTCCATTAATATTTAAAGGAAGTATTCTTTTTCTTGGAAGCTTATGAGGTTTTCACACTTCCAATCCATGGGTAAGATTTGGGATAGATTAGAGACCTGCTTTGATTTATCATTTGGAAGAAGGACTATTTGTGAACTCAGGCAAGTTCTTCAGGAATGAGTTATAGGAAAAAGGACCTATAGAATCTAAGGACATAAACACTGATTCTCTAAAAAATTTCCATGCTCATACACTCTTTGAAAAGCATATTTTATTTAAGACCATTGCTATAAACCACCTCAAGCTTCCACCAAGAAGGTCCACTATTATGATCCATTACCACAGAAGGAAAAATGTTGGTAAAAATAGAAAAATAGAGCCAGGCAAGAATGCAGTCACCTGAAGGGGTTAGGGATAGCTCGCCATTTACCAAGGACAGCTGTGAGCTGTAAGCACCAAGGCCTTTAGCAGCTGTAGGACAGGTGAACCAACCTGGTAAAGGGGACAGGGTAGGGTCCCAATGGTGCCCACTGCACACATCATGCACTTGACTCAGGGATGGGAATGCAAATGTGAGTCTCTGCCCATGCATTCCAAAGGCACTCAGGCAAAGGACATATATGTGTATATAAATAACTTCTCTCAGACTTGTTATTTTTCTTAAAACAGTGATCTTTCTGTTCTGCTCTTTGAGAATAGGGAGCATATCTTTTATTTCATTCAATAAACATGGTGTGCCCACTGTTAGACAGGTACTCTACACAGAGCTGGATCATAAGGGAAAGCAAATATAAAATGGAACTAAGATAGCATTCATATATCAAGGAATTTTAACCTTCCCCTACAACTGACATGTTATTCATGCCTAATCACATATATTGTTTGTTTACTTACTTCCTCATTTTTATCTATGTATTTTTATTATGGTAAAATATACATAACAAAATTTACCATTTTAACCATTTTAGATGTACAACTCTTGTTTACTCTTCTAAAAGCACTCTTCTCTCCTACCAAGAGTTGGACACATAGCGTGGGAATGGAAGTAAGATTACCTTGCCTCTGATCTCTGGGGGGAAAAAAATCCCTCTGCTCCAGAGTCCAAGTTTTCTAGAGTGCTACCAGTTATGATATTTGGTACAAATGTCTCGGGCATTTATCATGCCTATGTTCGGGGGAAAATTGAACTTCCTTTCTCTGGGTTAATAATCTTAACACTGAATTTTGATCCTCCAATCTCCACACATGCTATCACCACAATGGTTGGGTGTTCTGTGTGCTGAAAGAATATGAATAATTAAATCCTGCAGGGAGCATATTTTTATTTATAGGGCTTTATTTTTGTTCTTGTACCTGGTGGGAGTATGGAAAAATTACATGAGCTTATTAAAAAATCCGAAATTGTTGGTTCCAGTTCAGGTTCTCTCCCCCTGCAGAATGAAATCAAATAGAGGCTGCAGAGAAGGGAGAACTGTCAGTACATAAAGAGCTATCATTGGGATGAGGAGAGGAACAAGCTAAAATTGGTGGAATGAGTTCTTAGATGTACAAGCTTCCCATTGTGCCCAGGGCTTCCTGGATGCCACCACATCTTGGAGTTCAGATGTTCACACTATGAAATGTTGCCAAGCCCCACCTTAGCCTTTGTTGGATGTTCTGTTTCATCGTCTCTTTTTTACTTATGATTCCTTCACACTTCTTAAGGTAAAAGCTACACTGCAGAAACAGTCTAAAGCATACCCCCTATGTTAAAACTGATCTCCAGATTACCAGTGAAATTGCTGCCTTTGTATACTTATGGACTGACGTGATAACTGAAAATAACTTCCATTAGCACTATAAAAACTCCAGCTGATACCAGATGAATTTCATTGATACCAGCAGAGAAAAATATTGGCTACTGAGATATTCTTCGTTCATGGTTATTTACAGTTTGTTAGAATCCATGTACAATTCAGCCAGCCAGAAGGCACCATATGATTTCCCTTGAGCAACCTGTATGGAAAGTCTTCCACAAAAATCTGGCTCACCTTTAATGTACTGAAATACAGGGGCTACTCTTGTTGCACTTGGTCCACTGCAATACATGGAAATGTATGCTAATTAAATTCTTTGGAATAAGAAAGATGTAAACAGACATTTCAACCCCATCACCATCCTATTTTGTAAATTTTGGATACTGTCAACTAATATAATTAGGACATCCCCCAGAATTGCACTTCTGGGGCATTTTTTAATGTAAATATTTCAAATATTCATGTAACACCACTAAGAATTAAGGGTCAACATTTTGTTGTTTCTTGTGAAACTTACTTCTTTGAGAAATATCACAGGTACCACTGAGGTCCATAATTTTGCTCCATTTCTGATAGAAACATTATTTTGAAGTTGGTACACATCCTGTCCATTCATGTTTCATACTTTGAACACATAAGCACATCTCACAAATAATTTTGCATAATTTTAAATAGTGTATGTACCTATCCCTCTATAAATCTTCATTCAACATTATGTATTTATGTATTTCTACATTTTATTGTAAATATACATATAGTTTATCATTTTAACAATATTAAGTGTATAATTTCAGTGGTATTAATTACATTCACATGTTATGTAACCATTTACCACTATCTAGCTGCAGAACTTTTTTATAATTCCAAAGAGAAACTCTAACCAGTAGACATTAACTTCCCATTCTCACAACCCCCAGGCCTCTAACAACCACCATTCTACTTTCCACTTCTAAGAATTTTCCTTTTCTAAGTAGCTTACATAAGTGGAATCATACAATATTTGTTCTTTAGTTTGGCTTATTTCACTTGGCAAATCAAGTACTTGAACAGCAATTTTAAAAGTTTTTAAAAAGAAATTTAAAATTCATATTTAATGCCCATTTTACTGTTTCTAAGCCAGTGAACCTGAACCTTTATAATTTTGTTAACTAGCATCACCCCAATAAATTCAATAAAAAGGAAAAAAATTGTTTTTATGTCAACCCATATAATACCTACCAATCTGGGTTATTCATCTTAAGTATTACATAGTAAACATTCCAGCATACTAGAAACAATAATTAATCCATAACTCTGTTGATGGACATTTTTAATGAAGATGATTTTATTGAATTACAGAACAGGGCAAAATAAAAATTAAGTATTTGAGAAAAATTTAACCATTTATTCAAATTAGAAACTTTATTAAAAGTACATTTTTGGTAAGTACCCTAAACATTACCCACTTATGTATTATTTAAAATTTTGTGATTAAGGCAAATATTTAGGTATGCACTGAATCCCCTCAAAGGTAAAAAGGATAATAAACTAAAGCTTGTTATTAAAACAAATCAAAATTCTTAGAGAAAAGCAGTAGGCACAAGAAGGAAACATTTTTACTAGCTTATGTCTGTCCACAATTTTTAAGTCAGGAAAAGATGGAAACAGAGACATTCAAACCAAAGAAGTTTGTGCAAGAAGCATTTAGTCCATTTGAAAACTTCTGATCCACTGTACTTCATAGATAATTTGAAGAATGTTTGTGTTCTATTGACCAAAGAACTTTGTGATGAAATATTAGGTGAGCTCTAACTTTAAGAATATACACATACATACATACATACACACACACACACACACACCACACGGCATTTTCATACACTTTTTTAGGAGAGTGTGTTGTTCTTCAGTATTCAGTGGAGGAAACTAACATTGATGGACATTTAAGTTTCAAATTTTTGCAATAACAAAAGCAATACTGCTGTGAATGTGGTGCAAATTCACCTGAAGTGGAAATGCTGGGTGTGTGTATCTTCAGCAATTTGTGTGCCAAATTGCTCTCTAAAGTCTTTGAATTAATTTATGTATATTCCTCCCCGCAGTAGATTGAGTTTTTGCTTCCCACATCCTCACTTGCACTGACACAGTTTCATTGAATTTTAACAACCTGATGGATGTGATATAGCTTGTCAACTTTTTTAATTGGCATTTTCCTATTTAGTAGTGAGGCTGAGCATCTTTTCATGTTTATTAATGATTTATATGCTTCTTTTCATATGAAATGCCTGCTCATAACCTTTGCACTCTTTTATATTATTTTTGTTTTTAATTAATTTCTGGATGAGATACATACCTACATACATAGATATAGAGATAGATATTTTACATAATGATAATTTGCTATATAAATTTCAGATAACTTTGTTAATCATATCTACTCTTTATGTTTTCCAGTTTATTAATTTCTGATTCTATCTATATTATATTCATCCTTCTATTTTGGTTTACTCCATTTTTATTTGTCCATTTTCCTGACTAGGACTCTTTTTTTTCCATTTTTCTTTTTTGCTCATCTACACATAGAAAGCTCTAAATTTCTCCCTAAGTAAATGCTTTAATTTGCATTTCAGCATTGATAAGGTAGGACTGTGTAATTTCCCTTCTGATGTCCTTCTTTGCTGGTTCCTTCAGCAGAGGCCTGGGAGAACACATTTCCTTTCTCTTTGCAGATCTAAGTGTGCCTAGATTTTGTCCTGAGTCTTGAAGGATCGGGATGATGTGTGTTCTCTCTCAGCCTTCTGAAGAGTTTCAGGCACCACTTGTTGCTCAGGGAAAGCAGCTGTGAATCTAGTTTCCATGTCTCTTGTCATCAATCTTCTTCCATCTCAGGTAGAGTTTGAGATGTTCTCTTTGTCTTTTTTACAATTTTTATTATTCAAATCATTATTCTATTAGAAAATTAGTATTATTCTAGGACTTATGTGCTCCTTCAATTTGATAATTTGTATCTTTCTTCAATACGGAATATTCTCCACCACTCTTTCGACTCTTTTATTCAGTAGTGTGTATTAGGCACGTTGCAGCTGGTTACTTCTAAGTTCTCTTTCAAGCCTTATATCATCTCTTTTATATTTTGTCCTCTTGTTCTCTCTCCATTTACTTTCTAGAATTTTGTTTGGATTTTTTTTTTCACATCTACCTGCTCCTTATTACAATGTCAAGTCTCTACTCTGTGATTTCTACCTCTTCCTTTAAATCTTTGATATATAAAGTACATTTTAAAATTCTCCTTTATTTTGTTTTTTCTTTTCTTTGGACATAACAATAGTGTAC
The DNA here is from genome assembly GCF_004126475.2 of Phyllostomus discolor. Taxonomy (NCBI): domain Eukaryota; kingdom Metazoa; phylum Chordata; class Mammalia; order Chiroptera; family Phyllostomidae; genus Phyllostomus; species Phyllostomus discolor. The sequence goes on along the minus strand of NC_040913.2, from coordinate 55,324,504 downwards.
TTTATGTCTTCTCACCCTCCCTCCTTTCCTCACGAAGTTCTTAATTTTGGCTGTGAATTATTTTCAGAGGTTTCATTTCCAAGGTAGTACCCAGACCAGCTTAGGAAGACAGCTCAGGCAAGTCCCGAACCAATGAAATCATCATTACTAGGAGTGAGATCCAGGAATCAGTACTATACTAAGTTGTCTGGGTGATTGCAATGTGCAAGTAAGGTTGAAACCACTGCTTACAACATGTATTAGCCAATATCTGCATTCACTACCTTTGTCAGATATTTGCATTCAGTGTCTCTCCTAAATCTGTCTTTAACTTTGTCCTTTGCATATTTGTCTTCCTTTCAGTTTGGCTACATAGGGGTAGATTATTTTTATTGTGGTAAAATGTAACCTAACATAAAAAATTTCATTTTAAGCACTCAGTTCATTGGCATTAAACCCTTTTTCATTTTGTATAAAATCATCTCACTATAATCCCTATCAAAAATGTTTTCATTATTCCAAACAGAAGCTCTGTATCCACGAAACAAAAACAAAATCCCAATGCCCCTCTTCTCCCAGTCTCTGGTAACCTTATTCTTCTTTCCACTCTCTATAACATTCTAGCTACCTCACATAAATGGAATTATACAATATTTGTTCTTATATGTCTGGTTTATTTCACTTAGCATAATGTGTTCAGTGTCCATCCATGTTACAGTATTTATCAGAATTCGTTCCTTTTTATGACTGAATAATATTCTAGTATATAAATATACCATATTTTGTTTATCTGTGATTTGTAAGGAACACTTGGGTTGTTTTAAACCATTGGTTCTTGTGAATAATATTGTATAACACAGGTGCACTTTGAGTTCCTGCTTTCAATTATTTGGTATATACCTAGAAATGGAATTGCTGTGTTATATGGTAATTTAGTGTTATGTTTAACTTTTTGAGGAACTGCCATAATGTTCCCCATAGAAGCTGTATCATTTTACATTTCTACCAGCAATGTACAGTGTTCCACATCCTCATTAATTAATACTGTTATATCTTATTTCTGATAATTGGATGTGAATGTGAAAAGGTTGGGCACATTGTTAATTGTTGTAAGTTTACTTGTATCTTCAAAAAATAAATAAATGGTAAATAGAATGTAATTTTGTACTGTAAGATATTAGGCCCTGATACTGATAATAACAAGATAGTAAATTCATACAAGATTATTTGAGCAGGTTTATTTGGAAAGTACATATTTATAAAAGCATGAGCCAGGAGTGAGGGAACCACAGGAATGAGACAGTAACCTGGTGTTAATCGTCATCACTATTACCAATACCAAAGCTACAAGGATGAATAGGAAAAGCAGTTACTTGCACTTGTAAGGTGAGGGATATGTTGAGAAGACATCTATGAGCAATGGCCTTCAATCAACAAACACAGCCAGCCAAAAGTGACCTTACAGGGATAAAGCCCGTGTCTTTTAAAGTGGACCTGGCTGGTGTCACTCAGTGGTTTGGTGCCAGCCTGCCAACCAAAAGGTTGCCAGTTCAAATCCCGGTTAGGGCATATGCCCAGGTTGTCCACCATGTCCCCAGTAGGGGGCACATGAGAGAAAACCACACACTGATTTTCCCTTTCTTTCCCTCTCTTCCCCCTCTCTAAAAATAAGCAAATAAATCTTCAAAAAAATTTAATGACTTCATTTCCCTGATCCAATATTTTGCTTACATCTCCATTAGTCAACCCCAAGGGAAGCCAGAGAATAAGAAAGCCACTGATATTTTGCCTACAAGTCAGCTGTCCAGGGAAGAGAGCAAGTAAAGAACAGATCTAGATAAACAGGTGGAAAATACACATTTAGGTAGTTATTTTATTCCCTTGATGAAGTTCTCAATATATCTTTAAAAAGTGACTTGTACTCAAATTACTGATATATATGGAAATATATAAGCTATATTTGTTACTTAAAAGCACATTGTTATGTCTATATTCTGAGTCCCTGAGCACTTACAAACCCAGTTCATACCTTATTACTTTAAAAAGACGCAGGAAACGCAGTAGTAAAGAGTAGAGATTCTGAGTACAGAGAGTAGAAGTACTTGACTAGACTATGTAATTCCCCACTAATCTCAGCAAGCTGTTTCTGAGAGTGCATTAAGACACATTTCAACATTTTGTAGAAGAGTTCAACAATTCATGTTGTTCTCCATGAAATTATCTCAAAAAATTAAGACTCTCACAATGATCCATAGCATAAATAAACTTTTTCCTCAGCTCTTGTGTTTTCAAAGGTATGTAATCAATTTCTTTTCAAAAGTATTTAAGCAAACTTTTGTGGAATAAATTAATGAATAGATAGTTTTAAAAGTTCTGAAATTCTTTTGATTCTTCTTTCCAATGGATCATCCCCAATTCCCCAGAATTCCTAGCATGGCCATGTAGGAAAAATAACCCAAGGAACCACAAAAATATATTACTTTATAAGAGGGTTTTGTTATTATTGTTGCTACTGTGGATAAGAGAATGGAAATCATGGACTAATGTGTAGGTTATGAATTTCCCTAGAAGAGTATAACATCTTGTATTACTCTTAGATTTCCCATTTCTTATAAAGCAATATCACTCTCCTCAAAATATTTTTTCTTGTCTGGTTAGTTGACTTAAGTGTCAATATGTCTCTAAAAACATGACCTCATACCTTTTAACACCTTAAATTAATAATTGAAAGATGAATAAGAAGTTATTTTTTCTTCTTATTTCCTCAAAATTTATTATAATGATATTGTGAAAACTTTGGTTTTGAGAGTATGCAATTTGTTCAATTCCCTAAAGCCTGAATATAATGGTGTAATGTATCATAGAAGTCATCTGTACTTCCAAATCTGCACATATTTAATAAACTATTTGGAGTTATAAAATAAAAACACATCATGAATTTGTAAAGAAGCTGAGAAAATATAAAAAGCTAACTCAATAGCTAATCTAAATGGAAGGGAAGAAATTGCAAATAAGCAACTGAAGTGGGCTACGAAGCTGAAAAATAATCTTCTCCAAAGCCTCCTGTTAAGAGGACTTTTACTCTGTACTATTTGCACCTCCAGGATTCCAAGTATATTTGCACAGTACTGATGTAGGTGCAGCAGAAAAAAACAAAAAGCATATGCTGTTCTCAAAGAGATAACACCCAGATGGTAAGACAAAACATACAGATACAGAACACTAATGGAAACCATACTTTGTATGGAATGCAAAGATGAGTTCTATGGACAACAAATGTGGCAGCCACTTAGGGAAGAGAAAGAATCTAGAGCAGGGGATGGTAGCCAGGTTTTCCAACAGAAACAGAGTTGAAGTGAAGCTGTAAAGTGGAAAGTGAGCATTGCACTTTGGGGAGCTGAGGAAAAAACCAATTTGATAGACACAAGAGAGTAGCAGAAAATGTTTACAGACATTGGGGCATGACAGGAAGTTTTTGAGCAGGGGAATATAAGCAAGACACAGACTGGAAGGAAATATTTGCAACAAGTATATCAAACAAAGACTTATATTTCAAAATAATGAACTACTACAATTCAATATTAAAAGACAATCAAATTTTATTTTGATGGACAAAAGACTTCAAAAGGCATATAACACAAGTGATATTTACAAATGGCCAATGGTCACATGAAAAAGTGCTAAATATCATTAGTCATGAGGAAAATGCAAATTAATAGGAAAATGAGATGCTGCTTAGAACCAAAGAATGACTAAAAGCTGGAAGACTGCCAATACCAAGTGCTGACAAATGTTGTGAAGCAACGATAATCCTCATGCATTGCTGATGGGAACAGAAAATGGAAAAACCACTTTGGAAGACAGTTTGCTGGTTTCCTATAAAATTAGATGTGCACTTAATTTGCAACCCAGCTATTCTATTCCTGGGCATTTACCCCACCCACAAATTGAAAACCTATGTCTAAAAAAGCTTGTATGCAAATAATCATGGCAACTTTATTTATAGTAACAAAAAAACTGGAGTATTTCCATCAACAGAATGGATAGTGGTGATAAATCTACATAATAGAACATACACAATAAAAAATAACAAACCCTTGTATAACACAGATGAATCTCAAAAATATAGTAGAAATCTACAGTAGGCAGTTACTGATATTGTTCAATAGTTTAGTGATACTTCACAGACCCAAACTCTGTCTCTCTCTGCTCTGCCACCTTTGCCATCTTGACTTTCACTCTCCAGTAACAAGATAGCTACTACAGCTCTAGATATCACACTCATATCAAAGGCAGGAGAAAATGGGAAGCACAGCATCAGCGGCATCTGTCCACCTCTTATCATATTTCCACTTGGCACTTCTCTGTTTGGTTGTCATATGTTTTGCCAGAAGTAGGTCATATAGTAACCCTATGAAAGCCAGAAAAAAGAATTGCCAGTCTCAATTTAGACCTATTTTTATTTCTCTTCTTACAGCTAGGGCATAATACCACCCAGAGCAAAATCAGAGTACTCACAGCAAGGCAGATAGGACAGGATAGCACATAGAGAACTAAAAGTTCCAGCCATACAACTTCACATCAAAACAAATCAACTTAAATACTTTGGTCCTGGGAATAAAAGAACAAGTGGCCTGAGCTATATCACAAGCACCCAAAAGAAGACTTCTGGTACTTCCTGGTACTTCCAGGAAGATATTCATTCAATACCAAAGGGAGAAAACAAGTGGTATGGTCAAATAAACTACTTTGAAATAGCTGCTCAGTAATGAGAAGCAAGCACCAAGATATAGGAAGCCTGGGGTGAAAATGGCAGTGAGGTAGGTGGGAGCTGAACCCACTTTATTGTGAATTCAACTGGAACACCTAGCCAATCTTCTAAAAAACAGAGTGAACAACCAACAGAATCACAGCTTATATGAAGTTTGGAAGCCAAAGACTGCAAAGAACACTGACAACTAGGGTCCATACTAGTTACAGAAATTTTTCTAAAAAATGATGATGACCTTTATCATTTAGGCAAGTTACTGAATATATCTGGGTTTAAAATACATGAGGTCTTCCCTGAAGGTCAGGGCCTTGTCCTGAAAGAAGCTTGGAACAAGACTGCTTTCATCTGTGAACATAGAGATTTAATAAAATGTGGTTATCAGTGAAAAAAAGTGAAACAGATGGTAAGGAGATTGCATAGGCCAACAGGAAGGTCCATAGGACCTGCACCAGGACCTCAGTGGCTGCTGCAGTCTGGGCCCAGTGCCAGGGACCTTGGCTGTGCAGGAGCTTTGGAGGACAGGCAGATCAGCAATTGTAACTTCACAGCTCCCTCCCCTCCCAGAGCAGGGAAGCCAGTCCCTCACCAGGAAAGACCTGGATGCTTGAAGTCACTAGGAAGATAAAGACTCAGTAATAGACACACAGAGGCAGTGTTCCCAGCTGGGACTGTGGTCACCTGCTAGAATAGTACCAGAGACATTGGGGATCCAGGTGACACCTGGACATGGGAGAAGAGCTGGGCTGCAACTGACTTTGACCCAGATAAGTCTCAGGATTGGTCATAGAGTTGAGCTGTGTGAAAAGCCAGGTGCTGTCAAAAACTACTGGCTGCAACCAAGGAGAATTTGCTCAAAATAAAAGGACTCTCAGCCATTGTGCAAGGAACTGTTGCTCTAGCAAAGAGGGAGGAGGAGGGGCATGATTTGCTCCAAATCAGGGTACCTCACTGACTGATCAAAGGGGTACAACAGGGCCTCAGAGGGATAGCAGTCCCCAGAGAGATTTAATTTAATAGGGGAAATTAACTGCCCTGAAGGGACTTTTCACATGGGCACTGCCCAGGCCAGCAAAGTGGGAAGAGGAGCAGAGAGAGTTGCTCCCACTCAGTGCACCTCATGGAGTAATCAAAGGGTGGCACAACAAGGTGGATTAAAGGAGCCAGCCTGGCACATATGAAAAGTAGGGGCCATTCAGCAGTCTAAGGGCTTAGGCTGGAGGCTGGTAACCTGTGAATATTGTAGCACAGACTAAGCCCCCAACGCAGAATCACAGGAAAGGAGAAAAAACAGAAACCAGCCCCCCTCTACCTGTAGCATCCAGGAAGACAAACAAAACCCACTTGGTGTGTTTAAAGTCACCAGGAAGCTTTTCTTTTTCCAAGTGTAAGACAACAGGACCTGGAGCTGTGAAAGGACCAATGACAGATCCAGAGAATAACCAGAAGGCTACCACCAGCAGTTGAGACAAAATTCACTTTGCTATCCTACAGAGCTTGAATTTTATTGTTTAGTTTTTATTTTTACATTTTTGTTGTTATATTTTTATTTTTTATTTCTCTTCATTCCATTTAATTTTCTTTGTTTTGTTTGATTGATTTCATTGTTTGACTGGTTTTCTTTGTTTTCTCTTTCATATTTCATTTTAATTTCTTTCCCTTCACTTCACTATTCCAATAACACACTAATCTTGGCCCTTTACTTTTTATTCTTTTTATTCATATCATATATTTCTTGTCATATTATTGTTGTTCCAATTCCCACACAGCATCCTTCCCTGGTCTTGGTCCATTTCACTACCTTCCTGAGCTTCGTTACTGTTGTGGTTAACTTTATTCTCTAACACTATGCCAAGTTTCTATCCCTTACTCTCACTATATCTCACTATCTAACCTCACATAAGTGCTCTATTTTCTGGAGTCAGCTCACATTCTTTCTACCCTCTAATAAGAGTCTTATCTCTTTTTCACCTTTTATAAAAAGTGGCCACTTGGGTGAAATATCCTGGTTATTGCTGTACTTCTCCAAAGGATCTCCTATTTCTTTTCTACTTATTGGTAGTTTAAATCCCATAAAATATTCTCCTGCTACCTTAATCCATTTTTTCTTCACCTACCCCTGATCATATACTAGATAAGATGGGAGTTGTGAATACTACTAAACCCACTGGAGGAGAGAACCCACCAACAAAGGAGCCACCAACAGGTAAAATCCAAGTACAACAAGAGATGCCACACAAACAGAAGAAAGAACAGCCCTGGCGCGTATGGACAAGGAGATCAAAGAGACCACACCACTGAGTCTCACAGAACTCCTACCACAGAAGTTCACCCTACAAAGACAGATAGCAAAGTAGAGCATCAGGAATTGCAGAAACAAACAAAAAGACTCACCTAAAATGGATAGACAAAAAAAGAACCTGCAATCAAAAGGAATGGAAGACTCCCCACTAAAAGAGCTAAATGACATGGAGGCAAGCAAACTATCAGATATAGAATTCATAGAAATGGTTATAAAGATGCT